>NC_134471.1:15532625-15542625 GCF_964194025.1 Convolutriloba macropyga | reverse complement strand
ACAAATGACGTCATGCACATAAATTCTAACTGCAAAGCAGTAGAAGTCACTGAAGTCATTGAAAAAGTCTATTCCAAGAAATAAGGTTGTAATGATGATGGAGACGACGAATTAAAAAACATAGCAGGACAGGTCCTGACGTACAATTCAAAGAATTTTCATTGACTAAACAAAAAACTAGACCAAGAACGGACTATGTGTGTGAATTGGGAAAACCGTTTCTAAAAAATACAAAAAAGAAAACAGAAAATCAAAGTCAAAATGCCTCATGTGAACAAAAAACCACTAGCGAGAAAACGAATTTTAGTGCAAACACCGTTTTTGCACTCTACTATAAAATTAGAGTAAAAAAAATACGCCGCAAAACTACTCGCATTTTCTCTTCACTTCCAGTTTCGCCGTGAGCAAAATCAATGCTCCAAGTTGACTTCAAATATAATGAAAATGGTTGAACAGATCTTAAAAAAAGATAGCGCCCCAATTTGATTCAAATTATTTGAGTGGTAAAAGGAGAGTGCCTAAATAATAGCTGTTAAGAGGCTGACGGCGGCTATTGGTCAAGAAAGAGCCGGAACAAAAACCCGATTTTACGAGGAAATTAGAAAAGTTACCAGTTATTAGGCCAAACTAAGCCCCGACACAACCAAGAGACCTAAATTGGTTGAATCTGATGAATCGATTGTTAAGTTTTTTGATTCCTACTTCATAAGAAAATTGAGAAAAATCAAAACAACCTCAATGTTAGCACGATATGAAATCAAATAAGACCAGCGTTATAGCCTGAATGCAATCAACACGAGAAAAAATCCGAAGCAACAAAAGTGGTATGAAGTCAGATCAAGCTCTTCAAACATTACACCAATAGTGCAAACTTATATGTTGAGTAAATATCATGTCCAAAATTGTACAGTTTTCACAGAAACAGCCGGTGACTCAGACACCGGGTAGACTAACAAAACTAACAAATTTATTTATGAGTTACCGTATTATATTCAAATAGTTTCTCTTTTGAATATGCAGATAAAGTGACAAGATCCTGCTTATTTTTGTCAATCGTCCCTTCATTAAAATTTTGAATTTTGGTGAATTATTAAAACTCATTTCATAAACATAGGCGCAGCTAAAGTTTTCTTTCGAAGGAGGGGAAATTTGGTACAATACCGAAACGTACTGATGTAGAAACTTGTTTATGTTTTTGATGAACTCTGTTTTGGATTTCACTAGATTTAGCTGCTGAAACCATTAATTTTTCGGATCTTTACCGTTTCTCTCGCCCCCCCCCCCCCACCAGTACGTTATGCGCCCCCAAGTTGCAGAGCACGTGCCATTCCATAGTAAATATTTATTTGAAAATATGGCACGTGCGTCTGGGCAGGTGCAAATAACAGGGGGGGGGGGGCACAAACGGAAAACATTCAATTTTTCTTGTTGCAGTCAGAGGTAGAAACTAAAAAAAATAGCAGGAAAAGTCCTGACGTACAATCCAAAGAATTTTCATTGACTAAACAAGACACTAGACTTGGAACGGACTATGATTGAATTGATTGCGAAAACTTCGAAAAATCAGATAAGAAATTTTAGAAAAAAAACAGAAAATTGCTGTCAAAATGCCGCATGTGAACAATAACGCACCAGCGAGAAATGAAAATTTGGTGGGAGACGAAAAGCCAGGCCTGGAAGGAACTATAAATGGATTAGGAAAACTATTTAGAAAATCCAATCTAAAAAATGAAAAAAAAACAGTAAAAATCAAAGTGAACTTGCCACATGTGAACAAAAAACCACCAGATTGAAAGCGAATTTTCATTCAAACACAGTTTCCCACTCTACTTCAAAATTAGAGCGAAAAAAGACAACGCCGCAAAACAACTCGCTTTTTTGCTCCATTTCCTGTTTCGGCGTGACCAAAATCACTACTCCAATTTGAAACCAAAAACGATGAAAATGTGTGACCAGATCTCAAAAAAGACAGCGCCCCTATACAATTCAAATTCTTAGAATTGAAAAACATAGCCAGCAGATTGCCGAGAAATAGCCGCGATAGACGCTCGTGGCCTACCATGAATTGAAACACCTAAAGAAATAAGATAGACAGATCGACCACCAGTCCTTTAATAGAACACTAGACTTTATGGTTTAGATTCGGACTGTCAATTTTCTAACACATCCGTTCTATAAGGAAAAAGCCCTTAAAGAGCTATTTCAAAATTGATATTCGAAATCAAAAACTCAATACTAATAATTATGAATTAGGGCATATAAGTTTGGCAATACTTAGATGCACACTATTAACTAGTAAATCTTTATAAAAAATTAAAGTTCCAAAAGTGAGTTCATAAGTCATTTTTTTGAGTGAGGTAAGTCACTCAATTGACCTAAAAGCAGAAATGACGTCACGTACACAAATTTTGACTGCAAAGCAATAGAAGTCACTGAAGTCAATTCCAAGGAGTCAATTCCAGAAAGTCAGGTCATAAGAATTATCGATGGAGACGACAAATTAAAAAAAAAACACTATGTCCCCAATAATAGCCGCTATCGCTTCGCGGCTATTAAAAACCATTAGAGCAAAAGGCAACCATGCGAAATGAATCTTTTTCAATAGTAATAATGAATGTGTTGCTTTACCCAACTAAAAGCCAAAAAGCAATTTGACCGCTATAGGAATGCACAATTTTAAAATCCCAGATATGTTCAAAATGGCGCAGAGCTGGCGCTAATTTTGGTTTTATTTTGAACAAAACTAAAATGTCAGTTCTCCATAACATCAATTGATGGAATATAATTATATAACCATAGACACTGTCCGAACTCTAAAAGGTCTGTGAAATCAGGCAGAATCTGTAGTATCTGCAGTATCATATAGAATGTAGACTTACAGCCTTATATCCGGAAAATAGCCGCCAGTGATTCTCATAATCTCCATTAGGATTGAAGGAAAAAAATAAAAAAAAACTGATTTAGTAAAAAAGACTTTTGGAGAGCGACTTATTTTTTTAGTTGAACCTACTCTTGAGCCAATTCATATGCCTATTCTTTCAATCACCCATTTCATTACCCTAACGAAAACGTGGATCAATTTACGTTCACCGCCACCACAAATCTAGCAATTGGCGGTATATGGAAAAAATAGGAACATTTAATACTTTGCGGAATGGTGGAATTTTTTTTCACCATGCAATTCCATAATTGTAGTGGAAACATTCTTCAACATATATAATCCTGAAGCATAAATCTAGCAATTTCCTGTACAAGGAGAAAAAATCAGATTACTAGCAAAATGGTCAAATGGTTTTAAACACTTTTTTAATCTAATTGAAACTTATATGCTCTGACACAGCAAATCTACCAATTTACGGTGAAAGAAGCAAAAACATTTACTTTTTAGCGGAATGGTAAAAACTCTCCAAAATGCAGATTTCCTAATTGTGGTGAAAACATTCTACAAAATATTTAATCTGGCACCGCAAATCTAGCAATTTACGGTACAAGAAAAGGAAAAAAATCAGAATCCTAGCAAAATGGTCAAAAGGTTTTACACACTGTTTTAATCTCATTGAAACTTATATGCTATGACACAGCAAATCTAGCACTTTGCGGTGAAAGAGGCAAAAGAAATAAGAAATTTTGATTCTTAGCAGAATCTTAAAAACTCTCCACCAAGCAGATTTCACAGTTGTGGTGAAAACATTCTTCAAAATATTTAATCTGGCACCACAAATCTAGCAATTTACGGTACAAGAAGAAAAAAATTCAGAATCCTAGCAAAATGATCAAAATGTTTTACATACTGTTTTAATCTCATTGAAACTTATATGCTCTGACACAGCAAATCTAGCAGTTTACGGTGAAAAGGGCAAAAGAAATAGGAAATTTTGATTCTTAGCAGAAGGTTAAAAACTCTCCACCATGCAGATTTCATAATTGTAGTGAAAACATTCTTTAAAATTTATAATCTTGCACCACAAATCTAGCACTTTACGATGCATGGAAAAAAAGAAATTCGGAGTCCTACAAAAATGGTTAAAATTCGTTTACACTTTTTTAATCTCACTGAAACTTTAACTTATATGTTCTGACACAGCAAATCTAGCAATTTACAGTGCAAGGAACAAAAGAAATAACAAATTCTGAGTCTTAGCGTAATAGTAACAACTTTTTCCAGCAATTTATGGTATAATGAAAAATAGAAATAGGAATTTCATGATCTTAGCAAAATAGTCAAAATTATTTTCATCACTTTTTAATCTCATTGAAACTTTACTTTAATCTCAGCAGAAGAGAGAAAATTCATTCCACCAAGCAGATTTCATGATCGTGCTGAAAACATACTTCAACTTAATGCTTTGGCACCACAAATCTAGCAATTAACGGTACAAAGATTTTTTAAAAAATACCAAATTGTTATAGATCTACAGAAAAAGAAAACGGAAGTCCACGGAATTGCAAAATAATCACTGATTTTTGCATTTTCAACGGAAATGGAGAAAAAACAGGAATTAAAATTTAAATTAATATGAGAGGGACTTTTTCCAGTTGGTCAATAGATTTTTTATTAAATGCAAAATAAAAGGATAAACATTAAAATAATTTTGAGTACACAAATTTCTTGTCTGTAATTTTAACAAAATTAATGCGCTCAATAAGTTTTGCGAGAGCATAACTCTCACCAATGTCCAACACATTGTCACAATAAATTTTCTTTCTCAGACGCAAATAAATTTTGTGAACAAAAGCAAATTTTAAGCCACAAAAAGCTATCAAGAATGCTCAACAACGAGCATATTTTCATCATATAAGAAAAATTTGATTGTTCAATCTTCCTTATTATTGAAAACTTCTGTCAGATTCGCCAATGGCACCAAATTTTCCCTTTCAGTCTCCATCACATGAAAAACGTAACCTCTCACCAGACCAACGTCTTCCAGGACTGAAAAGAGGCGAATGTTTGCTTGCACTTCGTCAAAAAAGGGGCAAACCTGGAATTTTTACAAATTACTAAACTTTTCCGAAAAGCATTCTTTCATCTTCTTCGAAAGAATTAAAGCAGTTGCAAAATTTAGATCGTTTAAATGCTGTTGAGTCAAAATATGTTTCCTTTACTTTCTGACGATTAAAAAACACTGCATTAGGATAATGTAATCGAACCTCTTTGACCGGAACCGTCTCCATCATCTCATTGGAAAAGAAGGAAGTATCTTCATTTGGTAACCCTTTAATTTTATTGAAAGTTTTACATAACTCTTTATCGAGTATTTCAGTGTCTGAGAGCTTGTGTTTTTGGAGAATTCTTCTGCATATTATTTCGCATTCGGAATTGGAACCACTGAACACCTCTCCGAGCGTTCTATTGGCAGCTTCAAAGCTCATAGCGGAATAGCAATGAAGTGGACCGAACCTTCTAACTTGATCTGGCAGGTGCCGTGGAGAGTGAACATTAATCGTTTCTACGCGATCGTTTCCATCGTGAGGGCTGACAATTTCGCTACAGAACTGCGTTAAAAGCTGTTCCGCAACTCGAACCTTTGCTTCATCACTCGACTCAATCAGGAGACGTACACCAAAAATTAAACAAGACAGGTGAGAAAATACTCTTCTCGGAAGTCGACCGCGGAAAACCAATGGGCTGATGTAAAATAACCAATTGAAATGTTCGTTCGCCTTGAATTGGCCTATCTCACCTAATGAGCTAATTTTTCTAGAAAAAGCTATCAATTCTCGAGGGCACGTCAACTGAGACAGAATTCGATTGATAGTTTGCTTGTCGGTTGGTCGAAGTGACCGTATACAGAGTTTAAGTACTTCTGGAAAAACACCGAGAAGAACACAGTGCATGTAGTCAATTGGGGCTGTCAATGGCAGACCTCTAACTAGACCAGCAAATGCACTTCTTCCTTTTACACCCACGATGTTTTTAATGTTTTGCGCTCTCATATTTTCCGCCATTGCAACATAAACATCATTGACATAAGGAACACGAATATTACCTTCTTGTTGAAAAGGATAGTAAGCATGTGATTTTCCTATAGTCTTCCCTTCAACGGTGCAATAGTGGCACCCAAAAAATCCGTTGAACTGGAACATATTGAGTAAATGAGAATTAGCACAGAGATCGGAAACTATTACTTTAATTTCAAAATTTACAGAAATTGAATGAGTTCTGTCTCCATCCAATTTAATTGGAGATAGAATTTCTGATCTAAGAAATGGAACAACTCGATGCCAATTTGGATGCTTTGATCCTACATACAAGCCCGCAAGAACAACGTTTTTTCGCGCCATCCTCAATTTTGGAGGTAGGTCATTAGTCTGCAGCCAAATCGGCCAAAGTTCCTTTTTAAAAGTTGATTTTTTAATATTCACTCCGTCGGCAAATAAACTAATGTTAATTGCAATTGACTGATTCACACTAACTTCTACTCGCGGTGAAAACGATAAATTGAAATCTTCAGACGGCTTTTTAACTTTATCAAGAGAATAACATAAAATTACGTCTAAGTATTTCCTAACAATGTCATTCAGTTGACTACAAAAACGCAACACGCACAACGTTGATTCGGAGTTTTTCTCCAAAACTCGAACTTGTTCCGTAAAGTTTGTCTTAACGGACTTGATGTAAGAGCTGGCTTTGGGAAAGTTATTACCCAGCGGTAATAACGCTTTGATTATTGCATGAACAGATATTGCACCTTCGTCTGACAATTTATAATGAGAACAAAATTGTTCAATCATTCCCACAGCGTCTCTCACACAGACGTGACTACCTTGAAAAAGTTTTCTGCCAGAGTCATAAGAAATATCTGTTGAGTTCAGAAAAGATAAAGCGTTTTTATCATATTTTATTGACGAAACAGAGAACATAGGCAGTTCAGTGTTGCTTTCTATAGGCGATGATACCGCGTTTACCCAAAAAACAGAATCTTTAGAAGGCTCTTCAATTGTGTTTGATTTTTCAGTTTCATTTTGTTGAAAATCTGAAATGTTATTGCATAAAACCTTCTGTTCATCAAAAACTTGATTGTTTTCGGAAGAGTCCGAGTCATTACCGGATTCCCCGGTACCAACAACATTACTAAGTAACGACGCACTAAAGTTAGTTTTCATGGACTTATCAACATGACATGTCTCAAAGTCTGTGTCTTCGGAGCTTGTGCTGGAAGGACATCTGATACCTTCCTGGTTTTCACTATCGCTTATTAATAGAGGCGCCTCAGTCATTTCATTGTAGAACTCGACAAGTTTACGCCCTCTCAATCTCTTTTTTTTGGTAATAAAACAGGTTTTGGTTTCATTAGCTCACTTAGCAGTTCTTCTGAAAACTCTTTAACAAAATATTCGAGTAAACAATTGAATGTATTATTCCATTCCTCTTCTTTTTTACAGTTTTATATTGCAAGTTCTGCATCGACTTGTGTTGATCTCAAAAAACTAAGTTCCATATCGAACAAGTAATTCATCGCCAGGCAGAATAAGTCTTCTCACTTTTAATTGGGCAATTCCCCTATCACTGGAAAAATCATATTCACAATTAGGTTTACAATCAGAGTTCACAAAACCTATAGGTCCCAACAAAACTAGTTGCTTGCCGGTTCGCTCCGAAGACATAACCGACAATTCTGTTACAACACCTTGCGGAACAGGTCTCACGAAGCCAACCGGAACGTTTTTAAAAACTGTTGGTGGTTTCACTTCTTCTTTACCTCTATATAAAAGCCTATATCCACCATAACTATCGTGTTCTATGTTGAATAGGGGATTAAGATCTTTGTATGCTTTACACAACACTGTGAATGCTTCTTTCCACATCTCTTCTTTAGCAACTTTTCTCTCAAAAATAGGTTCACGCATTGGTTCTACAGTTTTCATTGCAGGTCTATCGGATGTTTCGACGAGTCGTTCAACAACGTACAAGTCGCATTGTGCGAGTACTGACCACTCAATTTTTTTAGACAACATTTAATCTTGAAAACAAGGTATTGTAAATTAGATAGTACAATACCAAACAACGACAAGCAACTGGATGTCAAGTAAAAGCTGCCTTGGACAAAAACCAGACAAACAAGATAAGTAAAAAAAATGGACAGCTAATAAAATAGAAATAGTTAGCATATTCGGTTGCACAAATTTCTGAATATAACTCAAACCTATCTCCGCGATTGAGCCAAAATCAATTAAAACTTTGTAGAGCCCATTCAACTTTAATTTTCTCGCTTTTTGTTTTCCTTGACAAAATATTGCAAGCGTTATCTTTTCAGAAACAGAAGATTCGGATACAAAGCGTATATAACAAACAAACAGAACAAGATTTTTGATGAACATTCAGTTTTGCCTTTGAGAGCAGTTTGTGTTCATTATGTTTTATTAACAATGAATGCCAATATTCTGAAAGTGAATATTGTTTTTTTGCTTGCTACAACTTTTAATACTCCTCTTCCTCGCCACTCTGTGATCCTTGCTCTCTCAGCGCGTCTTGATCACAATCGACCGCGTCCTCTAGTATCTTATCCGTTGTCTCATTACTTCTTTGCTCGATTGATTTTATCTCGTTGCCCCTGTTATTCAGGCTAGTTTTTGCCAGCTCGTACATCCCTACCCAGTCGTTTCCGTACTTCAATCGAAACAACTCTAAAGCAGAAACGAGAAAGACTTAGGCTTTAAGGATATTGAGGAAGAGCATAGCTGCTGTTCAACAATGCTAACCAGCATTAGCATTGACTGAGAGTTTTTTTGAAACATTGCTTTGAACATTAAACGAATCAATAATACTATGACATTTTCGATACCCAAAATCCCATTGCGTAACCAAACTTATTTAGTTTTGGAAAACTGACCTTTGAATACGGTTTTCCTAGTGGGCGAGAAGTCAGTTCTCGGCTCAACTCCCCTTCTAGACTTCCCTTTGGGCAAGAACATGTGAACTTTCAACTCCTCCCTTGACCACAACTTTTTTGACGCCTTTCGTCCAACAATTTGAGGTGTGATACCGTCAGTAAGCGACAGATCGCCACCTGCTTCGGGACCTTTTGGAAATTCCAGCAGCGGTTTTTCAGCTGGTTCAAACCTCCTTGCCGAGGGAAGGAAAACTCCCAATTTTGCTATCTCGGCCGTCTACAGAAAAAATTTGAACAAAATTACATCACGAAAACGGCTAATATCTATCTATCTAACTGCCTTTTATTCTATCAACGTATCTCTCGTTCTTCTTATACACTTGTCTATCGTTCTACAAACATAAGCTGAGTATAAATTGGGTCTATTGGCGTGTGCGCCTATCTGGTTTATCACGTTTCTGACTGAAATCAAGAAAATAAGATGCAACAAACCGATAATTGCGGTTTCCGAGCGACATCAGCGCTGGCTTGAGATCCTGAGGAAATTTATCATCATATCAGCAGCGCCAGGAAACCTTTCAGATGCCAAGTCCCATGTTGCAGAATCTTGGTTGTTGTTTTGAATTATTTGAAGCCCAGCAGCTTCAATTGGGTTAATTGTTTTCGAACGTTTTGGTCTTTTATTGTTTCCTGGTGTTGAGGCAAGCGTTCATTTTCTAGAAGCTGAGAATGTCCTTGCCCAGGCTGAAATAATTTGGTCGGGGTTATTTTAAAATAGTATTTAAGAGTAAAAGAAAGGCAAGAACTTTTTAAAAGATCTCAATTGCTTTCATCGGCGTTCGTATTTTCTGGTTGATTGTTTTCAAGCAAAGATTTAGAGAGCAACCTGGCTGTTCAATATTGCACTGCAGTTGAGCCCGAGATCATTTTCTCCAGAAGCATCTTGCAGGGCACTCAATGTCCTCGAAACATCCGCTGGGTCAAGAACAGTGCAGGCATTCTCATGATTATCACCATTGAATTCACGATCACCTGTCACCGAAGAAGTATCAATTGATTCCAAATTTAAGTTTCCCCGCTTATTTGTGCCTTGACTATTGCCCAATGGCATCTCAAGTCTTCTTCTTGTACTTTGGGAGCCCATATCTTCAGCCAAAATAATTTGGTTG
>NC_134471.1:15525125-15527625 GCF_964194025.1 Convolutriloba macropyga | reverse complement strand
ACATACATACATACATACACGCATAAATAAAAACATACAGACATAGACACATACACACATTTGATCAGAATCCCCAATAAATTTTGTGTCAAATTTTGTGTCAATTTTAGTCTCTCTACTTTAGAAGCACTTTAGCAAAAAAATTTTCAGGGGAGTAGTCGTCGCCCCGAAAATGCCGAGTGCAGCGCAGCCCGACCGCTGACTATAAATAGTGATTGAAATGATATTTCAGAGAAAAATCAAAAATTGTTTCAGTGCCAGGAATAAATTTGTTCAATCAAACAGCTGCAAAACAGATACCAGTAGATGTTTTTCGAGAACTATTAAACAGGATCAATTAGCTATTACATTATATTCAATGATTCGAATATAAATTAGATTTGGTCAGACGTTCTCATTTAATCAGGTGAGACATTTGCTGTTAAAACTGTTTTCTAGCGTTGCTGTCAATTAGTTTTTCGGAGTTCATTGTTCCTTAATATAATCTTAACTTTGCTTTTGTTCCATTGACTGTCGATAACTCAAATATAAATTTCTAACAGTATTTCTGACTACGAGTGCCTATTCAAAGTAGCAAACAATGAATTATCAGTACCTCTGCATATTCTTTGAATATCACAACAATTTTAGTTAGACGCTATGATTTACACAGTGCGGCTACAGTACCGAATCAAGTTTTTTTCCCCAAATCTTTACTTCAAATTCATCTAATTTCAATTAGAGGTCTCTTCAAACGATTGCTTGAAATAAGCTCGTGATGTAAAATTTAAGGATGCGAGAAAATATTTTGAAGTCAAAGAGTTTTGGTCACCAAATTGACTCACCAAATTCGCGACAGCAGCGTTGTTGAAGACACCTGGAGAAACCTCTTGCAGTGCTCCAGTGCTGCTCGCCTGGATGCTGATCTCGCTCTCCGAGGGCTCCATTCTCACAGTTCCATTAGGATGGATAATAACTGATCGTTCCCGTATATCGCTACCACTGCTGTTTGCCGGATCTTCATTTTCAATATCGTTTGAAGATCGGATAACTCGAACTTGTCTCGTCGCCATTTTCTCAAATTTTAAATGTTGACTTGTCCTTTAAACAGCGAATCAATATCAAACGTTTGTTCGTACCAACGGAACAGACTATCTGAAAACAAAACCCTTTTTCATAACAAGGCAATATAAGCTCCCACATGAAACACACCTGCGAACGGACTAAACAAAGTTTAATATCAAGCTTCACGGCTGCAAGAAACCACGCTGCCAGTACTTACAATAAACATTACTAATCAAGTGGGCCGAAGGCCAATGGGGGAAATGTTATTCACATCTTTGTGGCAATAATTTAAAATTTAACTACCAAAAAGACTATCAATTTTACTGCAATTACATCGTTTCTCTTTGTATTTCTAACCATCTTGTTTTGTTGCCTTAATTGTTCGGTAACGACCTCTGTTTCTGTTATCAACATTCCCTATTACGAATGGAATCGGACAACGAAGTGGCGCAGTTGACGTTGACGGTGGTCACCTCACGGGCTCGTGCCAAGCAAATGAACATGAAGGTCTGCTGCTTGGGCTGAATCTGTCCTTCAGTTGGTGCTCCTGGACACGTGTACGTTCTGCGACTGACTTTAACTCGTTCATATCAATTACCTACTCGCTACATCTATTAAACTCAGTAGTTGGATTGTTTTCAAAAGACTTCCTTTTAGCTACCAAAACAGCAGTTTAGCTCAGTAACGCAATAACTCAGCGGAAATTTTGGCGCTTAGTAGCCCAACAATTATTTGGGCTGGGTACGCCTAGAGGCTACAACCGCCCAGTTCGTATTGCAATTAAGCCGGTCGTTATTGGTCTGCAGCGGAGGTGGACATATTAATCAAATGCGCAGTAATTATGGTGAATTTGAATTGAATTGAATTCACGCAGTAGAAGAAGAAAAGGATTGAATTAAACATCGGATCACACTGACAAATTGTCCGAATCACAGTTGTCCACTGACAGATCACACTGACAAATCACACTGACAAATTGTCCAAATAAAATCGTCCAAATCACGCAGTAATATTGATGAATCCCGCAGTAATATTGATGAAATCAGCATTTACATGTGAAAATTTGACAGCAATTCGAAATTTTCATTTCAGTTTAGCCACCATGTTTTTTAACTGTACAGATAACAAATGCATGTTTCTGAATTTTGACCTCTTCTGTATTTTATCATGCACTGAAGAATTTCAGCGTTTTCTTTGTCCGTCATCTCAATATTCAGCCATCCATCACTTCACGTGCCATCACGTTCCACGTGGAATTTCTCCGGTCCCGAGAAAGGGCAGCATGTAATTAATCTGTCCGCGTATAAAACTTCATTTTTAATTCAAAAACGTTAATTCAGAACTGTATCGTTGAAGCGTCTATTGGTATCAGCTGCTACAGGTCTGACATATCATGAATTGGTACTCCGGGTTAGTTTATAGTTCACTTCGGCATGTATAGGTTTGATCAATGCTC
>NC_134471.1:15497405-15525102 GCF_964194025.1 Convolutriloba macropyga | reverse complement strand
ATGTAGCCAATGAGAGCTAGAAGTTGCTCATAATCACATAAAGTACTATGACATAATCTACAAACTTTAGTCCCTGTTCGCTTTATTAAGTAAGTCAAACATATAATCGAAAATAATTAATTAATGTCGAAAGTTTGAATTAGGTAAGTGAGAAATGAAGCGCAAAAAATATGACTTATGGGAACTCAAAAATGTCATTGAAAGGTAAATTGAATAAAAAACAGAAGTGATTTTTTGTTTTTAAAAATGGGTTTTTCCATTAAAGATCACCAGAAAAATTATAGCGCTCCCCCAAAGCAAAACAATTTGCATACAATCAAATCAAACTTTAGGGTTTTTTACTTTTAGTTGTTTAGTTGTTTGTTACATATTTTTCTTTTTTTCCAGAATTGAATGCTGGACCTTTTACAATCAGCGTCAATATTTAATAGAATTGGTCAAGCTTGTTCCGCAAAACATGCTTTCTGAACTGGAAGTCTGCAAGATATGAATCTATCATATCCCTATTAGTTACAGACATTCTTTTTTTGGTTTTGCATACTGCCACAGAGATTCCACGCTTTTAGTTTGTGCTTAGTTGAATCCATTTTGCGAATGATCTACAGTTTGATGACTGCAAATTTGATGTTTGTCTAGAACTTCATATGCCGACCATAAATCCTGAACTACGGTTGAACATGGCTCTACATAATCTTCGATGCACTTGATTAGAATTTCGGAATTTTATTTTTCACATCCAATGGTTTTTTTGTTTCACGATTTATTCTTCAAACGCTCAAACTTATGGGTACACTCGGCCCCTGTTGTATATTCCTTTGCAAAGGAGGCTCTCATCTGTCTCCACGATGCAGTATTTACCACCAAATTGTTTGCCGAATCGTCAATCATTTGCCATATGCCGAATCGTCAATCATTAGCCATTTATTGTAGAAAAGTTTTGCTAATTTATACAAAAGTAGGATAATCAAAAAATAATTACCAACGAAAGCACTAAAACAAAGAAATTACCAAAAAAATTGCCAAAAATAGCTTAAAAATTTTCAATACAGCTGAAATAACTCAAACATGCAATAAAAAACAAATCTTGCTTTTTTATTTAAAAAAAGTTGTTTTTTTTCATTGAAAGCCCCACAAAATTATAGCCCATCCCCAAAGCAATTTATGTTTCGTTCAATCAAACCCGTTATTCAGGGCTACAATTGTTTGTTACAAGTTTTGGTTTTCTTCCAGTATGGAACGCTGAAAATTTATAAACGGCGCCACTTTTTCTTGGAATGGGTTCAACTTGTTCCGCAAATAAGCTTTCTGAACAAGAAGTCTGAAAGATTTGAGTCTATCATATCAAAATTGGCCAAAAACATTCATTTGCTTTTTGTTTTTGCTTACGTCCACAAAGATTCCGCGCTTTTGTGGTGTTACGGTTGTAAGATTGATGCTTTTCTAGAACTTTATATGCGGACCATAAATCCTAAACTGCGGTTGAACCTGGCTCTACATAATATTCGATGAAATTGATTAGAGTTTCAGAATTTCAATTTTCGCATCGGATGTTTTCTTTCCGTCTCAAGACACATTCTCCAACACAATTTTATTTTTTGTTTGCAAAAGAGACTCTCATCTGTCTCCACGATGCAGTTTTTACCACCAATTGATTTGCCGAATTGTTAATCATTAGCCATATGCAAACCTCCCACATATGCATGAAGAACTCCACAGCTGAATTTTTGCCATTCCCAGCTGGTTTTTGCAATAGTTTATAATGGCAGCATCAGTGGTCCACAAGTATTTGAACACAAGGAATCTATTAAATTCCGTTCGAGATCGAGTGAGCCATGTTCCATTTCTAACAATTTTATCCATTCGTTTTCCTCTTATTTTGCATCACTGTCCTTGCCTTCGAGCTAGTTGGTTGTCAGGCCTGCTAAATAGCATCTCATGACCATTTGGGCAATACTTCACTTCGATAACTATATCATACTATTGGAATAAAACTATTGTTTCCCATTCATGTTTGCTTGTACCTACAATTTTCGAAAAAATCATAGAAGCCAACTTTTAAGAACTCAGAGTAAGAGTACACAAAATTGGGGTGAAAAAAAATCAAGTAAAATCAATTATGACGGGCCTCTTTTAAGCCCCTAAAACTCTTTGAAATGAAACTCATATTTCTGCTTATAGTGGCACCTCTGTTCATGCGGATAGCCTACCTTGATTTTTAACATTATAAAAAATTGTAACTGCTAGTGTAGAATATGCAATAAATCCTCTCTTTCTTAACATCCAAAAAAAGTAGTCGATTTTTATAAAAAACCAGGAACACCTTCTGAGGGCTTCAAAAAGATTTTTCTTTTCTTCGCTACGATGTGTAAACAAAAGGTGAAAAACTCTATTGAAGGAAAAAGCCAGTCCGGCATATAATTTCCCTTAATTTCAAAAAAAAATTAAAAATTTATTTGAAAAATTATACAAAATTAGAATAACCAAAAAATACTTACCAATGGAAGCACTAAAGAAATGACCAAGAGAAGTGCCAAAAATATATTGAAAATTTTTTGAAAATAGATGAAACAACACAAAAATAAAATAAGACTCGCCTTTTTATTTAAAAAATTTAAGTTTTTTTCCATTATAGTCCCCAGAACATAATAGCTCACCCCAAAGTAAACGTTTTGCATACCATCAAACCTAGTGTTCATGGTTAAATTTGTTGGATACCAGTTTTTGTTTTCTTCGAGTATGAAATTTTGGAGATTTTAAATCGGAGCGATTAATTTAGAAAGGGTGTAAAGCCTGTTCCGTAAAACATGCTTTCTGAACAAGAAGTGTGAAATATACGAACCTATCATAACACTTTTAGTCGCAAGCATTCTTTTGCTTTTTGATGTTGCATACCTCCAAAGAGATTCAACGCTTTAAGTTTGTGCACCCGTAGTTGGATTCACAAAATTTTCGGAATGATCTAGAGTGTGATGGTTGTAAGAATGACGCTTTTCTAGAACTTTTTATGCGGACCATAAATCCTAAACTGCTGTTGAACCTGGCTCTACATAATATTCGATGAAATTGATTAGAGTTTCAGAATTTCAATTTTCGCATCGGATGTTTTCTTTTCGTCTCAACGCACATTCTCCAACAAAATTTTATTTTTTGTTTGCAAAAGAGACTCTCATCTGTCTCCACGATGCAGTTTTTACCACCAATTTTTGTCGAATCTTCAATCAATAGCCATATGGAAATCTCCCACACATGCATGAAGAAATCAACAGCTGAGCTCTTTCATATTCTAATTTTTTTGCAACAGTTTATAATGGCAGAATCAGTGGTCCACAAGTATATGTACATAAGGATTTCATCAAAGTCCATTCGAGATCCAGAGATCCAACAAGCCATGTTCCATTCCTAATACTATTATCCATTCGGCTTCCTCTCATTTTGTATCACTGTCTTTGCATTCGAGCTAGTTGGTAGTCAGAGCTGCTCAACAGAATCTCATGACTGTTTGAGCAATTCTTCACGTGGATATTTATCTCATACTCTTAGAATAGAGCTATTGTTTCCCATTTATGTTTGCAAGTACCGACAGTTTTAAAAAAAATCATAGGAGCCAATTTTTAAGAACTCGGTGTAAAAACAGCGAAATTGGTTTGATGAAATATCAAGTAAAATTAGTTATGACCGGAAAACCCCTCAGACTTTTTGAAGCTCAAGGTTTTGCTAATTGTGGCTCCTCTTTTTTTGCGTATCGCCTACCTTGAATTTTGACATTTGAAAAGATTGTAACAACTGGAATAGAACTTTGAATAAACCTGGTCTTTCCTAAACATGCTAAAATATTTTTAGATTTTTATACAAAGTCAAATTTAGCCTCTATGGACTTCAAGTTGACTGTCCTCTTCTTTGTTACGATGCGTAAACAAAACTTTGAAAATTGAATGGAGAAAAAAACCCGACCTGCACATGTATTCCTCCATTTCGAAAAAAGTTAAAACAATAAAAATTAGACAAAAATTCAAATAACCAATAAATTGGATTTATGGGGAGAAAAGATTACTAACAAAAATTTCCAAAATCATTCATTTAACAAAAATTTAGTTTATTTTCAAATAAGTGTAATTAGATTCTACGTAAAAACCTGGTTTAAGCGATTAGGAATTTTAATAAATTGATTTCCTTTTTACAATTTGACTAAATAAAGTTGCGGTTATCGCAATCACTAGTTCTGCGGTGATATGAAACCTCTCATTTGAAATTATTAGCACTCCTTTATTAAAACGCTGAATCAGGCCTATAGTGATGTTTTCTGTGGCCTTCGAATAATCTGATGCCGTATTTAAGCAAATAACGAATATCAATAAAATTTAGTATAGATGAGTTTTTTATTCAAATATGTTTATCATATTATGATTATATTATCATCCACTGTTTCCGCCCTTAAAAATCGGTGAAGCAACGGTGGAAAATTCTAATTTGTTCACTCTTTCCACTCTTTTCGCCGATTTTTAACGATTTTTGAACGCCTCGACCCGGGTAGTTGGAAACTCTACTTACGAAATTTTGGTTTGACACGGACAAAATCTATGGTAAAGCGACTATTTTTTCCAGAAAGAAATCAACAGCTCCTGTTCTTTGCAGGTATTGATGTTTTGTTTATCTAAAGTGAAAACTTTCGCACTGTCATCATTTTTGAAACCGAGCATGAGAACAAAAGTCTGATAATTCCGACCATAGGTCTAAATAATCCTCTAGCTTTTGTCCGGTCTTCTGTTTTTGAATATGCTCGCAGATTTAATCCACATTTTGCTTAGGTGTGACTCGTGTCGGTCAGCAACCAATCAAGATCCGAGAAGAACGAGAGGTCCCAATGACTCATCAACTTGTGACTCAACTTCACAAATTTCATTCTGCTCCACCTGTGACCTCTCCACTTCATGTTCAAGGTATCTACTCTAGTTTTGCGGACACCCCCCCCCCCCAACCTCGTGGTCAGAACAAATAATGGTTCCAAATTGTTATGTCCATGATCCGCATTGACGAAAGAGAAAAAAGATTTCAAAATGTCAATCGAAATCTATCTCACGCCGCGTACACTACCAATGAGGAAATCGGATAAAAAACATCATATAGGACTAAAGTGAGCACAAACAGAAACAATTCTTCGGTTCGTGAACAAACGTGTTTGCCTTAGTTGAGAGGTCGACCTATGAAACGACTTGATTGGCCAATATTGGTAATGAAAAGACTATAGGTCGACTCAAGTCAACTAAAGTTCCTAGTTTGTCTATGAGAGCAACGGTTTTCTGCAAAAAGTCAAGATTGTGGGGGTTATTGTGAGACGCTTGCAAGAATGTTATCAGATAACCATCTCAATTTTTTGAGGCCTTAATATAGAAAAGTACCCCAAACCTTGCTTTTGCAAGTCTTTTCATAAAGTCGGCCTCTCAACTAGGGTTTTTCCTTAGTGAGTTTCTTCGTGACACTGTACTATTCTGATAAGGTGTCATTGGGAAAAAGAGCGAGCAATCCGACAGAGCAAGAGCGGAGGAGGGGGAGGTGATTGTCCTTTTTGCAATCAGGGGAAGTGTCGCGCATCAACTTCCAGAGATGACGGAAGGTGGGCTCAGTTTTTGGAAAATTGTTCCGCCTTGCAGAAACTTACAATATAGGTTGACGATAGTTCCACTAAATTCGGGGCTATAATGTGATAAAGCTTATTTCAGCATTTTTCCCGTGAAGCGGGGAATAGGGTTCCAGGAAACTTGGCAAGATTTCAATTATGGTAACGGAAAATGCGAAGTACCTCGCATTCATTCCACTCCAATTCCATACATTTTGTTTCTAGTAAATAACCCAGGTTGAGATGCCAGACCGAAATGAACAAACAAGGGGGCGTCGTGCGAAATTTTTGAGCGCACGAAAGTCTGGACATGTGGACTTTCCGTCTGGACATAGACATGCTTCGTCTCTTTTTTACGTCCATTTTGAGTTTGAACTTTAATTACACGTCAAGTCCTTAGCCCAACCTCACATCTACTGCAAAACCTTGATCATGTTGATCAAACTATTCATCAAAAAATATATAATTGTTGATCTTCATTTCGAAATTGTTAGACCGTCAGCAGTGGGTTCAGATTCAACCTCTATACCCGTGAAAAGAATTGTGAGCTATGGTCCAGCTATGGACTGGGAGAAAGGAGGGAATAATGAAGGGGAGGGGAAGGAGTACGACCCCTCTCAAGACTTCTCAGAGGCTTTCTCTTCATCAGGAGAGACACCTGGACTAATGTGCAGAAGTTAGTTCGAACTGGCCGACTAGTTATCCACTAATTAGTTTTTAATACGATAAAACAAAAACAGTCACAAACCTTGGAAAAATCGCGTCTATATTTTGGTTCTTAAATAAGGATTATTGCCCGGGTCGAGATTTTTGGGTAAATTTTTGTACGAAATGCGGTGAATACGGCGAATTTTTGTAAGAAATGCGGTGATTGCGGTGAATGCGGTGAAAATAAATATTTCACCGCATTTCACCACATTTCTTACAGAAATTCACCGCAAAATTCACCGCGTTTCTCACAAAAATTCAAAGCATCGACTTTTGTGGTAAATTAATGTAAGAAATGCGGTAAAAGCGGTGAATGCGGTGAAAAAAAAATCACCATATTTCACCGCATTTCTTACAAAAATTCACCGCGAAATTCACCGCAATTCTTACAAAAATTTACCGCAAAATTCACCGCGTTTCTCACAAAAATTCACAGCATCAACTTTTGTGCCAAATTAATGTAAGAAATGCGGTAAAAGCGGTGAATGCGGTGAAAAAAAATTCACCACATTTACAAAAATTCATCGCATACGATTACCAAAGTTTACTCAATCTGAAATAAATTCACAAGAAATTTCAATGATGTAAGAGACAGTTGGCGCAGTGGACTAAGCAGTCGAAGGCATTCAGGAGGTCAGAGTTTCGCACCCGTGTGGGGACGATTATTTTTGTAAGAATACTGAGAACGCGGTGAAAATAAACAATTCCTTAAATAAGGATTATTGCCCGGGTCGAGGTTTTTGGGTAATTTTTTGTACGAAATGCGGTGAATGCGGCGAACTTTTGTAAGAAATGCGGTGATTGCGGTGAATGCGGTGAAAATAAATGTTTCACCGCATTTCACCACATTTCTTACAGAAATTCACCGCAAAATTCACCGCGTTTCTCACAAAAATTCACAGCACCGACTTTTGTGGTAAATTAATGTAAGAAATGCGGTAAAAGCGGTGAATGCGGTGAAAAAAAAATTCACCACATTTCTTACAAAAATTCATCGCATACGATTACCAAAGTTTACTCAATCTGAAATAAATTCACAAGAAATTTCAATGATGTAATAGACAGTTGGCGCAGTGGACTAAGCAGTCGAAGGCATTCAGGAGGTCAGAGTTTCGCACCCGTGTGGGGACGATTCTTTTTTGTAAGAATACTGAGAACGCGGTGAAAATAAACAATTCGCCGCGATTCACCGCAATCACCGCAAAAAGATGTAAGAAATACGCGGTGAAAACTATTTTTCACTGCCTTTAACCGCATTTCTTACGAAATCTCACCGCCAATTTTCGACACGGGATTTATCTGACAAATTGCTCTCAAGAAGTTTGTAGCAATTATAATAATCCTGTCGGTCTTTTTTATGCGATTTTTCGCTTGACCAATTCTTTGTCTGACCCATTTGACTTTTCGGCCTCAAAAACGGGATAAACAGGTAGCGCCCAGCGGGAATTAAGTGCTCTTAGAGCCTTTCAGCTCAAATTGTTTTGGAGATTTATAAATATGATGTGAAGGGCGGTCTTTAGAGGTTGAAGACACCCCCACTGTTTACCCGCCCCCCACTATTGACGTCACCCCCCAACGCTCTGTTGCAACCATCAGCCCCCGATGAACCCTCCCTCTCCCCGCTTCCTTCCCCAACCCAACCCCAACCCGTGGCTAGCTATTGACGAACAACCGCTCTCAAAAAGCACGCAAATTTATAATAATTCATAAAAATAATTTATAATAATTTTTTCAAGCTTTTCGAAAATTTTTAAATTTTTGTCGTTTTTGAGTTTTTCAGCCCTAGATGTCAAGTAGCCTCTCTACCGTTTAATCAGAAGTTACTCTATAGTTTCTAGAGGCAATTGAATCTTTTCCAAGATATTAACATCATGATGTTTAGCATTTTTTTGACAAAACTTGCAATTTCAATTTCTTTGGCATTTATTGTCATTGTGCAGGTTTTTTTCAGCCTCAGGATCAGAAAAACTCCGTTAGGGTTCGATAATAAATTACTGAAAATTTTTTATGGGCTATGGATTAGTTTTTAAATTCTTAATATCACTAATTTTAACAATTTTTTAATAATGCTTGCATTTTTTTTCGAAACTTTTTGTCATTTCTTAGGTTTTTTCAGCCTCAAGAGCCAATGAACCTACTCAAGCGTTTGATAATAGATTACGGCACAGCTTCTGAAGATGCAGTGAAATGCTTTTCAAGATTTCAATGTCACGAACTTAAGCAATTTTTTTTTTAAATTTGCATTTTTTTCCAGTTTGATTATTTTTAAATTAATTCATTATTTTCCTGCCCCAGGGCTCAGGTTGCTCCTAAAAGGTTTGATAATAAGCTGCTCCATAATTTTTAGAGTTAACGGAATATTTATCAAAATTTTGATGATTCCAATTTTTTGAATTATATTAAAATTTTTATTTTTATAATGTTGTAAGTTATTATCATGCTATAAATTATTATTATCTTGTAATTTTATGCATCCTAATGAGACAGTAAAAATATTTAAGGCTTGAATTAGGGATAATGGATAGTCTCTTGAGACAATGAAATGATTCCGTAGATATTATTATCACGAATTTTTAATTAATTTTGTTAAAAATTGCAAATGTTTATAAAATTTTTTGAACATTTTTGTCCTTTTTTGAGTTTAACGATCGTTACTGGCCTACTAAGCTTTTATATCTTGTTGATGAGTTACTTAACAAAACTCCAGAGACAAGAAATGGTTTTGAACAGTTGTTTTTCGCTGCGAAATCTGGAAACTTTTTTTTTGAATTTTGCACTTTTCCATATGAATAAATACTAACAAGGCTAGAAATCTAGAAGTTGCATAGTCGAATCTCATCATCAAAAGTACTCCGAGCTTTCTCTCTCTCTCTCTCTGTGTGTGTGTGTTTGTGTGTGTGTGTGTGTTTGTATGTGTGTGTTGGCTGGATTTCTTTCCTTCTCTTTCTCGTTCGCGATTTATCACTCACTCTTTCTCTCTGTCTGTCTCTCTCTCTCTCTCTCTCTCTCTCTCTCTCTCTCTCTCTCTCTCGCTCTCTCTTTCCTTAACTTTTTTTGTTATGCCGCACTTCAGTTGCTCTTATGTGGCGTGATGTCATCATCTATTACCCTCATTAACGCTGAATTTTAGTAGAAATGTATGAACATATGTTTTTTTCATAAATTATTGAACTAGCTCTTTTTAGGGAATCAATGTTAATGACTCTCAAACGAAGTTTGCAGCAATTCTATTAATCCTGTTGGTCGTTTTTATCCAATTATTTGCTGGACCAACTTTTTTATCTGACCCATTTGACTTTTCCTCCTCAGAAACGGGATAAACAGGTAACGCCCAGTGGGCACTAAATACTCTAAACGCCTTTCATTTCAGCTCAATATTCTCCAAGTACGCGATCCACAGGGACTGTTTTGGAGAGTTAGACTTATGGTGTGAAGAGCGGTTCTTAGAAATTGATCCCCCTCCCCACATCAACCTCCCATACCCAACCTGCACATCTTTCAGGCCGTGAGGGCCCCGTGAAACCAAAGATCCCCTCCCACCGTTGCCGCCCCCACTGTTTCCTCACCCCCCCCCCTCCCCGCCCGCTACAATTGCCTCTCGCCCCTTCAATTAAGCTAAAGCTAGCTACTGACGAAACCAACCGCTCTCCGGTCGTTGAGAGCAATTGACCAGTCGTTAGTCGGTTATGTTATATAACAATAATTATATTGTCTGTGTAATTTTGCCGACTTTTTAAACATGTTGCTTGAGGCTTGATTGAGTTCTGCTTGATTTTTTTTCATTATGCTCAAAGAGTTTTTCGACATCAGTTTATCATAAAAGCAATCTACATCTATTTTTACTTTTTTATCTTTAGATTTTTTTTGTAATACAATCAGCCCCAGTTCGGTTCATTGCAGTCAATGGCTGCTATCGTTTTTGAACTAATGGATACGGATTCACTAAGCAGTAGGCTTACTATGATTTACCATTTTAAATTGCGGAGGGATTTGTCTACAACCTCGCTTATTTTCTCAGTGAAAACCCTAAGCAACTTCACAAGTTAAATTGGCGGACATGAACTTGCGCTGCTAAACTAATGTAAAAGAGGTTCAGACAGTGAACAAACCATGAGATAACCGATTTTTCATACTGCAGGAAAAAACAGAAATCAACGCGTGAAATGTTGAGCAACTCGCCACCACTCCAAGTCAGAAAGTTAATTGAAGAACTGAAAATTGTTTTTATATACGCATCAAATTTGATATTAGTTAACAGAATCATTACATTAGGGATATTTATTTATAACAGCGGCTATTTATAGGCTATTTGTTGAATAATTTGTCACCGGTTAAGGCCAGAACCAGTTATTAACCAATAAATAATCAAACAAAGATTCTTTTAGCAAGTTTTCTTCTGCAGATCTTTCCTTGAGAAAAGCACCCAACAGAATGATGTAACTACCCATGATCAATTTATTATGCTCAACTAACCTCAATGAAAATTATGAAATTCACATTAGTGGTCCAGATTTGTTTGCAAAATTTGTGCCCGCCATATATCGTCTTCAATTTTTTGGTCTGACTACTTGACATTTTTCCCTCAGAAGCAAGATATCAGGTAAAACGCGGAGAGCGCCATATCCCAAAGCGGTTCTCTTAAAGTTTTACTAGCCTAGCTGTAAACAGATTACCAAAAACAATAAGAGCAGAAAAACTGTTTACAGGAAAAGCATTGTTTTTAGTTGCTCTCAATTGAAGTTTGTAGCAATTATATTAGTCCGGTGGTCCTTTTAAATGCAAGTTTTTGCAACTATTGACTTTTAAACAGGTTGCATTAAAGGCTCTTAATTTCCTACGCCTTACTAGTCTCTTTGAACTCGGTTCACCAAAACCATTAACAGTCCGATCCACCAGTCATCCACCCACCCAACTAACCCCTCCCTCTCCCCACTTACTCACCCCTACCCCCACTAACTGACCCCCCTCCATATAATCAACCTAACCCCAGCCCACTCACCCCCTAAAACAACCTACATCGCTTGGGTGTTTGGACGCCCTCTCATCCACCTCTCCCAACCCTGCCCACGTTTCTTGACCCCCACTCAGCTCATCCCCCCAATGCTAGCATCTCTAACCTCCCAGCTGGACAACAGATACAAGAAAAATAAACATTGCACGCCATTTGATTCATTATGCTTGATAGCCCGACTACTGAACCATCTCTATAAAGTTCCACAATAAGTTGCTCGTCGGAATATGATTTGGTAGACTTGGAAAACTTTGCCTGTTCTTGATTTCAGGTTGATTACTTGAATAAACTGTTTTTTAACTCGACTATCTACCAGCCAACAGGATGAAAGTGGGACAAAATATCACTCGAAACACGAACCCTCGCCCTTTTCTCTTATGTAAGGTTATTAGACTCTTGTGGGACCCTGTCCACTGCAAACACAGATGAAGGATCAAACGCATATGAAGGATCTGCAAACATAGAAGGATCAATATTGGAATTAACTCCGAAAAATTAATTACAACGTTCTTAGCCATCAAAAGAGAATTTGTAATTTCTAGTTAATATCTTTTTTGCTTTCACTTCGTTAGCCTTTTTCTGAAAGAACTAATCCGTGATGGAAACTTAAATTTTTGAAAAACAATAGACGGAACGCTTAACATACCGAACAAAATTTTATGGAAAAATCTGTATAATTGATAATTTTTTATCATGGTTTATGAGAATTATCTCAACTGTTAAAAGGCAAAACTGTTTGCTGATCCATCGTACTGCTGTAGGACACAGCAGTATTTAGAGGTCACTATATCAAGTATAATCATATAAGGAAAAGTCAAAGCGTTCAAAATGAAATCGGAAATGCAGAAGTCATGATTTGTATGTAACCACGTTTTAGCTTCATAAGCTTTGTTGACTGTCTATATTACAGTTGATTTCTCGATATTCTTCCGTTACAGTAAAAAAATATATACCTAATGTTTTAAAGGGAAAGGCGTATTTAGATAATAAGTTAGGATTCCCCTACTCCTACAATGGTGATCCTTAACTATTAACATACGCCTAATACGGAAGCTAACTACCTATTTTTCCCTCACGATAATCAAAATCAAACTTAATCGTTTTATTACAAAAAAATTTGAATCGAACTTTACCTTTGCTCGACTTCTTAAATTTGTTTCCTTTCCGGGGCCCCGTTATTTTTTCGCATTACCGGTTTTACGGCGATAGCTGGTTCGAGGGGTAGCCCGGTAGGTACAGGTTTGGGGGGGTTTCGGTACGGTAGGTTCGGGTTCGGTAGGTACAGGTCAAGGTTTGGTAGGTACAGGTTCGGGTATGGTAATAACAGGTATTGGAAAATGAAATCGTTCAAAATGAAATCGGAAATGTAGAAGTCATGATTTGTATGTAACCACGTTTTAGCTTCATAAGCTTTGTTGATTGTCTATATTACACTTGATTTCTCGATATTCTTCGGTTACAGTAAAAAAATATATACCTAATGTTTTAAAGGGGAAGGCGTATTTAGATAATAAGTTAGGATTCCCCTACTCCTACAATGGTGATCCTTAACTATTAACATACGCCTAATACGGAAGCTAACTACCTATTTTTCCCTCACGATAATCAAAATCAAACTTAATCGTTTTATTACAAAAAAATTTGAATCGAACTTTACCTTTGCTCGACTTCTTAAATTTGTTTCCTTTCCGGGGCCCCGTTATTTTTTCGCATTACCGGTTTTACGGCGATAGCTGGTTCGAGGGGTAGCCCGGTAGGTACAGGTTTGGGGGGGTTTCGGTACGGTAGGTTCGGGTTCGGTAGGTACAGGTCAAGGTTTGGTAGGTACAGGTTCGGGTATGGTAATAACAGGTATTGGAAAATGAAATCGTTCAAAATGAAATCAGAAATGTAGAAGTCATGATTTGTATGTAACCACGTTTTAGCTTCATAAGCTTTGTTGATTGTCTATATTACAGTTGATTTCTCGATATTCTTCGGTTACAGTAAAAAAATATATACCTAATGTTTTAAAGGGGAAGGCGTATTTAGATAATAAGTTAGGATTCCCCTACTCCTACAATGGTGATCCTTAACTATTAACATACGCCTAATACGGAAGCTAACTACCTATTTTTCCCTCACGATAATCAAAATCAAACTTAATCGTTTTATTACAAAAAAATTTGAATCGAACTTTACCTTTGCTCGACTTCTTAAATTTGTTTCCTTTCCGGGGCCCCGTTATTTTTTCGCATTACCGGTTTTACGGCGATAGTTGGTTCGAGGGGTAGCTCGGTAGGTACAGGTTTGGGGGGTTTCGGTACTGCAGGTTCGGGTTCGGTAGGTACAGGTCAAGGTTTGGTAGGTACAGGTTCGGGTATGGTAATAACAGGTATTGGAAAATGAAATCGTTCAAAATGAAATCGGAAATGTAGAAGTCATGATTTGTATGTAACCACGTTTTAGCTTCATAAGCTTTTTTGATTGTCTATATTACAGTTGATTTCTCGATATTCTTCCGTTACAGTAAAAAAATATATACCCAATGTTTTAAAGGGAAAGGCGTATTTAGATAATAAGTTAGGATTCCCCTACTCCTACACTGCATCTATAATGGCCGAGCTCACACTAAACTTTAGTAAGCACTCCAAAAATCTGAACTATGTTTGCTATGCCTATTATATTGAAAGACCAATAAATTATGAAGTCAAACAAAGAACATGACTTGGCACCTCTTTTATGTTTTTATAGAATAAAAAGCAATGTCGAAAATTTTAATAATTTTAAGAAAATTTTAAAAAGTTCAAAACTTAATGTGCAGGTCTGAGAAAAGGTATATCTCACAATCTTCCTAGTTTGCATGTAACTTTTTAAAATCTCAAATTGAGAGTTTCTAAATTTTTACAATAAGTTTTGAGAATTGCCACGTATATTTTGGCATTATAAACTCGCTTCAAATTTCATAATTCTAAAAACAGCCGCAACGTGAACACTTTGATGTCAACTACCAAAGACAATTGCGAAAGCTGTTTTGGGAACAAGATCCGAAAACTTAGTTCCTGTGTCTTTAGGCAACAAAAAACTTTAATTGATCTCTTATTTTTGTACTTTCTGATTAGCCTTTTTCTGTATAGACTAAACTGTGCTGAAAACTAATTGTTTCGTATTTTAAAAAAATTGAAGAACAGACGCATGAAGTGCAGAAGGAACTCTGCAAAACCTGATCTCAAATTTCAGTTTTTATCTAGAAAACTGTTTAGCGGACAATTTTTCAAGTGATTTATGTAAATTATTTCCAGTTTCGCAAGTTTTTACTTCCGGTATGATGACTAAATCTCAGAAAATGTACCAGCAGAATTTTAAAGGTTTCAACTGCATTTGATTTGTCTATTGATTTGAAAGACCTGGAGGAAAACATTTTCACACAAAGAATGTCACCTCAGAACTCTTGAACTAGTTTGAAAAATAAGAAAACATTGCTAAAAGTTTGATAATTTTTCGAAGCTCTGAAAGTATTCACTAAATTATTCTGTTTACCTGAAATTATATGTACAAATTTAAATTTTCTTAATTTGAACTTCGATGAATAAACCCTATGAATTTTCTCAAACATTTTTTTTCGTTCATTGAAAGTTTTTGCGCCAATTGTTAAATAAGAACCTTCCTTTTGAGATTTTTTAGTTTGTTTAATTGAAAGCAATACAAATGGTTTTGAAAAAAGCTTGCTGTCTCATTTTTAAATTTCCTTCATTCATAATTTTTGCGACGCGTGAAATGATAGCGGAGCTGAAAATTCAATTTCTGTCCACTATGTTTTTATATTGAGTTTTTACGTTAAATCAATCTATTGGAAAATTCAAACTGTTTATCAGTGCCGTGTGATTTAAACTTGTATTGAATTTTACCTTGCAGTAAATTTATATTGTGCACTCTAAAAATTGCGTAAAAGTTGCGCTTTATCTGCAAAAAAAGACAGCCAGAAGTGCCAACATATGAAAAATTATCATGAAGTTTTTTCGGGAGGTTTAGTCTGGAAAAAAATCGACTTATTATGAGCAACATTGAGCAGTGTGAACAATCCAAAACAAATAATATGCAATCATTTTAGTTATAAATTTTTGCTGCTATTAGCACCTCACTGTTTATAACATTTAAACGTGGGGTTCCGAAACAAAATAGAGCCAAAAAGCAAAGAATTGCAAATTTATAAGCATTTGTGACAATTCGCAGTTAAGTACTGTTTCAACAAAAATCGCTGTATTGAAAAAAGTCTCAGAACTAACACTTCAGTTCTGAGACTTTTTTGTCATCCAATTTAACTGTGGCAACCGGAAACGTAGTATGAAAAAGTTCAGCCTCTATAACAGCAACGTTCAATAAGGAATACAAATCTAGCCTTGGCTTCGCTGTAGCTGCTTGATTGATTGCGCAATTTGTTTCAACAATTTTTACTTCTTGACAACATTTGAGAAATGCGAAGTCATGCATCTGTGCACTCGAATGTAAGAAAAGATCACAGTTTATGTATATACGTGTGTTTATAGTTACGCTTGTGAAATATACTTACGTTCAGGACTTGGAATTAACGATTTTAGTTTTTTAGAGGGAAAGGTAAATGTAATTATATCACTTGATTGAACCGTTTTTGAAAATTTTTGAACGATGATGTCCGACAGAATATCTTGGAAACAACTAATTTTATTTTGGGTTTCGTATGGGCCAATTGAGGCATGATCAAACGAAAATCTATAAATTGTTCTGATTAGTCCTGAACAAAGTGGAGGACATTTGGTGGGGAGGAGACCCAGCAGAGGTAATCTTGAGGCCAAAAATGGAGGCCGCTAGAGCCAGAGCCAGACAACAGCAACAGGTTATTATTCAATTATAAGATTGAAGAGGTTTTTTCAATTTTCACTAACAATTTGGTTTTTTCCGCGTGAACTTTTAAGGTATCCTAGACTATAACATTTGTTGTATCTTAGTAAAGCTCTCTGTCTGAAATGAAAAAATGAATTCAGTTTTCTTAAGTTAACCCATATTGGTGAGCATGTTGATTGTTCTGATGCCTTTTTCTGCAACTTGTCAAAATTTTCGGCAGTTGACCATCCAACAGAGTTCTATGTCTGCAATTGCTTGCTTAATTGTTTCTGATTTTTTGAGAAGAACCGCAAAAATTGCATATATCTTGTATCAAATTTAATGAGTTTAGATGCTTTAGTCCAGAAGGTAACGTCCGAATACCGACAAACAAAATTTGTTTTGAATTGCACGCTTACATTTTTATTTTTCGATGAAAAAACTTTTTGTCATATTGACGTTTCTTTTTCAGTTTCTTCTTCAACGGTTCTCTTTTGTAGCTGCGAAGCTGTAAGTTGAGTGTAGCTATATTGCTGTGTTCGTGTGGTTTATTAATCCTAGAATTGGATTGCACTGGTGCTCTGTCTTTTTGTTTGCCTTTTGTAAGATGTTTTAATACATATTTCCATGACTTTGAGCTTTCAAAACGGGATAAACAGGTAACCCCCAGTAGAAATTAAGTTTCATCAGAAGCTGCTTTAGTAGCTTTTAAGTGCTTGAAGTGCTGAAGAAGCTGGGAAGGCCTAAATTAAAGGTGAAAAGGTAACTTTTAGGCGTTCTGAGCCTAAAAGCTCAGAAAAATTACAAAAGTTTTCACGTTTTTTGGGGTTCTCCTGTTAAACTTGTCATAAATTGACGTTTATCAAAAATTGATAGAATTCTTTTGCAAGAAATAATTTCTTTTGTGTCCATTTTTTGTCCATTTATACGGTTTCGTAATGCAATCTTAAACGCGCAGTAATAATTTTTGTACTTATTTCAATTTTTTTGAGTTCTGAATTTTTGGATCTTGAGGGGCCACTGAACATTCTCTGGGGTTTGAAAATAGGTTACAGCATAAATTCTTAGATCAATGAAAATATTGTCGAGACGCTAGCAACCTCTTAATTCAATTCATTTTTCTTTTTTAAATCAGTGACAAGTTTTACGGTTCTTTAATCTTCAGGGGCCAATGAGAAAAAATTTGAGAGCTTGAAGATAGGGTGGATGCTAGTTAGTTTTTGATGAAAACCAATTTGGTTTTAAAACAATAATACCAATTATCCGAGCAACTTTTGAAAAAAATAGCCAATATCTTTTTTTTTTAATTTTTGTAAAAAGTTCTGTCATTTTTGGGTTCTTTTCTAAAGGCCCACTGAGCTTTCTTCAAGCTTTCGTTCGGATTGATGCTTAATTTTTGCCGACATAAATTTAGCTCGTAGTACATTAACGTCAAGAATTTGAGCTACTTTTCTAGTTTTTTCTAAATTTTAAACTAATTTCTAGTTCTTCCAGTTCTTGCATCTCGTTGACTCCTATTTGTGCAGCACAATCTCTTCTAGTCTGATGTTACTTGTTCTGTTGCTTTTAGTGAAAACAAATTACATTCGAAGACAGAGGTTTGAATAATTAGATAAACGCAGAATTTAGTCCGTTTTCTTAAAGTTTTTTGGTTTGTTGTGACATTTTCTATTTTTCTGAGCTTAAGTCGTCTCGTCATTAAAACTTTTTTGAGCCCGGTTTTCCATTCCCTGAGCAAATTTGAACGATACGATTTTTTTTCTATGATGATGCTGACATCAGAAAATCTTATTTTTTTTCATCGAACTTCAGTTTTTATACTATATGTTTGCCCGTCATATATCCAGTATGATTTTTTTCTTTTTAGCTAAATTCTGATCTTTATACATTTGGTCTGCTGATTAGGTACATGGGTTATAAGTTTATCAATCAAAATCATTTGCTATTTATATAAATAGAAACTGATTGATCTAATGAAAAGCATTTGCATCAGTCGATCCTTACAGTCAAAAGAATTTGGCTCAACTCACGAAAAAGTGTCTGCGACAAAGTAAATTAACTATATATTTAGCACCCCTCTCTTTTTCCTCCTGTTCGTCGTACTGCTACTAATTTTCTTCTTAATTCGAAGCCCCTGACTAGGAAACGCACATCGTCAATAACGCGTTTGTTCCGGGAGAAAATCTAACCTAACGCATAAAGTATTTAAATAATTTTAGACACCTCAAGCAAATTTTTACATCAATATTTAATCCTGCCCCCCCTCATCGTTGTGGTCGTTGACGTTAATAATTTTCTTCTTATTTGTAAGCCGTCAGACGGCGTCAGACTATTTTTTCTGATAGAAAAAACACGTAAAATTATAAATATAAGACATATAAAAATTATAAGACATATAAAATTATAAACAATTTCAAAAACTTCAAGAAAATACTGTATTTTCAGCCCAACGAAAATCGAGAACGAGAATTGTTGGCACATCAGAGGTCACCTGAACAGCGTCATTCGGCTTACCTGCAACAGCAGAAACTGCGTCAATCAGTACAGAATCAACTATCGGTAAAAAAATGCTTACTTTCGACTGCATCACTTCTAAGCCGTGTGTATAAATGGACGGCGTTTCAAATGGACGACAAAATTTATTAGTACATGCAAAATCTCATTATGGGCTTATAATTTAGAACCAGTTGTGATAGATTGGGGCGCTCTATCGCGTACGGTTGTGATAGGATTAACATTGAGTTGAGGATTAACATTGAGAATGCATGCATTTGTCGTCCAGATGAAACAAAATTCAGTGTCGTCCAAATTCAGTGTCGTCCATTTGAAACGTCGTACGGTTGATCGGCGCCCGTGTATGCCAAACTAGATATTCTTCGTATCGAGCTGATTAATTTAATTGGAAGACGACGGTAGAGCCGAAAGGGCGCAGAGCAGAATGCCGTAAAATGAGATTTAAAGCCGAATATTCCCCTATTCGGATGGGTCGGTCAAACATTTTACTTCAAAAACAATTTTTTGTGAAAAAAAATACTTTAAAAATTGTGTAACCGCAGGTCTTTCCGTGGTCGCAACGTAAGCATTCGGCACGTGACTCAGCACCTGTTCGGCTGTGACTCGAAGCGCTAATTTAAATGAGGACGGCAGGCAACATGGTGAAACATTTATTAAATAGTGTCAAAAGCAATCGTCTGATATGCTCAGTTTACTAGCAGACTTGCTTTTCTAGACTTTTTATTATGGCAGTGAGTGTAAAAATGTCCAGTAGAACAGAAAATAACAACAATCGTCGATTCAAAGTAACTATTAATGGACTCGTTGACCTAATAATATTCATTGATAATGGACAGATTTATGCGTAATTCAGTTCTAAAAACCGAACAGAAAATCAGTAATATCTATCTGTCCGCAAATCAGAAATCTATCTGTCCGCAAATCAGAAATCCAGAAGGTTTTTTCGCACTACGATTTTCATAAGCACCGTCCAAATTATCGTGTCAACAAAAATCTCTGACTTGAATGGGTCGCAAAAACACCTAACCAAGCAAGAAAATAGTTTTAAGGCTGTCGTTCTTGTCTCATTTACTGATTAAAAAATAGATCAATTTCATTGGATAATTTATTACCGTTAAAATCACTTCTATTTGGATCAAACATGATTGGAACGTAGCTTTTGATGATTCGTAGTTATCATTCGGAGAGAGAAAATAAATTTCGTGCTATACATCGATAGTGAAATGTCAGTTTATAATGCGCAGAATTATAATTTGCTCAACCTGCCGTCGCTGACAGTTTCAACAAATTTCAATATTCCATAAAAATTAAATAAGTTCGTAAACATACATAACAGTTGCCGAAGTGAAGTCCACTTTCCGCCTCAGATTAGTTTTTGTGGAAGCCCATTCCGCAAAATTGTCTTAATCGAGTTTCATTTGATTTGGGAGTGCATATTGCGTTTTCGAAGAATGGAAGCAAAAATAAGCTTTAAAAGGAGCCGAATCGGCTTTTAAATGAATTGACTCGAAACATTACTAGATTTCACAAAGTCTTATCAATGCTGAAAATCTAGTATTTAATGCTCTCTTCAAAGGAAAATTTGCCGATAAAAATTTGGTGGGCTTATCCTAATTGTCTTAATTTGCTTCGCTTCAAATAGGATTAAATTTTTGTGAAATGTCCTTAGAGCCGCACATAAATCTATTAACATTTCTTGGACAAGTTTTCTTTGTTAGGCTAATTAATTGCCGTGTGGTAACTACTTACACGTATTTTACTTTCGATATTGGGCGTCAAAAGACTGTGGGAAGTGAGAGCCACATTCTTGGTAATTAGTTTTTGTTTTGGTGCTGGTAGACGCTAGTTATGAAGTTGATACAGACAAGGATAAAATAAACAGTTGAGGTCTTTAGACATTCCGTTTATTGGAATTGATAATCGTAACTAACAGCTATGCATTAGGTATGCAGTTTCGAACATCAGATATGTGATAGAACACTACGACTTCATTTCCAAAAAAAAAATTTACCGACTTTCCACGTTTCATTATTTTCCAAGTAGTTTGTTAGCCAGCTGTGAATTTTTGAGTGGCGGTTGATATTAAAAGATGTTGATCAATTCTAAAAAGAATTTTCCTTTTAATAAAACATTTTTTAAGTTAACTTTTTGTTTCTTTTAATTATAATTTTCCTTAATTTTGTTAAGTTTTAACAGCTTATTTACCAAACCAAACAGAATAAATATAAGAATTCGTTTTGAGTTATGTTGCTTGATATTTAATCAAGTGAAGTGACTAAAAGTCAGTGACATTCATTTATGAACCAAGATTTTCAGCCAACTTGCTGCAATGAACCGAAATTAACCGCAAAAAAATGGCTAAGAATATGCAGTTGGGTTATTTTGTTCTCTCTAAGCTTCTGTTACACTCAAGCTTTTTTCACTCACTGACTGATCACTTAGATGCTGCTCTATGTATCTGGTCATTATGGGTCCCCAATAGACTGCATATTGAGTTAAATTTAAAACCGAATTGATGGTTAAATGCCCAAATTAATCTGTTAGCATTTAAAGTCCAATTCTTTTTATTGATTTCGGAGTTACAGTGCACTAGGTTGTCATAGTTCTTTAGAGCAATTGAAGAAGAGTTTAGAAGCAGAATTTGATATGATTTTGGATTCTAACTAAAGCTGCACACTGATACACCATTTTTTGACTATAAGAAACAAATTCTGTCAAATGTATCTCTTCTTTTTGATTTCTCTAGAAGGAAATTTGAAGCATTTAGTATGAAGGTGTTCGTATTTTTATGCAAAATTGTTGCTTGACCATTTTGAATTTTCCAGTGACGTTTGCGCCCCTTACTTTTTCGTTTTGCGTGATCTATATTTCTCTCCCATTCACAAGTGTCAGCAACTTAACCTACCGGAGTTTACTACTAAAAGTCAAATAAAGAGTTCGCCCGAATTGATGTTGTTCTCTCACTTCAAAATTTATGTGTGATCATAGTGGGATGGTAACATCTAATGACGTCATTTGAAGCCCCCCTATAAGCAATTCTTTAGACGTTAGTTGGATATTTTTTCTTTCTCTTTCTCAATCTCGATTTTCAAAATAACTTCTTGAACACTAAAAGTTTTGAAATTTCACATCCGCTGAATACGTTATTTTCACTAGCAGACTTTCAAAGTGCATATCAAATTTCTGGGTTCAATCTAAAAGTTTTGGATGAGCTGATGTCGACCTCAAATTTGGGTTGAGCTTAAGTCGAGCTAAAGTCCGACATCAATAATTGGCATCCAGCTAAAGTCTTTTTGAACACTTAAGTCGAGCGGAGGTCTCTTCATGGGCCGTTAGAGTCAATCATGGTCTTTTCATTGCTTTTTTTCCGGCAGAGCATAATTTTTTCATAAATCGAGGTCTAAAACTGGGGTATGCTCAAATGGACTGGAAATGAAAAAGTTGGTTTTTGATTGTGAATTATTTCGGGATCTCCTAGTGAGGCATGCTAGCTCCTCAGCGTGCGCAGCTACCTTCCAGGTCCATATTGTTTCAGATCTATTTGCACGACTTGAGTGAGTTATGTTTGCTCTGTTTAGAAAAATGAGAAGCTAGAGAGGAAACTTAGTCGGAGTAGAGGTAGCAGAGACGATAGAGGTGGAGGCAAACAAAGTCTCTCTCCATCCGCCAACCGACGAAGTACCTCAGCGTTGCAGCCAATGAGCGGGTCAAAGTAAGTGATTCGGCACAATCTCATGACATGCCAAAAACATCGGTCTGGTAACCAATGAATGAAACTGGAAACTAAGACGTTCAATTGGCAACCATGAAAATCATCATAGGCGGGGTCATATTTATTCGCCTGCTTGTGATATTTTTCATCGTTGCCGATTATAATTAATGGTTAATATGCCAATCTAGAAAGGCTAAATCAAAAAGGGCTTACGAACTACTATATAGAACAGCTTTTATCTCAGATTTTATCTCGGAAGCACTACGGACTAGCTAATTTGACTGTTTAATAGCCGCCCTCATCTTCTCAGCCGGCTATTATAGCGCTCCTATTTTTTACTTCGTCGAACTTTTTTTTCGCTTTACCAATTTTGCCGCTTTTTCGACATTTTGCGTCAAAATAAATCGCACTTAAAAATGTTTTTATACAAAAATCAATTTTTGTTGATATTTTCTTTTCTTTCAATCCCAATAGAGTTATGAGAATCAACGGCGGCTATTTTCCGGCAATCTGCCGGGTATGTTTTGGAACGGAGTCTGAGTTGTAGAAAATATTCGACGTCTTGAAGTTGCAATAAGTAACACCAACTGAGCCGCTAAAAGGTTCTAAGATCACTCATAATAGCTATTATTTTGCTTCGAACATCAGATTCCCATAATGATGTTTTTTGTCCTGTTACACTATCAGATTGTGCCCAAGGAGTGAAAGGGTCTCTGATAAGAACTTTGATGAGTCCTAAAGTATCTGCGACCATATCGTACCACCATACTAGTTAGGGGGTCTAAGCAGGCGCAACTAATGTGGAAATGTATTTGTAACCAGCATCTCTTACATGCAAGACTAGTGTTCTACCCATTTACACCAACTGGTCCTAAGGTCTCGAACTTGGGCATCTCTTAAAATCCATTCTCATGTTCTTTCTTGCTCCTCAAGGCTTATTTTCTTTAACCAAGTAGTCGTTAAACAAATAGAGCTTCTTCTCAATCTAATCTTATGCAAAAATTACTTTAAGTTTGTTCTCTCTCAACCTTCTAACAACACTGTTGTCCAGAAAACAATCTTGCAAAACATTGAACAGTTTTCAATATTTTTTATGGTACAGTTTTTCAATGTTAACTTTGTCCTGCATTGCTTCTTTAAAAATCAATCTTGCTTTAAACATTTCAGGTGATAAAAAATATACTCTAATCCTCATCCAGGACAATGCGCATCCTTTCAATGTTATTAATAGCCGGTGTCAGCAATTTCAGGCGGCTATTATTGCGCTCCTAATTTTTTTAACGTCTTGAGTGACTTCAGTGATTTCTACTGCTTTGCAGTTAAATTTTGTGTTGGTGGCGTCATTTCTGCTTTTAGGTCAATTGCATGGCTTACCTCACTACAAAAATGACTTCTGAACTCACTTATGGAACTTTAATTTTTTTTTGAACATTTACTAATTAAAGGTGAATAGTGTGCATCTAAATAGTGCCAAACTTATATGCCCTAGCTCCTGAGTAATAGAATCTTGAGTTTTAATATCGAATATTAATTTTGAAAAAGCTCCATTAGCGTTTTTCCTTGTAGAGCAAATGTGTCTCATAAACATGAGAGTCCGAATCTAACCCAAAAACTCTAGTGGTCTATTAAAAAGCTGGTGGTCGATCTGTCAATCTTATTTCTTTAGTTGTTTCAATTCATGGTAGGCCACAGGCGTCTATGGTGGCTATTTTCCGGCAATCTGCCGGCTATGTTTCAAATATTGTCAGATCTTTGTTCAAATCTTGCAAGATATGAATCATGGAAAAATTTTGAAAATTATATTTCAAACGTTCAAGTTTGATAGAACAGTTATAGCACTTGTACTTGATAGAAAAAAAACCGAATGAAAACTAAAACTCAACTCTGTTTGATCAAAGTAAACAATTAGCTTGTTTAATTGCTCTTGAACGAAGTTCATAGCAATTATTGCAAACGTGTGTCTTTTTTATGCAAAATTTTCGCTCGACGGTCTTGATTTTTCGAGTGACTTTTACGGCCTTGACTTTTTGCGTTTCGCGTGATCTAAAATTCTCTCTCGATCACAATTTCAAGCAGCTGAACTCAATTGGCGGCAACTTAATACTTCATGTCAAATGAAAAGTGCGCCTAAACTGGTGCCATTTTTCACTTTAAATCTTAATAGTGGTATATCTTAACCTCTAATATTGTTATTTGAAGCCCACTTTTGAACTTCTTTGTCCCATTTAGGCTCCCCCCCCCCCCCCCCGACTGAAGCAGGTTGCAACTGATTAGAGCTCCCACTAGTCGTTCGAGAGCAATTCATCCGACGTTTAGTCGGTTATGTTTATTAGTTCTGCTTGTTTTTAACTGCCCATGATGAGAGGTGATCCATATGAAAGACAAAAAAAATTCGGAGAGGGGGGGGGGGGGTTGGGGCAACTTCCTTCCTATGATTACATTGTCCCAGACCAAAAATAATTTTGAACCAGACCACAAATATTGAATTTGAAAAGACCAGCGGTGTTTTCAAACCCAATATCGGTAGACCTTGGTCCTTTTATAAATCGACCTCGCAACTATGCTAATCAATCGTTTCCACACTCATCTTTTCTCCTCTTTTAGGCGATCTCTGATGTCAAAGCGGAGTACCCGACAAAGTCTTCCTCGCAAATCAAGAGCCCAATCCTCCCCACGAAGTACAGGAGGTGGAGGATCAGTCCTAAATAATCCTCGATCAATTTCGGGAACAAGATCCAGGCAACAGTTGCAAAAACCCGAGAACTTGTCAAAGATCTCGGAGTTGAATACGAAGAACTCCATGAGGTCTGGCAACGACTCAAGGTCTGCGACCAGATCAAGTGCAGCAAAATTGGACACTGAGACCAAACTGAGAAGAAAGTCTTAAATAAGTGATCAAACAAAAATTGAAATTTATTTGCTTCTTGAGTGAATAAAAATTGAAAAAGTTGAAACCGTCTTGGAAGAGTTTAATTCGAAGCAACTGCTGCTTAGCCTCAATTTCAACGCACTCAATTGGTTCATCACTCGATATATGATTCTCAAATAATGTTTGGATCTGTACTGCTCCCCCTCCCCAGTAATTCTTTTGCCCCCCCCCCCCCGCTCACCAATACAATTTATGTAAAAAATGCACGTTCGCTTGGGGGCGTAGAAGGTATATGCCTACTAAGCGGGGGGGGGGGGGGTGAAGAATAAAACCAAAAATGATTTTTGAGGTGCTGTGTCGAGAGGAATCAAAGTTAGTCTTGCAAGAATATTGCCAGATTAACATTTCTTTGCGCACGAAAAACTGAGACTCCAAAAGGAAGAACAAAATCTACTGATATAGAATTGACATAGGACGTAGAATAAGATAGGATCCTTTATGCTTTTTCAAGCCAATTTTTCGTTTTAAAAAATCAATATAGCAAGAATCTTGCAAGACGTAAGATCTTGCAAGATTAACTTCTGTTTCGAACTCGGGTAAGAATTGCGGTGCAGTGCAGCGAAAACAAAAACCATTATCTGCAGCAAAGAGTCCGCATGTGGTGAATATCAGTTTTATTTTCTATGCATCCACTGACGTTTTTATTAATTGTTGACGAATTCAGAGCTTCGTCAACAAACTCCATAGCCACCGTTTTGAGCTCAAGTCTCAAAAATAGCAGCCGCAATTTGCTTTCATTTTACCACCAGTCACAAAAGAGTTTGACGTTTTTATTTCTCAATTGATCTTGAACGAAGCTTGAAGCAATTATTGTAAACGTGTTGTTGTAAACGCATTTTGCGAAAGCGTTTTGACTTTTCGAGCAAATTTCACACCTCTCACTTATTGCAATTTGCGTGATCAAAATTTCTCGATTTCGCAAATTTAATCAGCTGGAACTCTTATATAAACAGAATTTTACTAAGCGCTTAGTGTGCTGCTCAGCAAAGCTATTGAGGAATGCTTGCATGAAGAGTCAGAAATTCATGATTGGAAGGAGGAGTTGGGCAAAATTTCCCATCTCACTGTTTACTCTCCTGATTTCCTAATACACTCTGAGACTTTTTTATCCAGACAATTTTTTTGCTTGTGTGTTTGAAATTTTTGCGGAAGTAACGGGATAGGTTGGTGGAGCCCAAAGGCACATCATAGCTTTCATAAAAATTTTTCCGTGTAGCACTGTAAAAGATTTCGCAGGTTCGAAAGAGCTGCCGAGGACGCGGAACATGATGGTATGAAGGTTTTTGGTATTTTAACCACCCCCTCTCTCTTTTGAATTCTGCGGCTGACGCTTCTCAAGATTAAATTAACTACAACCAAAGCCAACCCCCCGTCCGTTGCTTAAAAACAAATTTTTAAATGGCAGTGGTTTATGTAAGCAAAAATTCAAGATACCGCAAATCCTAACGAAAATTTTGAATAAAATTGCGCAAGAAAATTGGTGTAAAAAGTGCGCAGTAAGTTAGTAAAGGACTCAAAGAAAATATTTCACAGCAGTCAATTGACCAAAAGATAACTAGAAGTTCACATATTTAAGAAAAAATTATATGGTCATGACAATATAATTTTTTCATTAACATGTGAACTTCTAGTTATTGTTTGGAAAATTGACTGCTGTGAAATATATTCTTTGAGTCCTTTACTAACCTACTGCGCACTTTTTACACAAATTTTCTTGAGCAATTTTATTCAATTGATTGAGCAATTGATTGCTGTTAAATAGTTGCGTTCACTAGTGATGCAGCCTACAGCGCATTTTTTCACTAACTTCCTAGATCGTTAGGAGCACATAATTTCTTCAATTGTAGTTCATAGCAAATGAAAAAAAAATAATATTTTAAAGCTAGGCATAAAAGACTAAATTGAAAGGCAAACATAGCGCATGTGATCAAAAGCCAACATTTTCTCTGTTCCAACCATTATGTTTTTCAAACGCGTACACTAACCAAAATTGAGTTAAGTTCAGCTCAATTGTCAACATTTTGGAGTTGATTAAAGCTCAAATCTGAAAAAAAAAGTTGTTGATCTAAAGCACTTTTGCACAAATTTTTGAAGATGATTTGCAGCTTACATTAATTCCAAAAAGTCAAAGAATAGCAGAATAAATTATGCACTTTTGCACCACTTTTGGATTTTTTTGATATTAATCAAAACTGCAAAAACAGGCTTTGGATTCCAGATTCTTTTCAATCTTCCTTCTCACAGGCTCTTCTGGAAGTTGAAATTCTTATTCATTAGAAGAGTACAAACCCATAAATTCATCAAAAAAAACTGATGACTGTTAGAACTAGAATAATATTAATACTAGCAACAAGTATTCATAACAAAAAT
>NC_134471.1:15113702-15497205 GCF_964194025.1 Convolutriloba macropyga | reverse complement strand
ATAGGGAAGAAGGGAACAAGCTGTCCAGCAGCGTTTCTTAATTCTACATGGATACTGTGGAAGTTCGATTTGATTACTTTATGGAATCTCAAGTGTTCGAAACTGCGATAACTCAGAACTTGCGATCTCTTAATCTCATCATTATGGAACTCTCGGTGTTTGAATGGAAAGGAGCGTAGAAGAGGACATTTCACATCACCGACTGAATTGGGTTCAACTATATCCAAGTAGAGTAAAACTGTGTGTGTTCCAGTAATATCAAAAGGGAGATCTGCCGTTGCCCAGGACTTGGTGTTGTATGATCTGTTCGAATAAGGCATAACAGGTTTGTCAGCTTCAACGCCCAAGTTAGCAGCCAAACTTTTGCTGAATGATACATTTTGAGATTCTATATTGCAAAAAGTTAGTCTTCGACTTTTTTGTCGATGTTGATGGAAAATTGAGGATCTAAGTTTTTGGGATGTCGTGCTTTTTTGGGAATATCTGTAAGACTCTTTACAAATTCATCCATTGAGTTAAAAACTGCTGGTGGAATGGTAAAGACATGCTTAAATTTCTCATCATAGTGAAAGGTCATCAATCTTCCTTCAACGTTATAACATATACCGGGATATGATACTTCGACTAAAGCTACTTCCTAAGATCCATCCAGTTCAATTTTGTCGGGAAGAAAATTAGTGAACGAAGCCATTGTATTTTGAGGATAAAATTGAGAGGAAGCGTTGGATACTAATTCAAGATAAAACGAATTCATGATGTTTGACTGTACTCTGTGACGTTTGTTTGGGAAAATGATTAGTCAAGGTTCTTCAGAAAGTCTTTCCGAATTTTTTGCCGCACGATACTTTGTCTCGTGTTTTTCCTCTTTTTCATACCACCACCAACTTGTTTTCGTATTGTTGATTTCCCAGTCTTCTTTACTGCTCTTTTAATTGAAGTTTGTCCTGATAAAACACCTCCAATTTCGGGAATGGCTGACTCGATTACATCTCGTCCAATTTTTTTTTTGCTGCAGGTAAAACGTATTTCTTGAGAATTGGGAGAGTTGTTCTAGCGACTGTTCTAGCCAAGGCTCCAAAGCCACGCCCTCTCTGACGAGGAACTCCTTTAAAATAAGGCAGATTGTAACCGTCCATTTTCTAGCGCGACTAATTGAAAAATGATTATTTAACTTTTGACAATTCTTGCTCGTAAAAGATTCCATCAATGTTTTCTCCTTTCTGATCAACAACAAAGTAAGTCGGGAAAGGAGCCAAAGTGTTTATTTTTCCAATTAGGAAAATTTCATGTGTATAGTGAGGCTTATATCCTGTTTGAAAATTGTGCCCTACTAATACCAACCGAACTTTATCACCTACTTAAAAATTAGGCTTCTTGTTTTTTCGTAGTTTCATCCGCTTGTACATGACAGTCAAAAAGTCAGCATTTACTACATTTTTGGGTGCCAAACCAATACTTCGATTTATTCTAGAGTTGATGATGTTGGTCCCTTCCCTTTATACAACTTCTGCAATTTGATTCTATCTGAAACTGTAATTGAACCAGTCTGAACCATACTGTGTCCTCAAAATGTTGTTTTTAACAGATATGGTCTCAGATTTAGAACTTTAAGAATTAGGAAATAGTTTGGATCAACTGGAGCGTTTTTCAATTTGATTGAATGAAGGAATGTTTTTATATCAACTCCAGTGTCAACGTTGTCAACAATAATTGTATTGGAAAGTGAAACTTTCAACCGTTTGTTTTCGTAAATTTCCTTCGAAGTTTTCAATGTCTCGGGACTGTTCTTATAGTGAAATTCCAGATCTGTCTTAAGTTCTTTAGGTGGACGCTCGGTTTTTTCGGAACTAATTTCTTCTTTCGCTTTTTTGATAACTGGAAAAACAGTTTCTTCCTTTTTATAGATCTTGCAGGAGGGTTCCGGTAATTTCCTTTTTCTGGTCTCACACAGTTCTTTTGGAACAAGAACAAACTTTTTGACCTCACTCATTGAAGAAATTTGAAAATTTGTTCATACAAGGTTGATATATGTAATTTAATATTGTTATTCCAGCTTTCGAGCCCAATATAAGTCTTCTGGAATTGAGGGTTGTTGATTTTGACGTGAGCTTTCTAAGTTGTTTTTGGAAGCGAACAAACTGATTTTTTCTTACTCCTGTGAGGTTTCCTTCAATCAAGTTTACAATACACTCACAGAGAAATCTGATGAACTCTTTAGGACAATTTAGAAGGAAAGCTGGTTGAAATTTCTTGCTGAGATTGCGAAAGAGCTGCAGAGTATAATAGTTCTGTGCGTTTATCATTAATATCAGTAATACGAGCACGACTGTTCGGTACAAAGAATTCTGAGGGAAATGATGTTACATTTGAACAGTATCTCAACAAATCAGGTGTAGATGGTCTCAAATCAATCATAAGATGACCATATGGTTCTTGTGTTGCATCATCATACCAATGTTTTAGTTGTCTTCCGAGACCTAGCTGTCTCCCCAAGATATCAATCTGCTGCACATCTCTCGGTGATTTGAACAAAACAATGTGAGTAGTCTGCAGCTCGGCATCACGTCCAGTTTTGTTTTTGTGGAAGAGATTATGCTTGATATATACACAATTTAGGTTTCGATGTCTACCGGCTGTCGCAATTCCGTTTAATTTTTCCGACTTGGAAAGAATGTCTAATGAATCATCGAATATAAGTAAATATTTAGTACCGTCAGCGGGTAAGTTATCGATTAAATCAAAGTCAACTCCCTAAATGAATTCTATATCTGCAATTGATTGAATCATTGTGTCGTAAATTGACTGAAAGTGCTTATAAAAGTATAAAATTCGATCAAATAATGGTTGAAAAGTTTTCATTCGTAGCATATCACTGATAAAAACAGTTTTTCCAGATGCGGAAGGACCAATAAGATACATCAAAATTCGTTCGTTTGTTGAAATGATTTTGTTCATTTTATGTTCTGGGATTAGGAAGTATATAACCAACGGCACTTGAAAGAATAGCAATCCAAACTGTTCGTTCGTCACAAGTTCTAGCAAAAATAAGATTAATAATTGAAAACAGAAGCAGTACTAATACAACTAAGCACTGAAATATTGACAAAAAAGCTGTTCGAGAGCAAGTGCGACCACAGATTTTCCAAGGAGGTCTTTCTTGATTGTTATTATCAAAAATAAAGTCAGATGCGTGATTGAGATGATCTGTCATTAGAGAGCAACTGATTTTTGTTCGTCTTTAGGAAATAATGATTCACACTTTGATAAATTGGAATCGTGGTGACATTTTCAAAAAACAACAATATGCAAGACCTGCCATATGTCCCAAGAAACAAAAATTCAATATAGAATTAAAAAATGGAACCATGTAACAATATCCAGGGCCGATATTTAGATTTGTTTTCAGGTATCCTGCGGCATCATGAATTGTAGCATGTAATCGAAAAACTTTTGACCAATTGAGAAGTTATTCTAACTTTGAGTCACCAACTCCTATTAGTCCCCCAAACGGAGTTTCTCTGTTGATTTTATCCAGATCTACACTTTTGTCCAAGCTTCGACAGACAGCCAAAAAATAATTTTTGCGTTTTGTATTTCCAACAAAAAGTTTTCTGATTTCTTTCTCTAACGCTACAATTTCCTCAATGTTCATATCAAGCAACTGTACTGGAACATTAAATTTTAAAAAGTGATTAAATACAAACATCACAACATACAATATAAAAATTTTCAATTACTTTTATGCACTTTGCGATCTTTTTTGGTTTTTGACTTTGTTCAGCACTGAAATAATTTCATCGCTCATTCTGTGTAGTTTCTCCATCTCGCCAATTCTGACCGAAAGAAAGCATTTCCTTCTAAAACTGTCCTTTTCAGTCCCTCGTGTGAACAGCTTGATTGTGAAATAACATCGATTCGGATCATCTTGGAAAAATATTCTTGTCACACACACACCTTCCGTCGAGCAGTCTCACTCACCTCCCAGAACACATCAAATTTTGCTTTTTCCTCAACATCAGTTGGTTGGAACACAGTTTCGTCAATCACCAGCTTCGCAGTACCTACAGTAGGTTCGAACAGTAGTGCTTCTTTTATCATCTCAGGTATCTTTTCAATAACAAGCTTCAATTCTCTGGCGGATAGCATCAGAAATTGATGCAGAATATATTCAGTTTCCACATTTTCGCGAAATACTTTTAAGTGAGTCCAGTTAGAGTTTGTGTTGATTGTTTCCTCTGGGATGCTGATTTGAAACTTCCGGTTACCGTATTCTTGAAAGGACCAACAGTTGTTTCTTCCATCGTGCTCCTCATTTGGTTTTGAGTCGGTGTTGTCTTTTTTATCGTTGTTGTCTTTAAATAGAGAAAACATGCTCTCATTGTGGTATTCCAATTGTGGTGAGGGAACAACTGGTTTTCCTTTGTAATCTCGTTTGCGGATGGGAAAGGAGAATGGTTTTTTGGAGTTAGGAGAGACAGAGCTTTGATCCATCTGTGAAATGAGAATGTGAAGTATGTAAAGTTTTTAAAGCAGAAAATTTGGGTCTACAAGGGTAACTGAATATTGAAATCGCAAAGAAACAAATGAATAAATTGTCTTCAAGAAAGGGCTTGATATCTTGAGCCAATGAAATTTAAGAAAGAACGAGAACAGTAGCGAAAAATAAACTTCGTATCCAATGAGATCTTATAAAATAATTCGTAACCAATGAAAATAGAGTGTGCATCATTACGTAATAGTTATGTCACTTCTATTTTTAGTAACATCACGTGATGTCAAAGATGAGTTTTCTATGTTTAGTCACGTGAGGGAAATTTTAGCATTGAACACAAGCGAGTTATCTCTCTATTCTATTGGAGAACACCTATAGTTCGAGAAAGGAATATTTTGATGAGATGATTGACTCTCATCATTGTCATTTTCCTGGATCGGAGGAAGAATAAGGTCTTTGAAATCGTGCAGATTGAAGGCCTATGGTTTTTTAGAAAATGAGTCAGCATGCTTGGAGAACATGTCTTCTAACCACCAAACACCGTAGTGATTTATGTCACGAGAGTACGGGAACATAATACCTTTGCTGTCTTTCAACGGGTGAAACCCTTGTTCTTTTCGAATTCTTTCAATGGTTTGAAAATAAGTTTGGAGAGAAAGCAATGAATTGTTGACTTTTTCTTCGGCTAGGTAGAGATAATGATGTCTAGCTGCCTCTAAAGTTCTCCACAAATCCTTCGGAAGTGTCAAGCTAGTTGTCTGAGTTTTAATTGTTACTCTAGTGCAATCCACCTCAAAAGATAATTCCAAATTATCGGTTACTACCGTTTTAAATATTGATGCTTCCGTGATGGGAACGTAATCTAAATCTGAATGCAGTGTAGAGAGAAAAGATGTCGAAGGAAGTAAAGGAAGAATTGGAGTATTTTGCATTTTTTTAGGCTACTTATTTTCAACCAAGATAAAAGACAAAATGAATCGATAATGTTTTTCAGCATCAACATTCCAAAATCAGATCTGACAGATTATTTGGTTGGCTGAAAAAATAAGAAATGTACATTTTCAAAACAATAATACAACTTTTTCTGAAATCGGAAAATTGGAACTTCAGTTTAAAACGACACAGTAAAACACTATTTTAAACAAAAAAATTGATTTAAAAATTGTAAAAAATCTGTAAAAATCAAAAATTAAAAACTTGTACTGTTTTTTGTTAACATGGGAATGGGTGGGTAAATGACCTTACTAGTTTGTTGTTAAGACACTATCTTACTAATCCCGTTAGTGTGAACAGCTTGGGTATCATACTGTGAGGTACATTTTTGAAAAGTCGTACGTAACTTTAAATGAGTCATCCTAAATTATTATTGAAGGATTATCTTGCTAATCCCCTTTGTGTGAACAGCTTGGGTGTCATGCTGTGAGGTACATTTTTGAAAAGTCGTACGTAACTGTAAATGAGTCATCCTAAATTATTATTGAAGGATTATCTTGCTAATCCCCTTTGTGTGAACAGCTTGGGTGTCATGCTGTGAGGTACATTTTTGAAAAGTCGTACGTAACTGTAAATGAGTCATCCTAAATTATTATTGAAGGATTATCTTGCTAATCCCCTTCGTGTGAACAGCTTGGGTATCATGCTGTGAGGAGGTACATCTTTGGAAATTGGAGGGTAGGAGGCTATACCTAATGTTAATACATAGGTACTTCCTTTTACCCCCCCCACTCTTGCTTAACTATTACTACTTGCCACCATTGCAATGAAAACTTGGGCGTATAACTGACACCTATTCTAAGAATTATAATTTGATTAAGTTGAAAACATCAAGTGTCGAGCTTAGCCAACCTATGTTTAAATTCGGAAGGGGCCCCATATATACGAGAAGCAATACCCACTGGTACCCATTTGTACAGATAGTAGAACCCAACTAATTACTTGAGAAAAATAACTTGTCTCAAAATCTTTAATTTTATCAATTTTTGACGCTAAAATCCTAACATATTTATTCAATAAAAGCCCGTTTTAGCATTGTACTGGGATGCTAAACTTATATAAAGTCCAACATGGACATTTTTCAATCATTCATTTTCAGTATATGACGCGTGAATGAAGAACTATCGTCAGTTGCACGGTATTGTTTTCCACCTTTCTGCATTTTCCATCCTGCTTACGTAAAAATACTCAACTGACACAAATTTTGTCTAAGATGAGCTTAAACATTTTTTTTATCTGATTAGTAACCTCTAATTAGCCCTGTAGTGTTATGTTTATAAGTTACCATTAGTGTTAAGTCTTTTCTTTCTATTTAACTTGATGCTCCACTGTGCTTAAAATCTGTTAAGAATACAACAGTCATTGTGGACCAGTTGCTTTCTCTCCTCGTCGAAACCTTCACAGTACTATGAAAGCTAGACAGTTAAATGTCATTTAATTTGCTTGTAAGTTTGTTTTTAATAGCCGCCCTCATCTTCTCAGCCGGCTATTATAGCGCTCCTATTTTTTTACAATTCAAAGATTTTGAATTGTATTGGGGCGCTGTCTTTTTTTTTAAGATCTGTTCAGACACTTTCATGATTTTTGAAGTCAAATTGGAGTAGTGATTTTGGTCAGGCAGAACCAGGAAGTGGATCGAAAAAGCGAGTGGTTTTGCGGCGTGAAATTTTTTTGCTCTAAATTTAAAGTAGAGTGAGAAAACGGTGTTTGAACAAAAATTCATTTTCTCGCAAGTGGTTTTTTGTTCACATGCGGCAATTTCACTTTGATTTTTACTGTTTTTTCGGTTTTTTGGATCGGATTTTTATCTAAATGGTTTTCCCAATCCATTCATAGTCCGTTCAAGGTCTAGTTTTCTTTTTAGTCAATGAAAATTCTTTGAATTGTGCGTCCTGCTATGTTTTTTTTACTTCGTCGAATAAAATGTTTCGCTTTACCTCATTTTGCCGCTTTTTCAATATTTTGCGTGAAATCTTTTTGACTTCTTTAGGCTAGTTTCTCTCTTCTCTCATTCTGCTAGAAGTGAATTTAAACATCAGTTGCTCAGCAAAGCAATTCAAAATGAACAGAGTCAGTATAAAAAATTGAAGTCAGAAATAGAAACGGGATAAACCCATAAAGCCCAATTTTAGATGCCCGCTATTTGAACGTCGTTCCTATAAGTCTTAGTTACCATCTCTTATGCTTATTGGTATTGATAGTAGCCCCTGTGGCCTCTCTCTAAGAAACAGAAGTATGTTCAACTACGAAATGCCATCAAAATAAATCGGACTTAAAAAAAATGTTTTTGTACAAAAATCTTTTTTTTTTCAATATCTTCTATTCTTTCAATCCCAATCATGCTTATTGGAATCAACGGCGGCTATTTTCCGGCAATCTGCCGGGTATGTTTTCCTACGCATAGAAAATGGCTTATTGACTATTCGTCCAGTTTTTGTTGATTATCTTGGTTTGCTGGAACTGCATTAGAAAGCATGCACGCCTTAAATGCTAATACGTCTAAACATTGTGAAAATGCAATGAGCTTCTCCAAACGGTAACATAATACCTTCCGCTCTTTGAATTCCAACCTTTACATTCTCTAAATACTTCGGCTCCTCTTTCAAATACGTAGCCCATCTTTCAAAGTTCTATATCATCTCTACATAAAAAACGTCAGGTTTCAGTGTGAGTGAAAATGAACCCAACTTTACAGCTTTGAATTAATGTTGCTATTTTTATAGATGCAGGATCAATATCAACTTGGCGACGAGTCCACGCGTTTCCAGTCGTAACGCCTCTTCACGTGCGTTGAACTTCTGACAGAATTGCTTACAGAAACTGGTGCAGTTTAATTTTCTGGAAAATTAATTAATCATTGAAATGTCAATTTATTACACGTTTACCAGTTTTTTACGCGCTAAATGTTCCCGTATCTGAAAGTTTTTTTAATATACATACTAACACCCAAATTCGTGTTTAAATTACAATTTCCTTCTTAACTTCCTTCTTGCAACACTTGAAGTTTATCAATTGAACGCAGTTCTGATCGAAGACCCACATTATCTTCAAGGATTTATCCATGTTCTAAAAATGTAGACGATACTTCAAGCGGGGCGGGTTGTTGAGGCCTATATAATGTGAAATATGCGAAACTCAATCCTTATTCAGTGTTACACAATTGCAATGATACGTGATAGTGGTAAAGTGATTCTTTACTTCTCAGACTCAGTTTTCCCATTCTCTCAAAAGCAAAAATCGATTCTCAGCCTAATTTAAATTCGCAGATAAATATTTCATTTAATCCAAGTCAATCACAGCAACAGTCTTCAATTGTTTGAAATGTCAAAGATAAAATATTCATCCTAAATCTGATTGATGTGGTTATATATCTTTTTTAATTGCCGCGAAGCGATAGCTGACGCTATTATTGGCCTTCTCGTGGTTTTTTACAATTCAAAGAATTTGAATTGTGTTGGGGCGCTGTCTTTTTGTTAAGATCTGTTCACACATTTTCATGACTTTTGAAGTCAAATTGGAGTAGCGATTTTGGTCACGCCGAAACAGGAAGTGCAGCGAAAAATCGAGTGGTTTTGCGGCGTAAAATTTTTTCGCTCCAAATTTAAAGTAGAGTGAGAAAACGGTGTTTGAACAAAGATTCGCTTTCTCGCTAGTGGTTTTTTGTTCACATGCGGCAATTTCACTTTGATTTTTACTGTTTTTTCGATTTTTTGGATCGGTTTTTCTCTAAATGGTTTTCCCAATCCATTCATAGTCCTTTCTAGGTCTAGTTTTCTGTTTAGTCAATGAAAATTCTTTGAATTGTACGTCAGGACGTGTCCTGCTATGTTTTATTTATTTCGTCGTCAAGATTTTGGTTACGACCATATGACGTCACAACCACTTCAAATCTGCTTTTTTTTCATTCGTTCATGCAATTTCAACTGAATTGCGTGCGTAACGTCATTGTTCACTCTTAGTGGAGCTAGTTTTTTTTGTTCATTCGCGTGATTAAATTTTTGGTCACGCGTCACTTACCTCACTTTAAAAAATGACTTCCTCACTCTGAAATTGACTTTTCTTTGCTTTAATTCAAAGAGATAAGGTCAAATGAGTACTTGCTACTCTAATTGAGGGTTATTTAAGAGCAGCTAATAGAAACAGCAGTAAGTTATACAGATTCTTAATCAATATTTAACATCTCAGCCCTTAATGAAAAGAATAAGTTTCTTTTTTGGTCTGTCTTTTTTACCTTCTTTTTGAGACTACAGATCTATGAAGCTATTGCGGCTATTTTCTGGCAACTGCCAGCTATGTTATATAGTTACTTGTTTCATAGATAAATTTTAGTCTTTTGCTGCTTTGTCGCTTCATTATTTTTCCAAAATTTGCGATGAATTTTTCTAAGGACGCTTTGTTTGGAGCGTTCTGTAACAATGGTTATTAGTTTTGATATTTTTGATCCCAATAGTTTTCGAGATAAAATTTATTGGTGGTGTTCATTTTAGAGTTTCGGATTTCAACAGACACTTGTCTCCAAAGCAATCGCGGCATTTTTCTTACAATTTGTCAGCTATGCTTTGTATGTATTCAAGAGAACTTTGCAGATCTGGAAAATAACCAAGATTTTTGACCTTTCAAATGGTTTACTGACGCCCGTCGAATTGTTTAGATGTGCGGCAAAAAACGAAACAGATCACTGAACAATGCAGTGACAATGGGAGACAACTCAGGTGAAGCTAATTCTTCAACTGGCGCTGTTGCAAATTGTGTTCACCCTTGTACTCTGTTGTGTCACCCTGGTCCTTGTCCTCCCTGTGAAGCCATGGTTACTAGAGATTGTGACTGTGGAAAGCAGACTATAACAGTCAGGTGTGACAAAGCTGTCATCAAATGTGACCAGGTTAGAGCACCATACTTTAAAATAACCAATTTCATTGAACTGATAAGTAGTTGCTTTATGTAGCAGAAAGCAGTGGGGAGATTTTTTTAAATAGACCGAAAAAAACACTAATTTTGCTACATGACCCCTTCCAGACTTTGGATATATATTACAGAAATACCAACATCTAAAGGCAATACTACATTGCTTCTTGATTAAGACAGCGCATTGTAATAATCGATAGTTTTTTTGGTGTGAGTTTGAATCGAAGAGGCCGAGTTTTGGACAATCTACGGAAAAGTGAAGCAATCAGAGAATGGCGGTGAAATTTGTTTTTGAAATTTTGTGCACGTAGAGAATTTTCACCGACTTTTTAGTTGCTCTGCAACAAAGTTTTTAGCATTTATTGCAATTTTCCGTACCACCAATTCAATTTTTCGTATAATGGTTTTTTCTCTGACCATTCATAATTATGTCGAGTGTGCTTTGCGTCAGTATGAAAGATCAGTTTTCTACTTCGAGTCGTTTCCGGAATTCTTCCGGCTATGTTTTTAAAGATCTGTTCACTTTTTTTCACCTTTTCTTGTCAATGAGAAGTCAAATTGGAGTCGTGATTTAAGCTATGCTGGAGTAGTAAGAGGAGGGAAAATCGTGTAGTTAAAAGGCGTGACTTTTTTCAAAGTACTTTTTAAAGTGAAGTAACAGAATGGTGTTTAAACAGATTTTTCCTTTTTGAGAGCGAAATTTTTTCACGTGCGACAATTTGACTTCGGTTTTCGCTGTTCTCCTTTCCATTTTCTGTACGAAGCCTTTTAAAAGGCGATAAGTATGTTCGAATAATGCATAGTTACACTTGTTTAAACTCCTCAAAGGGCGACCAAAGGGTCTCGTCATGAAATAAGTGATTTTTTTTAATTTGCCCGTTTTGTCGTTTTGTATGTTTAGTAGCCGCCGTCAGCCTGTCGACGGCTATTGTTTAGGCAGTCTCCTTTTTAATTCGCTTTAACTTTTTTTTGTTTTACATAAGTTACCACTTTTCACGTTTGACTTCTGACTTACCCCACTCAAATTAATGGAATTTAAATTATTTCACTCATTGAATTACGCAATGAAGTGAATGCGGTCGAAGTCAAAAGAGCAAAATCTAAAGAGACGGGATAAACCTAAGACCCGGTCATTAAGTCATTGTGCATCAGCTAATCAGAGTTCATTAAAGCAATTGCTAGCTGGAATTAGTATTATGCTTAAAGCGTTCAGTTTATAAGCTGAGTTAAGTGTATTTTTAGAAGCTAACTGAATATACAGATTTTGTCCACTAAATAAGAACACGTTGGCACTTAGAAAAATTCTGTCAATTTCTGAGTCAATGGTTTTAATGAAATGAACACCAACAGTTTTCGAAAAAATGGTAGCAATTTTTTTGGATTTTTTTAATCGTTTGTAGCTATTTTCTCTGCCACCTAGTCTCATTATGGACAGCTCTAAGTGGCTCTCTTATGAGTCCCGTTTTTATCGTTATAAAAGTTTTTTATCAAACAATTTTAACTGCCTTGACCCAACCTGCTTTCAAACTGGCTTTCTTACTAGGCAAATTTGAGTTAATCTAGTTTTTTAAATTCAAAGCTGCCGGTTTTAGACATTGATACGACTGGTTTTCAAAACATAGTCGTGATCTTTTTGGAGTATTGACCGTTTTTACATTTGTTTTTAGTTATCTTTTCGGCTAGTTTCATTAATAATAAAACCTAATCATTGTGCAATTAGGCAGAATTGGATCTCTTTAATGTTCAGGTTTTTTGCTAACAATTTAATAATCGCTTCGGCACCGTTTGTTTTCGACTATTTTTGAATTTTTGATTCTTGCCTGCATTTGTTGCTGCTCTTGTTACGTGGTTCCCCAATTGTTTTCATTGAAATTGTTATGCTTTTTTATTGATAGATAGTACAATAGATGTTGAAGAACTTAAGTTTTAGTTGCGTGTTTTTCAGTGACTTTGATGCCACTTATTTTCAATGAAATTTGTTTTTTTTTTGCAAAATATCGCTTATGTTGTCCTTTTATTTTGTTTGTACTGGTTTTTAAAAACATGTGCTGTCTAAAGTTCCATTGTGTAAAAGTTTATGAGGTTGATGTTGGGAATAATAACTTTGATCAAACTCTATTTTTAAAAATGAATTTTTTTAAGGTTTTGTAGTGTTTTGTTTACTTTCGCCGAGGTCTTGGTATTTGTCTTGCTTTTTATTGGAGTCGGATCTTGTGTCTTTATGTGTGTGTTTGTGTATTACATATATATTACTTGTTCCATATATTAGACGGTTTGTATGGGTTCTGAGTACGCAATTGTTTTTGCGTTTATTTTTTCTCTATCTTCCCACAGCGATAGATTTTTACTACTCTTGGATGGAAAACCTGGAGTTAGCACATGCGTATTGGGGTAAGATTTTCGCTTTCTTGTTACATGTTGTTTCTAAATAGTAGTTTTTAATAGCTGATATAGCTAAGCGGAGCTCTTCTCGGCCTTCTCTTGGCTTTTTATTTTTTCTGTTACGACCATATGACGTCACATTCTCTTCAAGTCTTCAATATTTTTGTTCAATGAGTCTTTTATTTTTCAGTTTTATTTGCTCGAGTTGTTTCCTTCTTTCACGAGTTCAGCAAATTTTTTTATCTGAGGGCACCTTCTGAAAACCTTTAGTCTATCTTAATTTAAGATAGCAATTTGTTTTCTTGTTTTTGGTCTGAATTTTTCATTGGGTTTTGCGCCTACAGGTTAACGAAGCTATGGCATCTATTTTCTGGCAATCTGCGATCTGTTTTTTCGTCAATTTTTCGCATGATAAAACCCTTTTGAGTTTTTTGTGGTGATTTTTTAATGAAGGTTGATTCGTGGCTCTAAGCACACGGCAGCATTGAATAAATTGAAAGAGCAATCGTTTTTGAGCTCAATTCTGGTTACAAAAACTATAATTTTATTTTCGGCATGACAATACTTGAAATCTGAATGGTCGATTTCTCATGTTAAAGCTACTTTTTCTGAAGGTCTATTGAGTGCTCATAACCTAGAATCCTATTAAATGGTAGGGCTCAAAAGAATCAATTTGTTTTTCAAACAGGCAAAAGACTTAAGGTTAGCTAAATTTTCATCTTCTTTTCCTTCCGTTTTCATTTGTCTGTTGCAACAGATCTGAACTGCGTATTTGCCAGCTATTCTGCTGGCTATCATTTCCGGTTGCTCTCAGTGCAATCCGCCATCGTCAAATGTAGAACAATTCAACATGATAATCAGTTTAAGGCGAAGTTTATCGCTGTGAACAGCTTTTATGTCCTGATTTCTGTACTTCACACAAAGTTACTTTAAAAAACGGATCAATAGTTTTTGCTGCAAAAAGAAATTTTCATTTTAACAAAGCGGAATCAGCTGCGCTTTTTTAAAATTAATGATACATCGTTTTGTGCTGTGGAAAAAATAAGTTAATGCCTCCCCAATTTATAAGCCGGTCATAAAGACACCGTTTCATAGCAAAATTAGGCGGTCTTAGGATCAATAGTAAAGCTAATAGTGAATTAAGGAAAAAGCAATGTACCGAGTTTTTTTAGGTATGTGGGCGTGAACTTTCGTGTAAGAAGCACAAATGTGAGAAGACGTGTCATCGGGGCAGCTGTGGAGACTGCACTGAGACTGTGGAGGTCAACTGTTTCTGTGGCAAGAATAAGGCCACACGAGTGTGCTCGGAGTTCATAGAGCAGTACTCATGCAAAGAGGTATTATAATTATTAGTTGCTCTCAAAGAAAATTTGTAGCAATTATATTAGTTCTGTGGTCTTCTTTATGCGATTTTTCGTTTGACCAATTTTTTGTCTGACCCATTTGACTTTTCATCTTCCGGCTAAGTTATAATTTTGGGCGCGCCGAAACAAGAACTCTGATTTCAAAGTAGTGAGAAAACGGTAATGGAACAAAAATTCGCTTTCTCGCTAGTGGTTTTTTGTGCACATGCTGCATTTTGACATTGATTTAATCTTGACGCGACGCCATTTTTCACTCCCAGTGGAACGGGTTTTTCATTCGCGTGCTTGAATTTTTGGCCACATGTGACTTTTTCACTCTCAAAATGACTTCCTCGCTCTGCAATTGACGTTTCGTTTCTTTAATTCAAAGATAAATTGAAGTCAGAGTATCTCACTCTGTTATTTCAGAGCAGCTAATAGAAGCAGCAATGATTTATACAGATTCCTAAGCAGAATTTAACATCGCAGCATTTGATAACTAGAAGTTTCTATTTTGGTCTGTTTCTTTTACTATTTTTTGTCAGTTTCGCATGGGTTAATAATGGCTGGATTTTAACGTAGTAAAATATAAGAAGTTTTCTTGAAATTATTTTTCTTGCAGTTACATTTTTGCCTCTACTTGGTTTGTGATGTTTAATAGATATTAGATTTACCGCACGACGGAAGCTTCAAAACAATGATTGGTTCAGACGCTCTCTGTTTTTAATGTTCATTATTTCAGTTGTTACGCTCAATAGCAATTGTTTTCAACTGAGCTGCGTGATTAATAGCGGACGTCAGCTTCTTAGGCTATTGTTTCGGCGCTCTTCTTTTTAATTCTTTCTCTGTTATTTTACACAAGCAGCGACTCACTTTTAACTTACCTCACTCACTGTTTCGACTGAATGGTGCTTTGATTTCATTCAACATTCTACGCAAATTCGTTCAAAGTCGCAAAACGAAACCAAAAGAAGTGAGTTAAACCAATAATTTACTTTATGTTCAACGACTGAGTGCATTAAGTTAACCAAAGTTCCTTCTAGTATACTGCTAACTGCTATCAGTATTAAGCTTATTGTCCTCCAAATTAGATGCCGATTTCATCGTTTTTGTCAAATCTACCGAACCTGCGGACCAATTCAGAACAATTTTGACACTTAGAAAAAAATGCTGTGGTCAATTTCTGATTTTAATAGCCGCAAAGCGACAGCTGAGGCTGTTATTGGCCTTCTCTTGTTTCTTTTGTTTATTTCAAGATTTTTGTTACAACCATATGGCGTCACAGTCACTTTAAATCTCCTTTTTGTACATGCCATTTCGATTGACTTTCGCGCTTGACGTCATTTTTCACTCTTAGCGGAGCAATTTTTCTTCACTTGCGTGATTAAATTTTTGGTCCTACGTGACTTACCTCATTCTCAAAAATGACTTTATCTGAAATTGACTTTTCTTTGCTTTAAATCAGAGATAAGGTCAAGTGCGTTCGTGCCACTCTAAGTGAAGGTTATTTGAGAGCAGCTAATATAAGCAGTCATAAGTTATACAGATTCTTAATCAAAATATATAATTTCAGCATTTAAATAAAAAACTTTCTTTTTGTCTGTTTCTTTTATCTTTTTGAAACTGCAGATCTACGAAACTATTGTTACTATTCTCTGGCAATCTGCCAGCTCTGATTATAAATAAAGAAGATGCTCAGTCATAATTAGCAGGAAACGAAACGAAATTCTAATTGAAAAAAAACGAAGAAAAGATGGGTCTTGTTCTGGATTTTTGGTGCGTGGCATTGGTTTAGAAATAAATCTTAAATTACTTGATTCACGGCATTGCTTTTTCAGGTATGTGATAAAAGCCTGAACTGTGGTAACCATAAGTGTGAAAAAGTGTGTCATTCTGGAGAGTGCGCCAAGTGTGAGACGTCCCTGGCTGTTATCCAGACATGTCCTTGTGGGAAGTTCCCAGTGTCAGTGTTTGGAGAAAGATTATCTTGTCTGGACAAGGTTCCAACTTGTGGGAACATCTGTGGGAAAGTGCTGAGATGTGGACCAACGCGTAAGTTGTAAAATGCCAGCCCGATTTTAGATTGCTAGCTTGACACTAAGATATAAGTCATGGATCCCTGCTAGGATATAGTTGCATGAAATTTCCTGAGCAGCAGTAAAGCTGAAATATTTATCTAGAAGTATTCAGTTGGTTCAGTTTGTTCATAACTTCAGTTTGTTACTAATAACTTCAGAAAACTTAAGAACTTGTTCATAGCTTGTTCATAACCGTTCATAACTGTTCATTGCTGGTTCATAACTGTTCATAGCTTGTTCATAACTTCAGAAAACTTCAGTTTGTTCATATGTGCCTCAGTTCAAAATTGGAGCTTTTAAGTTACAAAATATCCTAATAAATGATAGCTACTTTTGCTACATATGAGCAGAGCTAGCACCTTTTCATAGATACATTCAATTACAGAACCTGTTGCAGTGGTTGATACTGGTAACTTTTGTGAGAATTTTATTTATCGCTTGTTTTGATGCTGCTGTTTGTTGTTTAGAGCAGAGACACAGATGTCAGTTGGTGTGTCACACAGGACCGTGTCCACTTTGTCCTCTGGATACGCAGTCCCAATGTAGATGTGGGGCAAACACTGTCACTGTCAAGTGTCAACAGATCATTGCTAGTTAGTAGAGATCTTAATTGTGATTAGCAATCATCCACCCCACCCCCTGTTTAGTGGGTGCGTTGCCTATTCATATTTTTGTTACCTCAGCCATATGAGCTATTTTAAACATAATAACACTTTAATTCAAAAAATACTGTTTTGAATGGGGGAGGGCATAGTTTTGAAAACATACTGAGGGGAGGGCATTAATTTTAGACACCACTTCGGTAGGACAGTTAATTGAACGGTTTTGATAGTAGTCAAGTTTTCAGTTTTACTCATCAAAAAGGAAACAAAATTCGTGGTAAAACAGGTAAAATTTTTCTACACATTAGCTCACTGGTACGAATTATATAAGGAGGCTAAACGTATTTTGGAAAACAGCGAAAAATACTATGCTTGGAAAAGTCATAAAAGAGGAAAAGAGCAAAATATTGTTTCTATCTTTTGAATATAGGAACCGTTAGGTTCCCTCAAACGTCGTAAAGGATTTTATAAGAACCGCATGATCGAAATTCCGACTTAGTTATTGCGACTGTGTTTAAGATGACGGTGACATTCTGTGCACTCGCGTGTGCAAGCGTAAGTTGCACTGCAATAAGCATCAGTGCAGGAGAGTGTGTTGTGTGGAGTCGGAGGCGCAGGGTCATGTTTGCAGTGCCACGTGCAATAGACTGTTATCTTGTGGAGTGCATCAGTGTCAGGAGAACTGTCATAGGGGTAACTGTGACAGGTGCTGGCAATTCGGTGAGTAGTTCAATTGAAATTCCAGATGATGGTGAAGAAAATATTAGGCAACATATTTCTTTCGCTCTCGAACGAAGTTTGAGCCAACTATTAATTGTTCTCAAACGAAGGTAATAGCAATTATATGAGTCATATTGGTGTCTTTATAGCTGCGAAGCTGTAAGCTGCGAAGCTGTGGCCTTAGTGCGGCGTAATTTTGGCAATAGCTTTTAAGTATTATATCTGTTGAATGAGATACCGCTTGTTTTTGAAATGTTCCACTGAATTTGTAAATCTCCGCTTCATTTGTAGTTATATTGCTCGTTTTTCAATAATAAGAACTGCTAAAATGTATTTTATGATTTCTGAGGTTTTATGTGTTTGTGGTTAAGGATTTGGGTAAATTGTTATGAGGTGCTCTTGGTTTGACACGATTTACTTAGAAAGATATTCTGGTTTTGCCGATTTCTTCAATTTTTGCTCCCTTTTGCTTCGTCTTTCCCACAAGGTTGTTGTATTGTTTATCCAATCAAACGATGCGGAGTGTCACTAAATCTTGGATGCTGAAATTTTCGAATTGTTTATATATGTTCTTGTTCATTTATGCGCAAATAGGTTAATGGTCTTTGTTGACTGTCTAAGTTTGATGCTGGTGTAAAAATGTTAATTTTCAGTTCATCAGTGAAATCGATCATGCTTCTTTCATTCTGCTCAAAGTGCTTTTAAAGCACAGCAGTTTCTCAGCAAATCAGTCTCAAAATGAAAGCAGTTATAAAAAACGAAATCAAAAATAAAAACGGGAAAAATCTATATAAGCCCAATTTAGATGCCCGCTACTTGAAGTTTTTAATAGCCGCCCTCATCTTCTCAGCCGGCTATTATAGCGCTCCTATTTTTTACAATTCAAAGAATTTGAATTGTATTGAGGTGCTGTCTTTTTTTTAAGATCTGTTCACATATTTTCATGATTTTTGAAGTCAAATTGGAGTGGTGATTTTGGTCACGCCGAAACAGGAAATGGAGCGAAAAAGCGAGTGGTTTTGCGGCGTGAATTTTTTTCGCTCTAATTTTAAAGTAGAGTGAGAAAACGGTGTCTGAACAAAAATTCGGTTCCTCGGTAGTGGTTTTTTGTTCACATGCGGAAATTTCACTCTGATTTTTACTGTTTTTTCGATTTTTTGGATCGTATTTAAGTCGGATCTAAATAGTTTTCCCAATCCATTCACAGCTTATTCTGGACCAAAATCAAAATTACATATCTCACTAGTGGTTTTTTGGTCTCCCTAGCAGCATTTTGACATTGAGATTTTCTCTTTTTTTTGGTTTTTTTTTCATCTGATTTTTTAGAAATGGTTTTCCCAATTCACCCGTTGTCCGTTCTAGGTCTAGTTGTTTGTTAAGTCAATGAAAATTCTTTGAATTGTACGTCAGGACTTGTCCTGCTATGTTTTTTACTTCGTCGAATAAAAAATGTTTCGCTTTACCTCATTTTGCCGCTTTTTCAACATTTTGCGTGATATCTTTTTGACTTCTCTAGGCTAGTTTCTCTCTTCTCTCATTCTGCTAAAAGTGATTTTGAACATCAGTTGCTCAGCAAAGCAATTCAAAATGAACAGAGTCAGTATAAAAAAAATTGAAGTCAGAAGTAGAAACGGGATAAACCCATAAAGCCCAATTTTAGATGCCCGCTATTTGAACGTCGTTCCTATAAGTCTTAGTTACCATCTCTAATGCTTATTGGTATTGATAGTAGCCCCTGTAGCCTCTCTCTAAGAAACAGAAGTACGTTATGTTCAATTACGAAATGCCATCAAAATAAATCGGACTTAATAAATGTTTTTGTACAAATTTTTTTTAATATCTATTCTTTCAATCCCAATCATGCTTATTGGAATCAACGGCGGCTATTTTCCGGCAATCTGCCGGGTATGTTTAAAAGTTTTAGTTACCATTTTGTTTTTGTTTTGCGTGCACGAAGACAAATACTTCCTTCGTTTTGAGTTTGCCCAAAATTTGAGCTGAGTTTCAGGCTTCGATGACCTCTCGTGTCATTGTGGACGATCATCAATACCTGCACCGGTGGCCTGTGGGACTGACCCACCGACCTGTGACTTCCCTTGCATGAGACCTCACCCCTGTGGACACGCTCCCCAACACACTTGTCATAGTGAGGAAAAATGCCCTCCATGTCCGGTGCGAACCAATTATCATTTTTAATAGCCGCCCTTATCTTCTCAGCCGGCTATTATAGCGCTCCTATTTTTTTTACTACTTGAACTTTGTTCTCATAAGTTTCAGTTACTATCTATAATGCTTATTGGTATTGATAATAGACCCTGTAGCCTCTCACTGAGAGACAGGAGTATGTTCAATTACGAAATGACATCAAAATAAATCGCACTTAAAAATGTTTTTATACAAAAATCATTTTTGTTGATATTTTCTTCTCTGTCTATCCCAATAGAGTTATGGGAATCAACGGCGGCTATTTTCCGGCAATCTACCGTGTATGTTTTTTACTTCGTCGAACTTTTTTTTCGCTTTACCCATTTTCAGCTTTTTCGACATTTTGCGTGAAATCTTTTTGACTTCTCTAGGCTAGTTTCACTCTTCTGTCATTCTGCTCATAGTCCTTCTAAACAGCAGCTGCTCAGCAAAGCAATTCAAAATGAAGAGAGTCAGTATAAAAAAATCAAAGTCAGAAATAGAAACGGGATAAACCCATAAAGCCCATTTTTAGATGCCCGTTACTTGAACTTTGTTCTCATAAGTTTTAGTTACTATCTATAATGCCTATTGGTATTGATACTAGCCCCTGCAGCCTCTCACTGAGGGACAGGAGTATGTTCAATTACGAAATGACATCCAAATAAATCGCACTTAAAAATGTTTTTATACAAAAATCAATGTTTGTTGATATTTTGTTTTCTTTCAATCCCAATAGAGTTATGGGAATCAACGGCGGCTATTTTCCGGCAATCTACCGTGTATGTTTTTTTTCGTCGAACTTTTTTTCGCTTTACCCATTTTGGCGATTTTTCGACATTTTGCGTGAAATCTTTTTGTTTTCTCTAGGCTAGTTTCACTCTTCTGTCATTCTGCTCATAGTCCTTTTAAACAGCAGCTGCTCAACAAAGCAATTCAAAATGAAGAGGGTTAGTATAAAAAATTAAAGTCAGAAATAGAAGCGGGATAAACCCAAGCCCATTTTTAGATGCCCGGTACTTGAACTTTGTTCTCATAAGTTGTAGTTACTTTCTATAATGCTTATTGGTATTTATACTAGCCCCTGCAGCCTCTCACTGAGGGACAGGAGTATGTTCAATTACGAAATGACATCAAAATAAATCGCACTTAAAAATGTTTTTATACAAAAATCAATGTTTGTTGATATTTTCTTTTCTTTCAATCCCAATAGAATTATGGGAATCAACGGCGGCTATTTTCCGGCAATCTACCGTGTATGTTTTATACTTCGTCGAACTTTTTTTCGCTCTACCCATTTTGCCGCTTTTTCGACATTTTGCGTGAAATCTTTTTGTCTTCTCTAGGCTAGTTTAACTCTTCTGTCATTCTGCTCATAGTCCTTTTAAACAGCAGCTGCTCAGCAAAGCAATTCAAAATGAAGTGAGTCAGTATAAAAAAATCAAAGTCAGAAATAGAAACGGGATAAACACATAACGCCCATTTTTAGATGCCCGGTAATTGAACTTTGTTCTCATAAGTTTTAGTTACTATCTATAATGCTTATTGGTATTGATACTAGACCCTGCAGCCTCTCACTGAGGGACAGGAGTATGTTCAATTACGAAATGACATCAAAATAAATCGCACTTAAAAATGTTTTTATACAAAAATCAATGTTTGTTGATATTTTCTTTTCTTTCAATCCCAATAGAATTATGGGAATCAACGGAGGCTATTTTCCGGCAATCTACCGTGTATGTTTTTTACTTCGTCGAACTTTTTTTCGCTCTACCCATTTTGCCGCTTTTTCGACATTTTGCGTGAAATCTTTTTGTCTTTAGGCTAGTTTCACTCTTCTGTCATTCTGCTCATAGTCCTTTTAAACAGCAGCTGCTCAGCAAAGCAATTCAAAATGAAGAGAGTCAGTATAAAAAAATCAAAGTCAGAAACAGAAACGGGATAAACCCATAACGCCCATTTTTAGATGCCCGGTAATTGAACTTTGTTCTCATAAGTTTTAGGTACTATCTATAATGCTTATTGGTATTGATACTAGACCCTGTAGCCTCTCACTGAGGGACAGATGTTCAATTACGAAATGACATCAAAATAAATCGCACTTAAAAATGTTTTTATACAAAAATCAATGTTTGTTGATATTTTCTTTTCTTTCAATCCCAATAGAATTATGGGAATCAACGGCGGCTATTTTCCGGCAATCTACCGTGTATGTTTTATACTTCGTCGAACTTTTTTTCGCTCTACCCATTTTGCCGCTTTTTCGACATTTTGCGTGAAATCTTTTTGTCTTCTCTAGGCTAGTTTCACTCTTCTGTCATTCTGCTCATAGTCCTTTTAAACAGCAGCTGCTCAACAAAGCAATTCAAAATGAAGAGAGTTAGTATAAAAAATTAAAGTCAGAAATAGAAGCGGGATAAACCCAAGCCCATTTTTAGATGCCCGGTACTTGAGCTTTGTTCTCATAAGTTTTAGTTACTTTCTATAATGCTTATTGGTATTGATACTAGCCCCTGCAGCCTCTCACTGAGGGAGAGGAGTATGTTCAATTATGAAATGACATCAAAATAAATCGCACTTAAAAATGTTTTTATACAAAAATCAATGTTTGTTGATATTTTCTTTTCTTTCAATCCCAATAGAGTTATGGGAATCAACGGCGGCTATTTTCCGGCAATCTACCGTGTATGTTTTTTACTTCGTCGAACTTTTTTTCGCTTTACCCATTTTGCCGATTTTTCGACATTTTGCGTGAAATCTTTTTGTCTTCTCTAGGCTAGTTTCACTCTTCTGTCATTCTGCTCATAGTGCTTTTAAACAGCAGCTGCTCAACAAAGCAATTCAAAATGAAGAGAGTTAGTATAAAAAATTAAAGTCAGAAATAGAAGCGGGATAAACCCAAGCCCATTTTTAGATGCCCGGTACTTGAGCTTTGTTCTCATAAGTTTTAGTTACTTTCTATAATGCTTATTGGTATTGATACTAGCCCCTGCAGCCTCTCACTGAGGGAGAGGAGTATGTTCAATTATGAAATGACATCAAAATAAATCGCACTTAAAAATGTTTTTATACAAAAATCAATGTTTGTTCATATTTTCTTTTCTTTCAATCCCAATAGAGTTATGGGAATCAACGGCGGCTATTTTCCGGCAATCTGCCGGGTATGTTCTCTAGATTGCGCAGAGAAATTTGCTTATGCTGGAGAAACAAGACTGCGTACTCCCACATTACAATTACTGTTGGAAAAATTGTCTGAAAGTGTTATTAAACCACAATTTTTTTAGTCCTTGACTTTGAAATCAGAGAGAGCAAAACTATGTAAAGTTTTTTTTTAATTTGACGACTACTTTTTTTGTGAAATTTGAATGCAAATCAACATTTTGGCTACAAGATATCTGGTAAGTGACCATTGCATTTTCCGTTTTGGATTTCCAGTTTCTCAAACCTTCGTCAAATTTTGTCGCACTTAAATTATTTTGTTAATGCTCTTGACGGTAAATTGTAATTGCTATATCCTGATCGTTTTTATAGAAATTGAGAAATAAAGCACTTACATTTTTCCAATTCTCTGCTGATAGATGAAAACACCAAAATTAGCGAATTGATTTTTGCTAAATTATAGTTTAAAAACAGGCAGCTCAGCATTGAAAATTGAGATATTAGTTTATAATGTTAATCAGTGCCTTTTTGAAAGGGTCTATGAAACTATGCTAAAGCAATTTTTAGACTTTTGAGCATAATGTTGAGCCTATTATTTGTGTAATTTATGGGAATACCAATTCAAACTTTTCAAAGTTGTACTTGAAAAGTTTAATTGATGGTATAATGTAGCAATCATAATGCTGATTGACCTTCGAAAGAAAATCAGAAATGCACAATTCATGTTTTGTTCAGGTAGAACAGGTGTAGGGTTTAAAAATTTTGAGTTTGGGTTTTCTTTAGGTTTTTCTAACCGAAAGTACTATTCGTTTAGACGGCGTTTTGACATAAAAGCTCGTTTAGACTTCGTTTTGACATAAAAGCTAAAGAGTAAAATTGTCGTGTGAACTAATTTTTCTAAGCGAGAGAAGTTTTTTGATCATGCGCTTCGATCAGTGAATGACTTTTGGACTTTGAAAAGTGTTTTTTGACAGAATGCGGCATAGAGATAACTATTTTAGCCGTTTCTTCGTCCAATTGGCTCAGCTATTTTGCTTCTCATTTAGTTTTTTTGTAGAAATGTTTTTTTAATAGAAGCTGTAGTATTAATATGTGAACCTCTGAAATTGATACTGCAGTGTTTTTTAGAGTCTAACAATGCGTTTTAAGTTTAAATGAACACATATTTCCCAATTTTTAATATTCAATTTTTGTTTCTTAAAGCGGATTATTTTTTCAAAATTTTCCAAAATCATTGCATATGGAAGTTTATCTCTGATATTATTCCACTCATTAAATGCCTGTTTAAAACGTGAAGTGTTTTTGATAATTTTAAACATGCTTGCCCAATTTTGGCAGTTTTTGGTCTAATTTTATGTTTTTGTTTTTTTTTTTGGATTTAAATTTTAGAAAGTCTTTTTGTACACTGTCGAAGGATCCTCATTTTTTTTTACTATTACTTGAGTGATTTTGTGGTGTTTAGTATTTGAAATACTGCAAAGATTTTTTCATAGGTGCAATTTTGAAAACTTTTGACATTTTATTGCAAAATATTTTATTGTTTCCAATCTTTGAACTATATTTCTACATTTTAATCTATAATGGAGGATAGCTATAAAATTTTATGATAAATGAGATGTAATTATTTTTCTAATTCTCTTTTTTTTGTTTATAGCTGGGAAGCTGTAAGCTGAGCTGATCTATATTGCTGGGCTCTTGGTTTTTTTTTCTTTTCGTCGTCTGATGCTCTTCTTCGTTTTACATTTGTTCACACAGCAAAGCTGAAGTCAAATTTTCTGAATGACTTCCTCTCACTAACGGAATCTGCGCACATGACGTCATTTCTCTCTCTAACAAAAGTTTTTGCTTGATAGATTTTGATCATAAGTGACTTACCTCACTCAATAAAATGACTTTTATACTTTAAAATTTAAATTTATTTTGAATTAGCGTTAGGTCAAAGGAATTCATAGATGTAATAAAGGTCCCTAATAAAAAGGCTTTTGCGCAATGAATTTAAACAAGCTTTATTAATTTATAGCTGAATTTTTTACATAGGATTTTGAGCAGCGTCCATAACTTTTTCGTTTTTATCTTTATCTGTTTCTATCTCGTTTATACGGCACCCAAGTCTATTCGCAGCTATTCTTGCAATCTGCCGGCTATGTTTTGAGAACTAGTCTGTATTTGATCATGTGTTTTTGCTTCTATCTTCATTGTTGCGCATTCTAGCATGCATCAGTCTATCATTTTTCTGAACAGTTCTGATCAGCCCTATTTTTAGCAGTTGTCATGAAAATAATGATTTTAGCTTTTTTAAGGATTGTTTGCAATTGATTTCATTTGACAGCGCGGCACTGAGAATTTGCTTGAATTGCCGTTTAAGCATTTCAACTGATAATTACTTTCTACGAATACTATTGGGTCTTAGTTTGATTTCAAACAATTTTTTCCTTTGAATTACATTCTGTTTCTTTTGTCTTTTTGTTGATGAATTTGAAGTTTTTACAATTATTTTGCTGACTTAGAGTCTTTTTGCGATTTTTGTTCATTGTATTAACAAGTTTCCTAATAGCCGCCGTCAGCCTCTCAACGGCTATTATTTAGGCGCTCCTCCTTTTTTAATTTGTTTACTTTTTGATCACTTTTTTCGTTTCACATAAGTCACGATTTTTACCTTTGACTTTTGACTTTCTTAACTCACTGTTTCAACTGAATGGATTTTAAATTCTTTCGCGCATTGATGTTTGAGCTCATTAATTCGGGGTTGGTATTATGTGGTTGGTTAACTTGTTTTCATTCATAAACCAACGAATTTCGTTTGTATGCATACTTGTTCTATATGGAAAATTGAATTTTCCTGATTTTTCATGTTCAATTTCTTTTATTCTTTGACTTAAGACGCTTGTTTTCTCTGCATTGATGCGTTCTGCATGGAGATTTTAGCTATTTGAAAAGCCAGTGTTTTCTAGGATATGACTTCGAGTCGTTTCCGGAATTCTTCCGGCTATGTTTTTTTGTTCGCTTTACCTTTTGATCACGTTGTTTTTTAATAGCCGCACAGCGATAGCTGGGGCTATTATTGGACTTCTCATGGTTTTTTTAATTTCGTCGTCATGATTTTCACAGCCACTTTTTCTTCATTCGTTCATGCAATTTCAACTGAATTGCATGTGTGACGTCAATTTTCGCTCTTAGTGGAGCGAGTTTTTTTGTTTATGCGCGTGATTAAGTTTTTGGTCACATTTGACTTACCTCACTCTCAAAAATGACTTCCTCACTTTGAAATTGACTTTTATTTACTTTAATTCAAAGAGATAAGTCCAAATGGGTGTGTGTCACTCTAAATGAAGGTTATTTGAGATCAGCTAATAGAGGCAGCAATAACTTATACAGATTTTTATTCAAAATATAACAGATCAGCCTTGAATGAGAAGACGAATTTGTTTGGTCTGTTTTTTTACTGTTTTTTTTAGACTGCCGATCTACGAATCTAGTGCGGCTATTTTCTGGCAATCTGCCAGCTACGTTTTTACATAAGCCACGATTTTCACGCTTACTTTTGACTTCTGACCTACTTTCTCACGCTTGACTTACTCATTGTCTGAATGCATTTTAATTTCTTTGACGCATTGAATTACGTAATGTAGTGAATACGGTCAGTCGAAAGAGCAAAATTAATGGAAATGGGATAGACATATAAAGCCCGGACATTAAGTCATAATGCATTAGGTTGTCAAAGTTCATTAAAGCGATTGCTACCTGGCATTAGTATTATGCTTAATAGCGTTAAGTATGTAAGCTCAATTAGGTGTACTTTTAGAATCTAGCCGAGTATGCAGAATTTGTTCAACAAATAAGAACACTTTGACACTTAGAAATTTCTGTCAATTTCTATCTTAACTTTTTTCTGTTTCAGACCCAATGTGCAATTTGCTGGCTATGTTTTTTTTTATTGCCTGATTTTGTTTCGTGATTCCTTAATAGACTCGTTAGTGGCTGTAGTGATTCTTGTAGAAATGGATATATCTTTCTAGTGATGAATTGCTTGCTAGCTTTTAAAGATCTCATTTTTAAGCTACGCGTTTCAACGACGTTGAAGCCACTGATTTTCGAAGTCATTAGGAAAGTTGGATTTTGCAAATGCGAACTCAATCGTAATTGAATAAACGTGAAAACATATCTTTTTTTTGTTCTGATAAGTTTCAATTACGTGTCAACCCAGTTTAATAGGTAGGCAAGACCACTAGTGTATGGGATCAATGGTGTAAAATTGTCCGCGAAATGCCATCACAATTCGTGTAACATCGAGTCAGAGTTGATTTTTTTTGTAAAACTGTAGGATGCTAACTTACTTTTGACGTTTAGTATAATTAAGCATAACTGTTGGCGTTCAATTAAGTGTTATGAATATTTTCAGGTATTGATTGAGGCACCGTGTGTGGGTGGTCACCAGATGATGAGGAGTGTGCCCTGTTACATTGGAAGTATGAGCTGTGGAAGACCATGTAATAAAGGACTCCCAAGTTGCGATCATCTCTGTACCCAAACGTGCCACTCGGTAAGATTTGACAAATAATGCCGACTTGGTACCTGCCTACTTGCGTACACTTCCCAGTCAAAACTTAATGTAAATTTTATAAAAAATTATAAATTGAATTGTAAATATTTGCAAAAATAATGCATTATTGTTACAAAAATTTGTAAAGTATTGCAAAATTTATGCATTATTTTATAAAAATTTGCAAATTTTTCCCTCTAGTTTATAAAATGTTAGACAATTTTCATCCAATTTTATAAACAGTTTGTAAATTATCTTTTGAAGTTACAAAACCCAACCTACTTTATTGAGTACTGCAAGAAGTCTGCAAATTTGCATTAAAATTACCCTTGACTGTGCTCAAGTTTGGTTCCATAAAAAAATGGAATCAAAATGTTATGAACACCATTATCCATTCAAACTAAACATTTTAAAAAGTGTTGAGTGAATCCAAGAATTAAATTGAATTTCTATGTACTTGAAGTAGATCAACAGTAATGTATCGTCTTAAAATTATCAGTTACAAAAAACAGTATTCTTAAAAAATATATCACGTCAAATGAAAGTTTCAAATCAAACTATTAATGAAAAATCAGCCAACAATTTTGCTCCCTGACAAGTCCCACCTTTGGCAAGTTTTTAGATTTAAGAAATTCGTCACATAGTCATTTGAATAGCCCACCCTATTCAAATGGGAGCAAAATTTTTAGATTTTTAAACATAAGCTCAAAGAAAATGGTCAAATTGTAAGCAACTTTTAAATTAGACCTCAAGATAGAAGACAATTGGCGTTTGACCATACATAAATAAATACATACATAAATACATACATACATGCATATGCATATACACAATACATACATACATAAATAAATACAAACATAAATACATACATACATACATACATACATACATACATACATACATACATACATACATACAAACATACATACAATGATACGTACATACATACATACATACATACATACATACATACATACATACATACATACATACATACATACATACATACATACATACATACATACATACATACATACATACATACATACATACATACATACATACATACATACATACATACATACATACATACATACATACATACATACATACATACATACATACATACATACATACATACATACATACATACATACATACATACATACATACATACATACATACATACATACATACATACATACATACATACATACATACATACATACATACATACATACATACATACATACATACATACATACATACATACATACATACATACATACATACATACATACATACATACATACATACATACATACATACATACATACATACATACATACATACATACATACCTAGATACATACAAACATACATACAATGATACGTACATGCATAAATACATACATACATACATACATACATACATACATAAATGCATACATACATACATACATTCTTGCATACATACATACATACACACTGCTTAAAAACAATAGAAACGATTAGAAAAACAGTTAAATGTTATAGCAAAGCAGAAGCATTATTTTTAGAAATTTGTAAATATTTATTAATTTTCAATTATTTTCAAAAATTGTGAAGATTTTTCGAATGGCTTCAGATACAAGTGAAATGCAAAAGGCCTTGGCGTGAGATAAAGAAAACTAGAAAACACTGAAAATCGTTTGATGATATATTTATAAATTTTTATAAATTTTGCCTTTTTTATCTACCAATTTATGAATCTTTATAAATTATCCATTATTTTCCAAAAATATATAAATATTTATAAATGTTCCATTATTTTTTTACTAGGGTTATAGCTAAAATGTAAACTTTCAAAATACCTTTTTGCATGTTAAATTTTATAAGCTTTATGATTAAGCCGAACAATTTTTACGCAAGACTGGCTTTAATGCTGCAAACAGAAATTTGACGAACGATAACGATATATGCGTGGTACAGAACGTTCCAGCATTTTCAATGAAAGAAAAAAATAAGGACATTGCTGCAGAAGTTGCAATCAAGAAGAAATGCACAATTGAGATGTCATTTCAAAGAGTGATTCATTCAGTCAATGATAGACAATGGTACACTTGGAAACTTTTTGAGGTTGTTGAGCAATTTTTCAATCCTTTTTTGAACTTAGAACCCTATTTTGCCAGACATTGGCTTTACATGCATTGGACGCATTTCAATTTGAAACTATTGAAGCTTCGAATTCGAATATTGAGATGCACCTCAAAAATTGAGTTTGGGCTTATTCTTGCGCAACTAGACCAACTTGGTATATTTTCTTCAGATTCAGAGAGTGATCAAATTGGATGTAAGGTTGATGACACTAAACTTGTTGAGACAAGTTTGGAGAAACAATGTTATAAATATTTCCTCCAAACTTATCTTAATATCTTCATTATTGTTTTGAATTTTTTCTGATCAGATTTTTCTCGCTATTAGCCTGAAATCAGTTGTGATGAATTGCTCTCAAATGAAGTTTGTAGCAATGAGATTAGTCCTATGGAGCCCCTAACCTAATTCGAGGTGGTTTACTAAAAATCAAATCAAAGGTACGCCAAAATTTGGTTCATTTATCAATATTGTTCATAAAAGTGTCTAATAAAAGGGATAAATAAAAACAATCCAAACACTAGAACATTCTCGGCAGAATCCCGGAAAAAAAGCCGCCATTAATTCCTATCAACCAAGTTGAGGTTGAAAATCAGAGAAAAAAATGAAATGGTTTTTGTACAAATTACATACATACATACATACATAAATACATACATATACATACATACATGCATATTCATATACACATATACACAATAGATACATACATAAATAAATACAAACATAAATACATACATACATACATACATGCATACATACATACATACATGCATACATACATATATACAAACATACATACATACATACACACTGCTAAAAAACAGTAAAAACGAGTAAAAAAACAGTTTAATTTTATAGCAAAGCAGAAGCATTATTTTTAGAAATTTGTAAATATTTATTCATTATCCATTGTTTTCAAAAATTGTTAAGATCAAAAATTGTTAAGATTTTTCGAATGGCTTCAGATACAAGTGAAATGCAAAAGGCCTTTGTGTGAGTTAAAGAAAATTAGAAAACACTGAAAATCGTTTGATGATATATTTATAAATTTTTATAAATTTTGCATTATTATCTACCAATTTTTGAATCTTTAAATTATCCAATTTTTTCCAAAAATATATTAATATTTATAAATTTTCCATTATTTTTTGACTAGGGTTATAGCTAAAATGTAAACTTTCAAAATACCATTTTGCATGTTAAATTTTATAAGCTTTATGATTAAGCCGAACAATTTTTACGCAAGACTTGGTTTAATGCTGCAAACAGAAATTTGACTGACGATAACGATATATTCGTGGTACAGAACGCTCCAGCATATTCACTGAAAGAAAAAAATAAGGACCTTGCTGCAAAAGTTGCAATCAAGAAGAAATGTACAATTGAGATGTCATTCCAAAGAGTGATTCCTTCAGTCCATGATAGACAATGGTACACTTGGAAACATTTTGAGATTGTTGAGCAATTTTTCAATCCTTTTTTGAACTTAGAACCCTATTTTGCTAGACATTGGTTTTGCATGCATTGGACGCATTTCCATTTGAAACTATTGAAGCTTCAAATTCGAATATTGAGGTGCGCCTCAAAAATTGAGTTTGGGCTTATTCTTGCGCAACTAGACCAACTTGGTATAGTTTAATCAGATTGAGAGAGTGATCAAATTGGATGTAATGTTGATGACCCTAATCTTGTTAAGACAAGTTTGGAGAAAAAATGTTGTAAATATTTCCTGCAAACTTGTCTTAATATTTTCATTATTGTTTTGAAATTTTTCTGATCAGATTTTTCTCGCTATTAGTCTGAAATCAGCTGTGATGAACTGCTCTCAAATGAATTTTGTAGCAATGAGATTAGTCCTATGGTCTTTTTATTAACCTTATGGAGCCCCTAACTTAATTCGAGGCGGTTTACTAAAAATCAAATCAAAGGACGCCAAAATTTGATTCATTTATCAATGTTGTTCATAAAAGTGTCTTTTAAAAGGGATAAATAAAAACAATCCAAACACTAGAACATGCTCGAATGCGGGAAAAAAAGCCGCCATTATTTCCTGTCATCTAAGTTGAGATTGAAATTGAGAGAAAAAAATGAAAAAATGGCTTTTGTACAAATTAAATACATACATACATATACATACATACATGCATATGCATATACACATATACACAATAGATACATAAATACATACAAACATAAATACATACATACATACATACATACATACATACATACATACATACATGCATACATGCTTACATACATACATACATACATACATACATACATACACACTGCAAAAAAAGAAAACGAGTGAAAAAAAAAACAGTTTAATTTTTATAGCAAAGCAGAAGCATTATTTTTAGAAATTTGTAAATATCTATTCATTATCCATTATTTTCAAAAATTGTTAAGATTTTTCGAATGGCTTCAGATACAAGTGAAATAAAAAAAGGCCTTTCCGTGAGTTAAAGAAAATTAAAAAACACTAAAAATCGTTGGATGATATTTTTATAAGTTTTTATAAATTTTGCATTATCTACCAATTTTTGAATCTTTATAAATTATCCATTATTTTCCAAAAATATATAAATATTTATAAATGTTCCATTATTTTTTTAACTAGGGTTATAGCTAAAATGTAAACTTTCAAAATACCTTTTTGCATGTTAAATTTTATAAGCTTTATGATTAAGCCGAACAATTTTTACGCAAGACTGGCTTTAATGCTGCAAACAGAAATTTGACGAACGATAACGATATATGCGTGGTACAGAACGTTCCAGCATATTCCCTGAAAGAAAAAAATAACGACATTGCTGCAAAAGTTGCAATCAAGAAGAAATGTACAATTGAGATGTCATTTCAAAGAGTGATTCATTCAGTCCATGATAGGTACAGTTGGAAACTTTTCGATGTTGTTGAGCAATTTTTTAATCCTTTTTTGAACTTAGAACCGTTTTTTTGCCAGACATTGGTTTTACATGCATTGGACGCATTTCCATTTGAAACTACTGAAGCTTCGATTTCGAATATTGAGGCGCGCCTCAAAAATTGAATTTGCGCTTATTCTTGCGCAACTAGACCAACTTGGTATATTTTAATCAGATTGAGACTTTGATCATATTGGATGTAATGTTGATGACCCAAAACTTGTTATGACAAGTTTGCAGAAAAATGTTATAAATTTTTCCTCCAAACTTGTCTTAATATCTTCATTATTGTTTGAATTTTTTCGCATCAGATTTTTCTCGCTATTAGTCTAAAATCAGTTGTGATGAATTGCTCTCAAATGAAGTTTGTAGCAATGAGATTAGTCCTATGGTCTTTTTATTAGTCATATGGAGCCCCTAACCTAATTCGAGGCGGTTTACTAAAAATCAAATCAAAGGTACGCCGAAATTTGGTTCGTTTATCAATATTGTTCATAAAAGTGTCTATTAAAAGGGATAAATAAAAACAATCCAAAAACTTGAACATGCTCTGCAGAATGCCGGAAAAAAAGCCGCCATTATTTCCTTTAACCCAAGTAGATTTTGAAAATGAGAAAAAAATGAAAAAAATGATTTTTGTACAACTTAAATACATACATACATACATAAATACAAACATATAGATACATACATGCATATGCATATACACAATACATACATACATAAATAAATACAAACATAAATTCATACATACATACATACATACATACATACATATATACATACAAACCTACATACAATGATACATACATGCATAAATACATACATACATACATACATACATACATACATACATACATTCATACATGCCTACATGCATACATACATACATACATACACACTGCTAAAAACAATAAAAAACGATTTAATAAACACTAAATTTTTTAGCAAAGCAGAAGCATTTTTTTTAGAAATTTGTAAATACTTATTTAATTATCCATTATTTTCAAAAAATGTTAAGATTTTTCGAATGGCTTTAGATACAAGTGAAATGCAAAAGGCCATTCCGTGAGTTAAAGAAAATTAGAAAACACTGAAAATCGTTTGATATATAAATTTTTATAATTTTTCCATTATTTTTTACTAGGGTTATAGCTAAAATGTAAACTTTCAAAATACCATTTTGCATGTTAAATTTTATAAGCTTTATGATTCAGCCGAACGATTTTTACGCAAGACTGGCTTTAATGCTGCAAACAGAAATTTGACGAACGATAACGATATATGCGTGGTACAGAACGTTCCAGCATATTCCCTGAAAGAAAAAAATAACGACTTTGCTGCAAAAGTTGCAATCAAGAAGAAATATACAATTGAGATGTCATTTCAAAGAGTGATTCATTCAGTCCATGATAGGTACAGTTGGAAACTTTTCGATGTTGTTGAGCAATTTTTTAATCCTTTTTTGAACTTAGAACCGTTTTTTTGCCAGACATTGGTTTTACATGCATTGGACGCATTTCCATTTGAAACTACTGAAGCTTCGATTTCGAATATTGAGGTGCGCCTCAAAAATTGAATTTGCGCTTATTCTTGCGCAACTAGACCAACTTGGTATATTTTAATCAGATTGAGAGTTTGATCATATTGGATGTAATGTTGATGACCCAAAACTTGTTATGACAAGTTTGCAGAAAAATGTTATAAATTTTTCCTCCAAACTTGTCTTAATATCTTCATTATTGCTTGAATTTTTTCGGATCAGATTTTTCTCGCTATTAGTCTGAGCCCTAACCTAATTCGAGGCGGTTTACTAAAAATCAAATCAAAGGTACGCCAAAATTTGGTTCATTTATCAATATTGTTCATAAAAGTGTCTATTAAAAGGTATAAATAAAAACAATCCAAACACTAGAACATGCTCGGCAGAATGCCGGAAAAAAGCCGCCATTAATTCCTTTAACCCAAGTTGAGATCGAAAATGAGAAAAAAATGAAAAAATGGTTTTTGTACAACTTAAATACATACTTAAATACATACATACATGCATATGCATATACACATATACACGATACATACATACATAAATAAATACAAACATAAATACATACATACATACATGCATACATACATACATACATACATACATACTTGCATACATACATACATACACACTGCTAAAAAACAATAAAAACGATTTAAAAAACAGTTAAATTTTATAGCAAAGCAGAAGCATTATTTTTTTTTGAAATTTGTAAATATTTATTAATTATCCATTATTTTCAAAAGTTGTTAAGATTTTTCGAATGGCTTCAGATACAAGTGAAATGCAAAAGGCCTTGGCGTGAGTTAAAGAAAACTAGAAAACACTGAAAATCGTTTGATATATTTATAAATTTTTATAAATTTTCCATTATTTTTTACTAGGGTTATAGCTAAAATGTAAGATTTCAAAATACCATTTTGCATGTTAAATTTTATAAGCTGTATGATTCAGCCGAACGATTTTTACGCAAGACTGGCTTTAATGCTGCAAACAGAAATTTGACGAACGCTAACGATATATGCGTGGTACAGAACGTTCCAGCATATTCCCTGAAAGAAAAAAATAACGACATTGCTGCAAAAGTTGCAATCAAGAAGAAATGTACAATTGAGATGTCATTTCAAAGAGTGATTCATTCAGTCCATGATAGGTACAGTTGGAAACTTTTCGATGTTGTTGAGAAATTTTTTAATCCTTTTTTGAACTTAGAACCGTTTTTTTTGCCAGACATTGGTTTTACATGCATTGGACGCATTTCCATTTGAAACTACTGAAGCTTCGATTTCGAATATTGAGGTGCGCCTCAAAAATTGAAACGCGCTTATTCTTGCGCAACTAGACCAACTTGGTATATTTTAATCAGATTGAGAGTTTGATCAAATTGGATGTAATGTAGATGACCCTAAACTTGTTATGACAAATTTGCAGAAAAATGTTATAAATTTTTCCTCCAAACTTGTCTTAATATCTTCATTATTGTTTGAATTTTTTCGGATCAGATTTTTCTCGCTACTAGTCTGAAATCAGTTGAGATGAATTGCTCTCAAATGAAGTTTGTAGCAATGAGATTAGTCCTATGGTCTTTTCATTAGTCATATGGAGCCCCTAACCTAATTCGAGGCGGTTTACTAAAAATCAATTCAAAGGTACGCCAAAATTTGGTTCATTTATCAATTTTGTTCATAAAAGTGTCTATTAAAAGGGATAAATAAAAACAATCCAAACACTAGGAGATGCTCGGCAGAATGCCGGAAAAAAACCGCCATTAATTCCTTTAACCCAATTTGGGATTGAAAATGAGAAAAAAATCGTTATTGTACAAGTTAAATACATACATACATACCTAAATACATACATATACATGCATATGCATATACACATATGCACGATACATTCTCACATAAATAAATACAAACATAAATACATACATACATACATACATACATACATATATGCATACTTACATACATGTATACATACAAACATACATACAATGATACATTCATACATAAATACAAACATACATACATACATACATACTTACATACATACATACATACATACATACATACATACATACATACATACATACATACATACATACATACATTCATACATACATACATACACACTGCTAAAAACAGTAAAAAACGATTTAAAAACACTAAATTTTATAGCAAAGCAGAATCAATTTTTTTAGAAATTTGTAAATATTTATTAATTATTCATTATTTTCAAACAATTGTTAAGATTTTTCGAATGGCTTCAGATACAAGTGAAAAGCAAAAGGCCTTTGTGTGATTTAAAGAAAACTAGAAAACACTGAAAATCGTTTGATGATATATTTATAAATTTTTATAAATTTTGCATTATTATCTACCAATTTAAGAATCTTTATAAATTATCCTTTATTTTCCAAAAATATATAAATATTTATAAATTTTCCATTATTTATGACTAGGGCTTTAGCTAAAATGTAAACTTTCAAGAAGAAATGTACAATTGAGATATTATTTCAAAGAGTGATTCATTCAATCCATGATAGGCAATGGTACACTTGGAAACTTTTTGAGGTTGTTGTGCAATTTTTTTAATACTTTTTGAACTTAGAACCGTTTTGTTGCCAGACATTGGTTTTACATGCATTGGACGCATTTCCATTTGAAACTAGTGAAGCTTCGATTTCGAATATTGAGGTGCGCCTCAAAAATTGAATTTGCGCTTATTCTTGCGCAACTAGACCAACTTGGTATATTTTAATCAGATTGAGAGTTTGATCATATTGGATGTAAGGTTGATGACCCAAAACTTGTTATGACAAGTTTGCAGAAAAATGTTATAAATTTTTCCTGCAATCTTGTCTTAATATCTTCATTATTGTTTGAATTTTTTCGGATCAGGTTTTTCTCGCTATTAGCCTGAAATCAGTTGTGATGAATTGCTCTCAAATGAAGTTTGTAGCAATGAGATTAGTCCTATGGTCTTTTTATGCAATTTTTCGCTGGACCGATTTTTTGTCTGGCGCTTTGACTTTTCGAGTGACTTTTACCACGCTTGACTTCTCGATTTTCGTTTGATCTAAATTGCTCTCATTCCGAAATTGAGCCCCTAACCTAATTCGAGGCGGTTTATTAAAAATCAATTCAATGGTACGCCAAAATTTTGTTCCTTATCAGTATTGATCATAAAAGTGTCTATAATAACTCCAATCCCAAAATTTTAAGCCCTTCGACATTATACGAACTCATTGGGTCAAGTAAGGCCCGCAATTGAACTCGCGCTTACCGTTTGAGAGCAATTCAGCCGACATCAATCGGTTATGTTCATTAAGTTGAACCTGTGTCAAGTGTGTTGTGTTTCATTAAATGCAAGCTTTTCCTTGTTTGCCAATTTTCGTGATTTTGCGTTAATAATCACAAAAATTAGTACAGCAAAATAACATAATACGCTCAGAAGCTCTACTAAGTAAAGCATTTTTAGAATCGTGTTTCAAAGAAAAAAATTCTTACTGATACCATTTGTTCTTTTTTCAGCTTTGCTGCATATTAGTTGCTCTCAAACGAAGTTTTTAGCAATTATATTAGTCCTGCTGTCTTTTTATGAGATTTTTTGCGTAACCGTTTTCTCGTCACTCTTTTGACTTTTTGTCCTCAATAACGGGATAAACAGGTATTGGTACGAGGATATTAAGTGGCTGAGCAGCTCTCTCAGAGCCTTACGCCTTACTAGATTAATACTCTATACGTATGCGGTTGACTGTTTTTAAAGACAATTGAATGGGTGAAGGGCGGTTCTTGATCTTAAAAGTTTGACCCCCCTCCTCAGTCACGTTACGTTTACAATTGAAATTGTTTATACAGTAAACGTTTACAATTGAAATTGTTTATACAGTAAACGTTTACAATTGATATTGTTTATAACAATTTAATAATAAAGGAGTTCAGACATTTGAGGTTTCTATTTTAATTTTTGATCAGTTTTCCGAACTTCTGTTATCTTGATTTGGGCTTTGGAATATTTTGTCTATAATTTTTCTGATTTGGCCGGCTTTTCAACATTTTGCGGGATTTTTTGAACTTCTCGAGACGGTTTATTTTTTGCTCATTCTGCTCAAAATGCTTTTAGACAACATTTGCTCAGCAAAGCAATCTAAGATGAACAATGAACAGAGTCACTGTCATTAAACTAAATCACTAATAGAAAAATGATAAACTCCTTGTTTTAGATGCCTGATACTTAAACAATGTTTTATTTTTACTCATCCAACAATCTGCCGGGTTTGTTTGGATTTGAATTTTACACTTTATGAGCTTTCTAATAGTACTACGCTTATCTCTAGATTGCGCAGAAAAATTTGCTATTTTGCTGGCGAAAAAAGACTGCGTACTGCCACAGTACATTTAATGTTGGAACATAAAAATGTTTAACTTTTATTGAACCACTATTTATTTAGTCTTTGATTTAGAAATCAGAGAGAGCAAAACGATGTAAAGATTTTTTTTATTTGACGACTACTTTTAAGTGTGAAATATGAATGCAAATCAACAATTTGGCTATAAGATATCTGGAAAGTGACCATTTAATTTTCCGTTAATCTCAGATGTGTCGAAAACTCAATTTTTTCTTTGTGGGATTTCTAGTTTCAAATTTTTTGTCGCATTTGAAATATTTTGTTAATGGTCTGGACGGTAAATTGTAATTGCTATATCCTGATCGTTTTTATAGAAATTGCGAATTGAAGCTCTTAAATTTTTCAATTCTCTGCTGATAGATGAAAACACCGAAACTAGCGGGGATTGATTTTTGTTAAATTGTAGTTTAAAAACAGGCAGCTCAGCATTTAAAATTGAGATTTTAGTTCTTACTGTCAATCAGTGACGTTTTGAAGGGTTTATGAAACTAGGCTAAAGCAATTTTTGGACTTTTGAGCATAATGTTGAGCCTATTATTGAGCCTATAATGGTGTAATTTATGGGAATACCAATTCAAACTTTTCAAAGTTGTACTTGAAAAGTTTAATTGATGGTATAATGTAGCAATCATAATGCTGATTGACCTTCAAAAGAAAATCAGAAATGCAGAATTCATGTTTTGTTCAGGTAGAATAGGTGCAGAGTTTAAAAATTAGTTTTTTTGCTGTTTTTTGAACCATTTTCATGTTACGCCTAGATTGACTTTCTGACGTCAAGTTGACTCGCAAGTGCTTTTCAATTGCTCTAAACAACGTTGAGCAATTATTGCGGACCTGTCGGTATTTTTATACAATTTTTCGTCTAACCGCTATGTTATCAATTTTTAATTACTCTCGAACGAAGCAATTATTAATCAACTTCGATTTTTCGTTTCAGATTTTTCGTCTGGCACATTTGACTTTTCCATCTCAAAAACAGGATAAACAAGTAGCGCTACGAGGACAGCATAAGTGTTGCTAATATAAAATTGATCGTTAGTTGCTGATACTCAAAGCCGTTTTAGCCTAATGTTTAAGATGTCTAGCCTGGAGATCTCGGGTTCGAACCACTATAAGGTCCGAGTTTTTGCACCCATGAAAAAATTCTTAGCTACCCCCTAAAGTAAATTGCCCCCCGTCCGTTCGAGAGCAATTCATCTGATGTTATTCTGTTTATTTTTGATTTTTGTGTTTTAAATTGTTCTCATTCAAAGCTTAAAACAGCGTTACTACTATGGAAAGTGCATCAAAATTGATTTCATTTCTTAAAATTCATTTTCAGAATTTAAATTTTACGTAAGAAAGCACTTAAAACTCCTTAGGTTACACTTTTTTTAATTGATCCCTTACCGCTCGCCACTTGTTTGAGGTTAATTCGTCCAGCATTAGTTCATTTTATTTAAAGCTGATTAATGTTCGCCTAATTTTGCATTTTTTTCGCTTGTCTAAAATTGTTTTTGCCTAATCAAGTTTTCGCCTATTATCCAATCCCTCGTTGTAAACCTCCGGGAAGATTTTAAATTAGTAACTACAGTAGACATCCAGAGAAACGTTTTTGTTCCAATCATGACGAACTTTCAAGTTTTTTTCCTAATGCTAATTTGAGACAAAATTTTTGCCGATACGTCAAAAAATGTGAAAAACGACTGTAAATAGGAAGCATTGTATTCTGCAAAAATGTCACTGATTCAGTCCTGAGTTTTTGTGTGCTTTATGTTTGTGAGCCTTGCCTGATATCAGTCATGATAGTGATTGTATATTTTAGGGTTCCTGTCTGAAAGACAACGAATCGTGTCAGCAGAAATGCCAAGTGCGCAGAATGGGTTGTGGACATGCATGTAATGAAACATGTCATTATGGCTCTGGCGATTGTCCACCCTCCCCATGTAAACAATTGGTACCTGTTAGTTGTGTATGCAACAGGGTCAAAGGGCAACTACCCTGTAACGAATACGTCCAGAGATCAAAAGGGTTCGTGCACTGTTAAGCAGATTTTGCCTTTAATTTACATCCGTCTGTATAGATGTAAGGTAGCTAGCTATATTGCGTATGTCTTGCTTTTTATTTAATTTCTCTTGTACGAAGTTTGGAGTTATTTGGTGCATTCAGAAATTATGTCGGTTGCAAAATTAGAAGCGATTGTGAGATGCATGCGTTTGAGAGCAATCCGCCCGTCGGTTATGTTTAATAGCCGCCCTCATCTTCTCAGCCGGCTATTATAGCGCTCCTATTTTTTTTACAATTCAAAGAATTTGAATTGTATTGGGGCGCTGTCTTTTTTTACGACTCGAAGAGGAGTATTGGAGAAGTCCTTTTTTAATCAATTTTATTGGAGTGAATTTTGAAGCGGGAAATGAAACGCGTGAAAAAATTCGGAATGATTTTGGTGCTGAACAAAAGTGAAAAGCGGAGCGAAAAGAAAGTGGTTTTTGTTCATACCGCTGTTATTGAGAGAGCGAGAAGTTGATGTGTGAAAAAATTTTCTCTAAGCGAGCGAAATTTATTGTTCACGTGCGGCTTTTTAAAAGCAGTTTTTTGCAACTTTTGATATTTTTGTTGATATTTTCTTTTCTTTCAATCCCAATAGAGTTATGGGAATTAACGGCGACTATTTTCCGGCAATCTGCCGGTTATGTTTCACCTTCGTTCAAAGTACTTGAAATTTCACAAATATGTAGATGCCCTGCTGACCTGGAGGTTAGAATCCTAAAACCGTTTTGTGTTAGTTGAGAGTAAAATAATGTTAATTGAAAACTGCAAGACTAAAATATTTTCGAGTTAATAAAGGCTATAGCTGATAATTGTCTTCAGGCGTCTTTTCGGTCTAATTAAAATTTTGCATTTAATGCTCAAATTGAAACTTTGTTAACGCGGGTAAACATACGTATCTTGTTTTTATTCAATCTTCATCATTAACTTAAAAGCAATTTTTGTAAAGGTGTCATTTTTTTATGCAAAAGGTTTGCTTGACCGTTGTATTCTAGAACATTCTTTGAGTTCTCGGGTAACTTTTTCACGCTTGAGAGCTTCATTTGGAGTGATCTAAGTTGCTCTCATTCTGAAATAGTTTGTTGCTAATATAAAAGTGGATGTAAAGAAAGAAAAACATTGTTAATTCCTTTAAGTATGAACTATAAAATACAGAACATAGTTTAAAGGTAATGTAGTGTTAAGAAGTATAAATGAAACAAACGTCACATATTGTGAAAGTTTAAAATTGTATTAAGTTTACGATGTGTTAAAATATCGACAAATTAAGAGAGATGAATTATAATTTTAAAGTCATTTAAGTCAAATTAAGATTGAACTTGAAAGAGTTGAGATAAGAATTCAATTCAGAAACCGTTGGGTCTTTTAGAAACTCATTCCAGAAATAATTTTTGATTGTAATTTTGAGAGCCCGCTTTTTAGGAATATTCCGCCTCAAGGCGAGAGGTAAATCATTATACCAGTCAATTGCTTTTTTTTGGAAAACAATTTTGCATTATATTTGTTTTTTGGTTTGCTCGAAATGACAGCTTGTTTGTACGGTCATTCATTTTAGCACTTAGGGTGGCTAACTTGAGTTCATCGAAAGCTGGTAGATCTGCTTTTAGAAGCTTTATAAAATATATAATAATCCGATACTTTATGAGGTATTCTACTGGTAAGATTTTTTGTTTGATTTTGAGATCAGTGGTCCTGTCAAATTTGGTTCTATTGAAACATGCCTTTATCCCCCAGTTCAGTTGTTTATTTAAAATAACTCGAAGTGATTTTTTAAGACCTGAGAACAGAGCAATTGGGTAATGCAGATGACTTAAAACAGGAGCGTTCAGTAAAGCAGATCTAGTTTTTTCTGGAAATATTTTTTGATGAAGTAAATGACCTTTATGCGAACAGCCATTTTTTAGTACATTTTTTAATTCTTCATCGAAAGAAAGATTACTGTGATATCGAATCAAAAGCTTTTGATAGGTCTAAAAGAGCTCCTGTAACGATGTTTTTTATTGAGATCATATCTGATTTTTCAAAGCAATATAAAAGAGCATCTGTAGTTGACTTTTTTTCTATATCCAAACTGTGTTGTTGCAAGCAGTTTTTTCTTCTCTAAATAAGCTTATATTTGATCTCGAAGGGTTTTGATCTCGAAGAAGGGTGAGCGAAAGGGAAATAAATCCGTCGTAGCCTAGTGGGTAAAGAAGGCAGACTGACATCCTGAAGTTCCGGGGAGGGAGGGGTTCACCCATCAAACATCTATAATCTACTACCCCTGTAGATTAAATGGTACCGAATGTCTTTCGAGAGCAACTCATCTGACATTTGTTTTATGGTTTATGTTTCAAAGCTGAACAAATGCTGAAATATCAAGAAATTTTTTTAGCATGTAGTGCAGTACTCAACGTACGCAACCTATTACCTGAAGAACTTTGCTGTGCGAGCTCGCACATTCATTTTGTTTATAAAAAACAAGACGCTCAAAACTTTCGTGTTTCAGATCTCTACTAGAGTCTGCGATGAATGCTATGAACATAAACTCAGACAGCAGAGGACAACCGAGTGATGGAAGTTGCTACACTTTGCCGTGTAAAGACAGTTGTAAGAGAGACGCCTGGCTTCAGAGGTTGGATGATGCGTTTGGTCCGATCGGCAGCAGCAGTCTGGTGGTACCATATACAGACTTCCTCATACAAATGGGGTCAGTTTTCTTCTTATCTTTAAATATGTAGCGATGTGGTGTAATTGTACCTCATAAATTGATGTTCGCCAATCGGTAACATCGCGTTGTTCAGACTTCGTATGATCAGCTAATCCGTTTTGGTTGCCTTCACTTTATTTTGCGTAAAGTTAATCTATTCGATCAACAAATTTAACAAATTAATAGCTGTCTGAGTGTTTTCTCAAGAAGAAGAGATAAGAGTCAGTAAGTGATTACAGAATACGACACAAATTCCTGATGCCAATCAGTCAGTTGCTTGCCGAATTTCGCATTATTTTCCGCCGTGTTAACCACGAAAAAGGCTCTCCATGATCCTCGGCTCTCAAATTTTAAAATCTCATTGCTGTTGATCTAGGAAAGAAGTTTTTTTCCACTGAAAGATTGATCCTGTACAATGCAATAGAGAACTTACATAAATTCACCAATTATTGCAAACGTGTTGCATTTCTCCTTATTTCGTACTGCTTTTCTGAACAATTGACTGTTTAATTGCTCTCAAACTAAGTTTGTGGCAATTATATTAGTCCTGTCGGTCTTGCGATTTTTCGCTCTACCAATTTTTCATCTGTCCCATTTGACTTTTCGTCCTCAAAAACGGGATAAACAGGTAGCGCCCAGCGGGTATTAAGTGCTCTTAGAGCCTTTCAGCTCACTAGTCTCCAAGTATGTTATTCACAGAAACTCTTTTGGAGACTTATACTTATGGTATGAAGGGTGGTTCTTTGAGGTTGAAGACCCCTACCCCCCATCAGCCCCCGGTGCACCCACCCCCGCCCCCCTCCGTGGCTAGCTACAGACGAAGCCAGCCAGTCGTTTGAGAGCAATTCGCCCGACGTTAGTCGGTTGTTTTTAAGTGCGTTTTCTGCTCACGAATGAGCCGTTCGTCTTGCTGCTCACAAAAACTTTTTACAAACAAGAAATCACTCAGCAGAGAAACATTCAAAATGTGAAAAATATCAATTTTCAATACAAATAAGCCTTTTTAATTGCTCTCAAACGAATTTTGTGGCAATTATATTAGTCATGTGGTCTTTTTATGCTGAATTAGTTTGTGTGAATTCTGTTTTCTTTTTTTCTGTTCAGGAGGATGGATCTTTGCCTCGCATGATTCATTGTCTTTTCTATGTCTCGAATGCAGAACAATGAAATGTATTCGTTTTTCTTGATTTTTTAATTTGATTTTTAAAAATCAAGAATTAGTCTTTCTCTTACGGTGTTCCCTACATTGCGTCCATATTCTCCACATTCTAGTTTGTATAATTCTAGCTTTGTCTTGGCCCCTAAATTTATATTTGTTATTTTGATTTTTTTTCGGTTGTTTAAAAATTGAATGATTTCAGCTTTCTTAGATTTTCGTCATTTCTTAGGTTTGCAATTGATTTCTTTCAACATAAGGCAGTACTGAGAGCTTGCTAGAAAAAATTTCCATTCAGTACCATTTATTGCAATTTTCTTTAGGCATTAGTATTGTTTTTAAGCGATCTTTTGCCTTTATTATTGTTGCTTATGTTTTTTTATGTTTAATTTATTTTTTGAATTAGTATGAAATCATGTCTAGAATATATACGTCAAGGAAAAAGTATGTGTTGTTTTGTCTTAATTGCAGTGATTAAAAATCTAATTGTAATGTTTTCAGATTCTTAAATTTGAGCATTCTTTTTTGAAAAATTTAACTTAGTTTCTAAGATTATTATCTGCCGTTTGCTTTCGCGATCTTTTTGAGATTGAAATCATGAATTATTTGAGGGCAATTAATAGTTTTGCAGGTTTTTCAGCCTATCAGTATTTTGACCATCCTAATTTTTCGTACTTTTTTAACGTTACCAATTGTTTCTGTTAATATAAAACTTTGCTGCATTTTGTTTCTCTTGGTGTCAGTGGTATAAATTTCACCGATTTTTGGATCAAACCTGGGGAGGTTATGAGTTAATGATTTAATACAAAAGGTAGCGGCTTCAGCTGCAATTACGGTTTTTTGTGAAGTTTTGAGGCTTCGAGTTGCTTCCTGAGTTATTCCGGCTATGTTTTTTATTTCGTCGTCAAGATTTTTGTTACGACCATATGACGTCACAACCACTTCTGGCTCATTCGTTCATGCAATTTCAACTGAAACGCGTGCGTGACGTCATTTTTCGCTCTTAGTGGAGCTAGTTTTTGTTCATTCGCGTGCTTAAATTTTTGGTCACACGTGACTTACCTCTCTCTCAAAAATGACTTCCACACTTTGAAATTGGCTTTTGTTTACTTTAATTCCAAGAGATAGGTCAAGTGGATGTGTCACTCTAAATAAAGGTTATTTAAGAGCAGCTGAAAGATGCATCTATAACTTAAACAGATTTTTAATCAAAATATAACATCTCAGCCTTCAATGAAAACACTTTTTTTCTGGTCTGTCTTTTTTACTGTTTTTTTTAGACTGCAGATCTACAAAGCTATTGCGGCTATTTTCTGGCAATCTGCCAGCTATGTCTTTATTTGTTGGTCTGTTTTACTTCAGTCCATTCTCCAAAAATCGGAGATTTTTGTCTAGATTATTTTCTCGCCTCTTCGGATGGAATTTGTCTTCTTAGTAGACCATGGTAACGACAGCGTTTCGTTAGATTTAATATGAGCACATTTTCTGCGCTTCAGTCTCTCCTTTGCTTTGTCCCTCCTTTGCGAGTTGAGCTGAGGAATTTGTATGAGCCCTGCTGTAATAGCATTGTTGGAAACTATTTCTGTTCTCTCGGTTGAAGGTTTTCTATGTTGACCAAGACTATTTGCCGATATTCAATGCAACTATTACATTTAAATCAGATTTATAATATTTATTGATTTATTATGCACATATTTCATGTATTCATATCTAAATGCAAAAATTGGGGATTACGCGTGAATACAAGTCATTATTTTGTGTGCAGAAGATTTTGATCCAAATTAGATTTAATTCTTACTCTGAAACTGATGCAGGATGACAGGAGGGTACGCGGAGTTCATCTACGAATTAGAGAAGACGTGCTTCAATCTGGTCCAGAGCTGTGTGGACACTGGACTGCGACAGCAGTTTCCATTCAAACCGATGAGCTCCACCAAGAGACGAATCATACACGAGTTAGCTGAGTACTATGGACTGGAGTCACAGGCGTATGATGAGGAACCCATGAAACATGTGGTCATTTTCGGGTACAGGTACGTGTAAAGTTTAATATGCAATTATAGCCTGCTATATCTATGTAAAAACCGCTGTACAGCTCTGCGAAGCTGTAAGCTGAGCTTAGCTATATTACGGTACTCTTGGTTTTACGGCTCGAACCGGCAGGAGCACTGGTTTTCTACAGCGTTTTTGCCTGAAGTACTAATTGTTCAGGTCGAATTTATTTCTAAAAGTAAGTACACGCACGCAGTTGAGTGTATGTCTTTTTGTCCCTGAATACAGAATTTTTCTCTTTTGACAGAACAGTGCTTAAATTTTGCAGACTATCTGTGTAAATTTTTGCTTTAACGTTTCGACTTTCTCCAGATATTGTGAGTTTTTGAGTGATTTACTTACTTGCGGTCTCAAAAACGGGATAATCTGTTCAAGCCTGAGGCACTAGTGTCCGAGCAGCTTATTAGGGCTCTAACTGTACGGTTCACCAAAGCTGCTGAATAAGCAGAACTGCCTGGCGTGAATGACAATTTCGTCTTAATTGACTCCCCCTCCCCCACCAACTCCACTCTTTTCTGATGTGAAAAGTTTTGAAAATGAGCATCCGTTAACTGGATTTAGAATTATTTTGACAATTTTTAATCAACTCGAAAGCATTACAGTGCACCTCACCTTTGGCCGGCACCGTAGGTATCTAGTCATTATACCTTTAAAGGACCGAATCCCAAGCCATGAAGAGCAGCGCATCGGTACGAAAATTATCTAGGGTCCAGCTCTTTGGAGTTGATTCCCCGTGAGCCTCAAGTCTCCTTGAACCATCTTTCGGGAATTAACAGAGCTCGTGTTGTGTGTACCAAACATGTAGTGTAGCCACTCTTTATCATATTAACTCTGCAATCATAATTGTAACACTACTCTGATGTTATTTCTGTGGCTATGACTGCATCTACTTTATCTGATACTCATTCAAATACTAATTGAGCGCAGGGATCACGCAGTTTTCGCTTCCAATACTCATCTTTCAGTCATACAGTAAAGCAGTCATCTCAACCTCACTAGAGCAGACATCTCAATCACAGTAACCATGCATTTGTTGCCTACTAGGTTCAGGTTGATTAGAGTTCACAAAAGACTTCAATTGGAGTCTAGCCAATTCACAACTGAATATTCAAATTTCATCTAGTTACGGTTGAAAATGTTGTCAATGAACGAAAGATGGTCGTACAGTCTCGAAAATCAACAAGGCATTACACTATAGCTTTGGGCACCATCCACAAGCTAACTTTTGTTGTAATTGATTAGTAGCCGCCGTTATCCTCTCGACCGAATAAGATAGCGCACATTTTTTTTGAGGAAATTTTTTTATATTTTCGTTTTGAGGATTGTATCTAAAACTGAGCGTGTTGCATTCGTTTAAGGAATCGAGTGAAAATACCAGACTCTAGTTTGACATCTGTGATAGCAAAGCGCATCAAAGAGAATTCCAAACAACAACCTGCACCTGGTGTTATAAGTATTCCCAGGAGTAACACAGCCGGCAGTCTCTCATCTTTCCCAGCTCCTTCCAGGCCACCTTGGGGACCACCGAGGGATGATACCAGGACGACAGGGTATTCCAACCAGCAGGACTCAGATGGCTGGACAGTTGTTGGAAGTGCACAGTTTACTCAATCTGCAGGCAGTATTGGTCAACCTAAGGTGACTTCATTATTTTCGTAACGAAAAAACTTTCAAAAAACACTTTTGACCTTGGTTGGTTATAATAAGTTCAATTATATCCTTGAAAACTAGTTTTCTAGTGAACGGAATAAGTGATCTTATTGTCCGTGTTATCTAAGCGACAATTTATACAACATGGGTTTTATGAATAAATTATATACTGGCTAAACTAAAAGTAACGTGTTAGTTATTTTGCTGCGAAGATGTATTTGTTGGCTTCTGTGTTTCGTTGTCGCTTCTGTATTTTTTTTCGAGCTGCTGGCCTTAAAAAAGTAACTTTGTTAATTGTAGCAATTATATTAGTCTTGTCGGTCTTTTATGCGATTTTTCGCTTGACCGATTTTTCGTCTGACCCATTTGTCTTTTCGTCCTCAAGAACGGGAAGCAGGTAGCGCCCAGCGGTCATTAAGTGCTCTTAGAGCCTTTCAGCTCAAACTGTTTCGGAGACTTATACTTCTGGTGTGAAGGGCGGTTCTTAGATGTTATAGACACCGCCACTGTTGACCAAACCAACCCCCCCCCTCCCACTATTGCCCTACCCCCCACCGCGCTGTTGCCCCACCCCATCAGCCCCCCGGTGCACCCCCACCCCCGTGGGTCATTTTTTGAGTTTTTTCAGCCCTAGGTGTCAAGGAACCTCCTCTAGAGTTTCATAGTAGGTTACTGCATAGTTTCTAGGGGTAGTGGAATGATTTCAACATTTTAACACCACGAATTTTAGAATTTTTTGACAAAACGTGCAATTTTTTTCAATTTTTTTTGACATTTAATTTTCATTATTCACATCTGTCCAGACGTAGGGACTAAAAAACCTTCTTAAGCGTTTGATAATAAGATATCGAAATTTTTTTTTGCCATGGAATAGTTTTCATCTTTTTAATATCACAAATTTTAGCAATTCTTTATAAAACTTGCATCTTTTCAAGTTTTTTGAATCTTTTCGTCGTTTTTTTGGATCAGCCTCTTTGTCGTTTTTGAGGCTCCAGCCTCAAGAGCCAAGAAACTCCCTCTAGGGTTTGACAATAGGTTACTGTATAGTTTCTAGATGTAATAGATTTTTTCCTGTAAAACTTGCATTACAAATTTTAGCTTTTTTTTGAAAAACTTGTAATTTTCAATTTTTTAAACGTTTTTTTTGTCATTATTCAGTTTTTTCAGCCTCAGGGCTTAGAAAACCCTGCGTTTGGGTATGATAGTAAGTTACTGGAAAACTGTTTAACTTTTAAACTAAGTTTTTTTGTCTTTTTTGGGTTTCTCTAGCCTCAAGAGCCGCTCAACCTCCTGTAGGGTTTGATAATATGTTACTGCATAGTTTCTAGATGTAATGGAATGTTTTTCAAGATTTTGATATCACGAATTTAAGCAGCTTTTTGAAAAATATTTGCAAATTTAAGTTTTTTGAATCTTTTTGATTTTCTTGATTTTTGCGGCACCAGGGTACTAGGGACCTCCTCCAAGGTTTGATAATAACTTGTTGCATAGTTTCTTTAGTTATTGGAATGGTTATCAATATTTTAATCTCCAGCTTTAGCATTTCCTTGATAAAATTTAAATTTGTTCCAAATTTTTGGAAAATTATCATATTCAAAGTTTATGGATCTTTATGAGCCAGTGAAACTATTTAAAGCTGGAAATAGGGATACTAGATAGTCTTTCGAAACAATGAAATGATTTTGAAGATTTTAATATCTTGAATTTTAGCAAGATTTCAAAGTTCGCGATTGCTTTCAAAATTTTCCGATATTTTTGTCCTTTTCTGAGTTTAACGATGAATACTGGCCGACGAAACTTTTTAAGTCTTGCAAATGGGTTACTTGACAAAACTCCAGAGACAAAAAATGGTTTTGAACGTTTGTTGACTGCGAAATCTGGAAACTTTCTTTTTAAATTTTGCAATTTTTTAAAATATCAGTTTTTTTTTCTATTTGATTTATTTACTAACAAGGCTAGACAACTAAAAGTTGCAGAGTCGAACCAAGCTAAAGCTAGCCTCTCTAAACCGTTGCTAGCTGCTGACGAAGCCAACTGCCGCCGGTCGGTTGAGAGCAATTCGCCCGACGTTAGTCGGTTATGTTTGATATTTCGGTGCCACACTTGTTCTATTGATGATTTTATGTGTGTGGCGTCATTTTTGACTGGATTTTTAACTGAGCTCGAAGTTCAACTGCGTGATTAAATTCTTTTTATCAAATGACTTACCGAGTCCCTCAATCATTTTTTTACACTTACATTGAGGTTACTAAACCTTTTCGAGGTCAAGAAAAGCCATGTGTATCAAAGGCAGCTACTAAGGGTTTTTGAGTAAACGATATTCAAGAATCTGGCTTTAGCTTGAAAAGTAACTTTTTTAGATGTGAAAATAAGTCATCTTTATAATTTAATTTGATCAGATAATTAGCTCTGTTGTCAAGTATGTTCTACGGCACGTAAGTCTACTTCTATTTCGCTGCTATTTCAGCAATTTGCTGTCTATATTTTTATTAGTAGCAAAACTCGAAAGCTGTGATTTCAGTCAAACAACACTAGACAGATAAACGACATCCACCAGTCTTTTCCACTGGGTACAGCCACCAATTGGGCTTCTAATTTTGCTATCCCGGGCCAGCAAAGTTCACAAAACATAACCGCTCATCCGACTAGCAACATAAACTGGCCTATTGCTGCTCTTGAATCTGTAGCAGGGCCAGAGGGGCAAATCTCTTCGCATCACCAATCACAAAATTCCCAGTGGGCTCACTTAAATTCTCAATGGGGCTCACAGAATTTGCAGATAAATTTTCAGAATGTGCACTCACCCAGTAATTACGAACCAGATTGGACGCATGCAGATTCGCGTGGTGCCGGAATTATGCAAGCTAATTCGTTTCAATTCACGTTAGTATTTTCATGACATAGTTACACAGCATTCTAGCCATTTGTTTTTCCCAGTGTGAATAAATTTAGGATACTGCTGGCTGTTTTGTGGATTTTGGCAAAAAAGTTGTTTTGAAAACATTGTGTTAGAGTTCACGGGGAAATATATATTTTTTGCGGTTTGAAGCGGGGTTCTTCCATTGGTTTTTTAACCTAAATTTGGATTTTTTTAAAATAAATTTACGCCATAACCCGTACGAGAATTTAGTAAAATTTTGTCTTTTCTGATTTCATTTTTATAAAAATATATTTTGTTTTCGCCTCTGTTCGTCTTTTGTCTGTCAAGTTATTCCTGCATGAGGTGCTAAGTTATCTATTCTCTAATTCTTGGGTCTTAGATATGAAAGATTGGTTTTGAATACATTTACAATAAAGTTATCTACATTTTACTGGATTTTATTTATTTTTCACTACATTTTGAAACTTATTTTGTAAGTTTTCTGACATTATTTTAATAAAATTTAAAGCCAAAGAAATTTTTTGAGCCAATAAAACTTTTTATAGCTTGTGCGTGTTGATAATGGGTGGATTTTAGCGTAGTTAAATTTAAGTTTTATTTAAGTTTGTTTAATTTTTGTCTCTACTTGGTTTGTGATGTTCAGTTGGTGTGCTGATCAAATAGTAGTTTCTAGAGTTTTTTATTCAAATCGGTTTGTATTTCAAGACTTCTCTTGCTATGGCTTTTGGTTTTGTCTGAAATTTCCCGCACGCCGGAAGCTTCAAAACAATGATTGGTTCCAACGCTCTCCAACTGGTTTTATGTTCATGACGTCAGATGCGTACTAAAATATAAGTTTTAAGTTTTGTTATTAATTGTTCTCAAACGAAGTTTGTAGAAATTATATTAGTCCTGGTTTTTTCTAAGGCAATTTTTCGCTTGACCGATTGCTCGTCTAACACATATAACTTTTCGTCCTCAGAAACGAAATAAACAGCTAGCGCCCAGCGGGCATTGAGTTTACTTAGAGCCTTTCAGCTCACTAGCCGCCAAGTACAAGATTCACAGAAACTCTTTTGGAGACTTATACTTGTGAAGGGTGGTTCTTAGAAGTTAACCCCCCAACACCACACCCCCCCCCCCCCCAATCCTCATCCCTGCACATCGTTCAAGCCGTAAGGGCCCCGTGCAGCCAAAGATCCCCTCCCATCGTTGCCCCCCCCCCCTAATGCCCCCGGTTCACCCCCCCCCCCGCTGCGCTCATCTCACGCCCCTTCAATTGAGCTAAAGCTAGCCTCACTAAACCGTTGCTAGCTGACACGAAGTCAACTGCTCGCCTGCAATTGGCCCGACGTTAGTCAGGGCAATTCACTCTACCTTTTTGATCACGTTTTTCGTTTTACATAAGTCACGATTTTCACGCTTGACTTATGAATTTTAATTCTTTCACGCATTGAATTACGCAATGTAGTGAATACAGGCAAAGACAAAATAGCAAAATAAAAAATCAAAAGAAACAGGGGCAGCATATAAATCCCGGTCATTAAGTCATAGTGCATTCGGTTATGAAAGGCCATTAAAGCAATTGCTAGCTGACATTAGTATTATATGCTTAATAGCGTTCAGTTTAAAAGCTGAATTAAGTGTAATTTTAGAATCTAACCGAATATGCAGAATTTGCGCACCAAATAAAGAGAAATTGGCACTTGGAAAAATTGTGTCACTTTCTATCTCTTATTTTTTCTTTTTCTGTTTCAATCCTTGTGTGCGTCAAGCGGGTCAACGGCGGATATTTTCCGGCAGTTTTACGGATATGTTGTTTGTTTTTTTTTCTACTTGGCTTGTGAAGTTCATTTAGTCTGCTGATCAACTTGTATGTTCTGGAGTTTTTAATAGCCGTTAGCTGAGGCTATTTTTGGCCTTCTTTTTTCTTCATTTTGTCAACAGGATTTCTAATACGACCATATGACGCTACAATCACCACTTCAAATCTGCTTTTTGTTCATATGTTAATGCAATTTCAATTGAATTGCGCGAGTTACGTCATTTTTCACTCTTAGCGGAGAATATTTTTGTTCATTCGCCTGATTAAGTTTTGGACTGACTTACCTCTCTCAAAAATGAATTTTCTGACTCTGAAATTGACTTTTCGTTACTTTATTACAACAAGATATGTTCAAATTAGTACGTGTCACTCTATCTAAAGTGTGTTTAAGGGAAATTAATAGAAGCAGCAATACGTTAAACAGATTCTTTCAAAATATAACATCTCAGCGTTTAAAAAATTCCTGTTGGTCTGTTTTTTGATACCGCAGATCTACAAAGCTATTGCGGCAATTTTCTGGCAATCTGCCAGCTATGTTCGTTCAATTAGGATTGTATTTCATGACTTGTCCTGCTTTGGTTTTGTCTGACAGATTAGATTTCCCGCACACCGGACGCTTCAAAACAATGATTGTTTCCAATGCTCTCCAACTGGTTTTATGTTCATGATGTCAGTTGTTACGCTCAGTAGCGATAGTTTTCAACGCAGCTGAGTGATCAATAGCGGCCGTCAGCCTCTTCGGCTATTGTTTAGGCGCTCTCCTTTTAACTTTTTCAACCTTTTTTGTTTACCCTTTTAGCCTTTTTTGTTTTACACAAGTCACGACTCGCTTTTATCTTCTCACTTACCTCACTGGTTCAACTGAATGTTGTTAAGATTTCATTCAACATTTTAACCACTATTAAGCTTATTGTCCTCCAATTTAGATGATGATTTCGCAGTGTTTGTCGACTCCAATGAAACTGCGGACCAAATTAGAACACTTCTGACGCTTAGAAAAAATGCTGTCGTCAATTTTTTTTTTTATTTTTTCTCAAACTATTTAATCCCAACGTTGATCAGTGAGGTCAACGGAGGCTATTTTCCGTGAAATAAAAAGCTTTTATTTATCACTCCATCAGCTCAGTTCTGATTTTAAGTATATCTATTCTAGAGCCCGCGAATCTTGTGAAAAATCTCCTTTTGCGCTATTCATAGTTTGAAGCCTGAGGTGTGACTAGCCATTACAATGATTACAAACAGTTATAAACTTGAAATTTGGTCAAGTACTTATTAATTGCTCTCCGACGAAGCTCGAACGGATTATTGTTAGTGTGTTTCAATGAAAATTTTTACCTTGCCGCTTTTGACTATTCGTTTAACTTTCAGCCCCCTAACTCTGTACTTGAAGTAATTTGTTACACTCAATAGCAGTGGGTTTTAGATTAATTGAGTGATAGATTTTTTTAATTATAAATGTAGTACCTCAAGTGTATTTGACAACAGCTTTTTTTACTCTAATGGATTTTCTTCTAATATTGTGTATGCTTTGAAAGGACTGGTAGTGTAAAAGGTTGTTAACATGTTATTGAGTTTAAGATTTTGGCACGACTAGTTTTTTGAGAAGCAAATGGAAAAAGGTAGTTTTGGACCTCTCTTGTTCCTTTCGTTTATGTGCGTGAAAATTTTTTTCACACGATTTACCCAACTTGCAACAGTGCTTTTCTTCCATTCTCAAAATGACTTTATTTTTTTCCAAACATGTAAATTAATTGTATAACCGAAAGGTTAAGTTTACATGCCTTTAATAATATAGGAATATATATTAAAATAATCAAAATTATAAAAATCTGCTGGTTATTGATTGTTGTTACCCATTAAGCTGTTCGTTAAGCGTCCTATATATAAAATTAAGATGCGAATGATCCTAATTGTCTGTCTATCGGTATATTAGCATGCTGAAATTTCAAGAACTCTGTTAAAGTTCTTTTGAAAAGAATTTTTCCCGTCGCTCTTACATTAAAAGGTAACATAATCCACTTTTGTATGCTCTTCAAAATGAGTGATCTTTGACTCTGCTTAGCATACTTTGGGGTGGACTTTAATTACTAATTCTTAATTAGGCAAATAATTTGTGGAGTTAAGGGCAATTGAGGGTGTGTTATTAATAGCCGCACAGCGATAGCTGGGGCTATTATTGGCCTTCTCTTGGTTTTTTACAATTCAAAGAATTTGAATTGTATTGGGGCGCTGTCTTTTTTTTTAAGTTCTGTTCACACATTTTCATGATTTTTGAAGTCAAATTGGAGTAGTGATTTTGGTCACGCCGAAACAGGAAATGGAGCGAAAAAGCGAGTGGTTTTGCGGCGCGAATTTTTTTCGCTCTAATTTTAAAGTAGAGTGAGAAAATGGTGTTTGAACAAAAATTCGGTTTCTCGGTAGTGGTTTTTTGTTCACATGCGGCAATTTCACTCTGATTTTTACTGTTTTTTCGATTTTTTGGATCGGATTTTTTTCTAAATGGTTTTCCCAATCCATTCAAAGCTCATTCTAGGCCTAGTTTTTTGTGTGAATTAAATTTTCATTTCTCGTTAGTGGTTTTTTTGTTCACATGCGGCATTTTCACGTTTTTTTTTCTTATTTTTTTTATCAGAATTTTTTTAAAATGGTTTTCTCAATTCACTCTTAGTCCACTCGTAGGTCTGGTTTTTCTGTTTAGTCAATAAAAATTCTTTGAATTGTACGTCAGGACGTGTCCTGCTATGTTTTTTTGTTTCGTCGTCATGATTTTTGTTACGACCATATGACGTCACAGCCACTTTTTGTTCATTCGTTCACGCAATTTCAACTGAATTGCATGTGTGACGTTATTTTTCGCTCTTAGTGGAGCGAGTTTTTTGTTCATGCGCGTGATTAAATTTTTGGTCACATTTGACTTACCTCACTCTCAAAAATGACTTCCTCAATTTGAAATTGACTTTTATTTACTTTAATTCAAAGAGATAAGGTCAACTGGGCGTGTGTCATTCTAAATGAAGGTTATTTGAGATCAGCTAATAGAGGCAGCAATAACTTATACAGATTTTTAATCAAAATATAACAGATCAGCCTTCAATGAAAAGACGAATTTTTTTGGTCTCTCTTTTTTACTGTTTTTTTTTAGACTGCCGATCTACGAATCAATTGCGGCTATTTTCTGGCAATCTGCCAGCTATGTTTTTAAATGAAGGTTTTTTGAAGGCAGCTGCCAAAAACAAGACTTAAATCTGAATCTAATTGAGACAGCATATTTTGTTGATTTTTTAGTATTTTAGGGTCTCATTTTGATTGGTATTTTGAGACAGCAGGTTTGCAAAGCTATCGCTGCTATTTTCTGGCAATCTACCAGACATGCTTCTATCTCAAGGGTGTCAACGGTGGCTATTTTGTGGTAATCTGCACGCTGTTGAATGCTCTATGCTTGATTAACTTGACTTATGCAAATTGAAAGCTCCAAACCTTCATTGACTGAGCTTGTTGCAGATTCGATGTCTCTAATTTTGTTTGGAAACTGAAACGTAAAAACAACAGAAATATTGCTTGTCTTATTACTGAGGCAATTGCATCGGAGTAATGATGTTTCCTTGTATCTTTTTGATACTCTCATATTTTAGTAGACATGGTGTTGGTGAAGAGGAACCTGAGCCGGGTCTGGTCAGTTTGGGACCTGTGAGGTCAATGAGATCCAATGCAACTTCTGTCTCTTCGAATGCTACTATCAACAATCATTTGCAAGCAGAAACAAACATGAACAACAGATATATGTTGATCGATCATTTTGACAGCTGAGCTGGAAGAAAATTTAAAAAATTGACATGTATAATTTGAAGTTTATTTGTGATCATGGAACTGTTTGTTAATAAAGGGCTTAAATGACGGGGTTTTGATTGAAGAAGAAGAAGAAGAAAAACACTTTATTGTATTCCGTCGTCTGTCAGTTACTATATTAACTGTTATCTAGAATACACAGTGTATATTAATAAATGAAGTGAGAAATGGAAAAGAGAGAATGTTTAGAGTCGGTTATGAAGATATTTAGATTCACAATTTTTTTCTCATCCTTCCTAATATTCAGGTGGGGGTTGTAATAATTGTACTTTTTATGTAATGCCCAAGTCGACAGCGAGGATGGCTTGTTTAAATTTTCTTTTCCATGTTTGGTGAGAGCGCTTTAACATTTTATCAAACTCTACTGTTGGTCTTAGAGTGTTAATACGGCTAATAGTGCTAAAAAGGTATGATTTGGAGAGGTACAGGCTTTTTGCTTTTGTTGGAAGAAGCCACAGTTTTGTTCTGCTATTTGTATTATATGAGAAATTTGGGAACTGGAGCGTTCTAAACGCTTTCGTGCTGTTTGTAACAAGTTGTGCTGCATAGCTAATGGACCGGTATGATATTATTTGCTGGGCAGTGGGGATTGAATAAAATTGTTTCACCCTTCGAAGTGACCTCTCTTTGTTCCTAACGGCCACACGACACCCCCAATTTATCTGTTTGTCTAGTTTTAGCAGGTTTTCTTTTGTGATACCATTCAGTATGAGACATGGATAATGTATATGGCTCAATACAAGACTTTTCAGGAGAGCAATGAGAGTTGGTTCTGGCAGTGCACCTTGTAAGCTTTTGATAGCTTGAATCCCCGCTTCCATAGATTTAGGCATTTTGTTGATTTGGTCATCAAAACTTAAATGCCTGTCGAGCAATATGCCAAGGAATTTGACAATTTTTGATTGCTTCAATGATTTCCCTTCGATATTGAGTTCATGGTCTTTTATAGAGTCTGAGGCACGGGGTTTGCAAAAAATGCTAAACTGAGTTTTTGAAATATTGATCATCAGTTTGTTTGCACGGAAGTATTGAATGATTGTACAGCACAAATAGCAACTAGTTTTAAGTGAAGGTCCCAATTTTCTTCGCCTATTTTTCGTCTGACCGTTTTCAGTCTGAGGAGGTTAAGTAGTATGCAAAGAGAAATCCCGAGTTATAGGTTGGACGTTTTTATGGTTTGCTTATCCAGAAAAAGCATGGTGATCAGTAATTACTGAGAATGTTTTCAATTTAATGAGGTAAATGGTAATTTTGAAGTCTTGGAAGACGTTTTCTTAGAGCTATAGGAGCTGCAGAAGATTTCCTTTAGCTGCCAACATTTACTATTTAAATCTTATTGCTGCAACTTTTTATCCGTTTGTGAAAATATAGCTCTTTTCGCATACCTGGGTGCGCATGGCCGAAAATGGGTTGGGCCAAAAATTTTAGCTAGAAAAAATTTTTCAGGATGACAACGCCGAACAAATTTGTCAGTTAAAGGGGTTTTAACTGCTCTCAAACGAAGTTTGTAGCAATTATGTTAGTCCTGTGTGCTTTTTTATGCGTTTTTTCCCTTGACTGATTATTCGGCTGACCCGTTTAACGTCTCGACCTCAAAAACGGGGAAAATAGGTAAAACTCGGACGGCATCAAGTAGCTGAGCAGCTCTCTGAGAGTCTTACTGGTCTCTTACATGCCATTACCTAACACTGTTTTGCGGAGACAATTTTATTATGCGAAGGGCGTTTCTTAGTCTGAAAAGTTTGATGCCCTCTGTTACGCCAACCCCCCTTCCCCGTCCACCCTCCTCCAACCCGGCGATTTGGACCCCTCTCGCAACCCTACCCCCAGCACTTGACCCCCATCTCACTCCGCTCACACTCACAAGATGCATCCCTAAGCCCCAGCTGGCTAATACCGAAGCTCAACTCTCGCCTGTCATTTAAGAGCAATTGGCCCGACGTTAGTTGGTTGTTAAATAGCCGCCGTCAGGCCTCAACATCTATTATTTAGGGGCTCTCCTTTTTTAAATGTGGTTTATCTTTTTGATCACGTTTTTCGTTATATATAAGTCATGATTTTCGCGCTTGACTTCTGACTTACCTCACTCACTGTTTCAACTGAATGGATTTTAAATTCTTTAACGCACTGAATTGGACAATGTAGTGAATACGGCCAAAGTCAAAAGAGCAAAATCAAAAGAAACGGTATAAACATATATGGCCCGGTCATAAGGCATTAGGTTATCAGAGTTCGTTAGAACGATTGCTGGCGGGCAATAGTATTACGGTTAAAAACCTTCTGTTGAGAAGCTGAATTAAATGTTATTTTAGAATTTAACCAAATATGCAGAATTTACTAACCAAATAAGAACACTTTGACACTAAGAAAATTTCCGTCAATTTCTATCTCTTAATTTTTTCTGTTTCAATTCCAATGTGCACCCCGTGTGTCAAGCGGCTATTTTCTGGCAACTTGCCGGCTGGCTATGTTTGTCTATTGTTCTGAATTTTTTTGATTTTTCATTTTGTTCGATTTTGGCGATATTCGCATTCAGAATCTTAGCAACTTTTTCTTTACTTTTGCTTCTATTTTTCTCTTATATATTCAGCCAATTATCTGTGAGCCTCAGCATTCATAATTTTGCAGAGATTCTTCAGGAAAATTTGTTTCGAAACAACTAGAAAAGGGATTAGCAAGATGTCTTGCAATATTTGCGTATAATCCAGTTTTAGATGCCCTTTATTGAAACGGTTATGTCTAATGACTATTGATAATGATAATAATCCCTCTAACCTCTCCTTGAGGAACAGCACTGTGCCCTGCTGCAAAAGAAATAGCGCGTACGTTTGTCAGTTTTTTTGTAGAACAAAACACTTGATTTATGTTAGTGTTTCAAACAAAATCGGGTTCATGGGACTCAATGGCGGCTTTTCTAGCAAACTGCAGGGTATCCGTTTCCCTCTTTCTTTTTTCCATTTCATTTTCTTTTTCGGATTTCTATTTTTTATTGTATTTTAGGATTTTCGTTTAAAAATTAAATACAAGCTTTTTCAAATTTTGGTTTCGAACGATTTTTGAAGCAACCATCGTAAATGTTCGTCTTTTTTCTGTCAATTTTTCATTGAACGTTTTGAAGTCTTGAGTGACCTTTACACCCATGACTGTATGCTGTTTACGTGATCTAAATCTCATGGATTCACTCAGCAGCTGAACTCGTTCAGCGGTAGTTTATTATTGACGTTGGGAAAAATTTTGCGACAAAATTGGTGCCATTTTTCTGACTTCCAATCTACAAAGGCTCCTGAAAAACGTAGCTGCTAAACCACACCGGAGTAAGCTGCTATATAATCGAGCGCCTTCTAGTCGTTCAAGAAAAAATCGTCCGTCGTTTGACAGTGATGTTTGTTTTATGCTTGAGATCAAACTTGGCTGGCCACTCGCAGTCACTGTTTTAGTTGGCTGAACTGATAAGTAATTTTTAGTGAACAAAGCGTTGTCAAAAATTACGCAGGCGGCAAGTGCAGGTAATGTGCATTGTCATGGAGCACTGACATTGAGTCTTTGCCCTAAATTTAGATTAGGTCGGTTTGGTAGCTGCTCAAAGCCTTAAGTGATGACGATATCATACTCCGGTGTAGAGAAGGAGTATATCATCATTATCTGATCTAATGACCATGTGGAGTACATAACCCCCCGAAATTGAGAAATCTGAACTTTAACTTTGTCAAATTTTTCTTAAACTGCCAAAATTATTCAGAGGTGAAAAATGGCTAATGTCCCCAATTTGGCGGCTCAATTTTTTGATGATGTACTTTTGTGATCAATTTCATAGGGTGTGTAAGGACGCATTATCAATTTGATTGGACCTCTTGGCCTCCTTTTATTTGGATCGAGATTTGGATCGTTTTGTAGCACTAATTTTCTTTCAAGAGTTGTGCAGTTTTCAACTTTTTCATTTCAAGGAAATCATTTTCTAAAGATGATTGGATCTTTTCCTTTTGACCCCCCCCCCCCCCCCCCCAGTTCGTTAGAAACTGAAAAACGGAAAAGATCCAGATGAATTTACTCACTACAAAAAGAGGTGGAGCGAAAAACCCGATAGTGAAGTTTTTCAATGTGCTTTTAGAGGCGAGAGAAATTCGTTGTTGGACAATTTTTTGGCTTTTGAGCGGCATTTTTTACCAGCGGCATTTTGACGACTTCTGTTTTGCACCTCATTTCTAACGAATATTGTTAAGGATGATACATGTCTTCTATTGGTGCCCAGCTGCAATTTTCACATTCCCTCGGAATTTTTGTTGCCCGTTTTTTTTTTCGTTCTGTTTTAGTCTTATAACCTAGAATAAGTGGTTGTCTAATAAGAAACAGATAAACCTATTTAATATGATCAACTGATGATTAATAGTTTTTGTAACTTTGACAATTTGCTTGTTTGTATAGTATTTGTGATTTTTTTTATTTGCATGCATCGGTTGTTCTTTCTATCGTTGCGACCTACAGTCTCCGTAATGACAAAAACGATGGCACTCACATTAGGAATTCATGGCAACAATTCATTAAAGGGGACGAACCACGGAATCATACACTAGCAATCAATTAAAAAGATAATAAACAGGCGTACACATTATCATAAGTACAAAGTTTTTATTACTTCAAAATTGTAAAGATTGTTTCGCAACGGACAAAAAAATAGAAGCCCAAATTCCACAAAAAGCACAGCCAAATAACAGTATTACTCCGGAAAATGTCACAGTCCACGCAACCAAAAAATTGAACTATAGGGACCAATTTTGGATATCCAAAATTTCCTATTTCTATACCCGTCTTTAAGTACTCCATTAATAAGGACAGCAAAGCTGTTCCAGTACCATCAGATCAATGTACTGTTTTGTTAGAGTGTTAATAAAGGTTGTTCAAAGATGATCTGAATTTTGTTAAACCATTGACATCAAAAATTTATCAATACTCTAGCAAAACAGTACATCGTTTTAATGGTGCTCTAAAGAAAAGTACCAAGAAGAATACAAAATGAAAAAATTGCATTTAATTTGGTTAATAATATATCTCAAATGGATATTTTCCATTGCGATTTTGTTTATTCGCGCTGTTTATTTGGTTTTTTGTAGGGGGTTTGCTTCACAAATCTTCCCGGTAAAATCAGTAGGGGCTTCGATCTATATAATCAGTGACTGAACATCCAAATTTAAAAAACAAACTAAAATTAGTTTCATTGTGAGTATATATTGTTGTAGTGGTGCTAAACAGAAGAACTAACAAAACAATTGTTTTTTTTCAGTGTTTACCTGCCTTTAGTGTAGAAGTTAATCTAGGACTGATGTTACATTTTCTATTAAGAGATAGAAATTTCTCACAGAAAAATTGGAGATTCCTATGCTATGGTTTAAAGGCAGAATCTACCCAAATTTTGTATATATGAAAATGTTTGTCTTGTCACTATCTTTCTAATTGATTACGAGTTGCTCACTTTTTGATTTATTTTTGTTAAAAGTAGCGATTTTGAAAGTAGTTTTTTATTTTGATTGCTATGTTGAACTTCTTTTGTGTTTCAACTGAGCAGTTGTCCTCAACTGTTTTCCTCAGAAGATACCAAAAATTAGTTTTGCTTAAAGTTACTCCCTTTTGCCAATTTGGATAGGTGGTCTAGAACAATTAGAGAACTTTTTTTGATGCCTCATTGATTACAGCCAGGCTTTGTTTCAACTCTGATTCGCCTCGTCTCAACTCTGCCCCGTTCACTATAATCAGTTCGTAGATGCCAAAGTAGTGCTCTAAATATTACTTGTTCATTCGTAAGCCTCCATCTATGTACAGTCTGATGTGGTTTTTAGCGGCTGTTGTCGTCTTCTGAATTTCTAACTAGGCCAACAGTGAGGGGGATCTGTCGCCCAGAAGATCGAACAAATTTAATTAAAACCAACACCGAAGGTTTAAAAGAAAATGGTGAAGCAAGCGCTACCTTGTCTCTTTTCTGAGTTTTTCCCCTCGTCCACTCTTGCAGGCTGTTAAAAGTGCTTTGTCCCAAAAGACGTTAAATTGAATAGAGAACACCAGCACAAATGTAGAATCCACAGTAAATAGATGCAACTCTCAATCAACTAACAACTTGAGACAAATTCAACTGCAAAATCTTCTATAAGTTCAAAATTTATTCGTGATTCACTCGAAATATAATTAACCAAGTTGCTCACAGTTTCCTAACTGGTCTTGCAACTTTACTGACTGTTTTAAGTTTAGTCCCACTAAACCAACTGCTCACTAGCTCAGTATTTTCTCTCTCTCTCTCTCTCTATCTCAACTTATACACGATAAGCTGATTGCAACTTTTTCTATTTGCCTAACTGTATCTTATCTTAATTAAATACACTTTTAGAACTTAAGTAAACACCGTAAGTCATTTTGACTGATTGATACATCCGCAGGAGGTGTTATCTTCACTAAACAAACAGATTAACGTCAAAGTCCGCGGTCCTTATCGCTCTTATTTGCGCACTCAAATTTGGCGCCTAGTCAATTTCGTCGCTTTTGTTATCCAAAGACTATTGGTCTCCATGTGTAAATATACCGCTAATTCATTCTCGCTAAAGCTAAAATAATGGCTTGGTATGCTCTTCCCAGCATTCCGTGCAATTCCCCATACAAAAATTAGTCAGAAACCAAAATTTCCCAAAAACCAAAAAATTTGACCTCTAGAGGTCAATTAGGGGTCAATAGTCAAGGATGCAGGGACACTTTGGTAAAATTAACTATTGGCGCGGAAAATCCTACCATAGTTACACCTACTCACCAATTTTTATCACCTAACTCCTAATAGAACACGAGCAATGACCGCGCACACTTTTCATCGACCTCCCGGATGACCCCAAATTTCGAAACTTAATAACTTGCGAAGTAGTGGTCAAAACGTCTTCGGGTAATGTTTTCTAGTAACTATAGGGTGCCACCAACTTGCCTGCCAAGTATCATGACCAACGGATCAGCCGTTGCGAGTCATTTGCAATTTGAAAATTTTTAACGAGTCGTGGGTGCCGAAACCCGAAAAATCCGAGTTCGTCAAAATTGACCGGGGTGGTTATTTTTTGTCACTAACTGTCTCAGGTTATCATATTAATACCATTTCAAAGTCATTCGGCCGCTCAAAAAGGCCAATTTCCGGTTTTCGGCACTCGGGTCGTCCCGAAGCACCGACTTCCGGTCGCAATTTGGGAATGAAATTATCACCAGTCGAAAGCCCTTGAAAAGTTACACTAACCCTCCAAAAATCATAGTGCTACTACCAATACTCCACGAGCAATTCAAATTTTACGTTCCGCAGCTTGGGCGTGCGCTAGTTCCGTGCAGGTTGGTGTGGGGTCAAATCCGACCTCAAAATCGGATTTCCCGTACCCAAATTAGTCTATCCCCCAAATTTCAGGTCAATCCGACTTCAACTTTTAGAGAAATTACTATTTCAATTTCCGTGTTAACTATTTTTAGTGAAAACTGCCTATTCTTATTTCAAAATGCTAATAAATTTCTCCCACAACTTCCTAAACCCTTCCAATGATCATGTGCTACATTACTCTGGACTTAATACCCATTGCAACCCTTAGTTCCCCGTGTATCATACTCGAACAGTCATTTTTTCGCTCAAAATATCGAAAACCTTCAAATCACGCCACTTCCGGTGTTAATAGCTTGGAGTTAGGTGGTCGGATTGGCCCGAAAGGTATACCAGCCTGAGAGGACCATTGGGTGTACCTGCCATTAAAATTTGGTAAACGTCCGCTTAATATAACCTCCATGGGGGGGGGCGGGAAACATCGGCTTGATGGTATTTTCATAAAGTGAATAAGTGAGCATTTTATTTGCTTTAAACAAACATTTTCGCAACTAAGCTTCAGTCTTCAGATTATCGTTCTTACTACAAGTTCTTAAATCTATCCTCTGTCGAAATGGACAGTCGTACATACTTCGAGATTATCGTGTACTTGCGTTCAGGGGTTTACCCCAAGAATTGTCATTGGGTCGAGAAAAACAGCATTCGCCGCCGAACCCGAAAATTTTATACAAAAAATGGTCATATATACTTGGTTGGGTCCGATATTCAGGTACTACATCGTTCAAATGCTCGTACGAAGATATCTCAGATGCACAGTTCTAATGGCCACCTCCCCAGATACAATATAATGCCGTTAGTTAATCAAAAATTTAGTGTTATGCATCTTAAAGTCTGGTGCGAAACGGTTATACGCGATTGTTCTACTTGCAATGATAATGCCATCTATCGCCACACTAGAGGACAGATGAATTTTATTTCACAGGAAGTCCTCGACCGAGTATGTCGCGAGATGGGTCTAGAGAAGAAGAGAAGATACTGTTATGAATTGTTTAAAAGGTAAGAAAATCATTTTTTCGTACAATAATTTCATATATTACGACGTCCAATTCTTTTTAGTTGCCCTGAATTCGACACCTCGCAATACGAGCCTATTGCATTAGACGTTGCTCATCCTAAATACAATTGTGCTAGTGCCTGTCTGTCGACCATTATTACGGGAAACCGCACGCAGGCGGGTAAATTTGAAAAATTATTTGTCAAACTACGCACTGGGTCCGATAAGCACCTTTACGACAGACCCGGCAAATTAATTCTATCTAAAGGGATCGAGGACGTCGAATTTATCAATACAACAGACCTCAGACTATTTGCTCGACGCTTCCGTATTAATATTTATGTATATTATGACTCTGGCTACGATGAACAACCTTACTATCTCAGTCTAACTGGGACTCACAAGGGATTAATTCAAGGCGGAATATTTCTTAAATTCCAATTAGTGGAGGGTACACCGCATTGTCTGCTAATATACCGCTGCGACAAGAAACAAAGGCATGCAAGGTAAGTTATTACTTATTATACATACAACTTATTTATTACGTCCAGTATACTACTTATTTATTAACTTAAGTCTAGTTTTGCTTCTTTTTTTTTAACTCCTCATCTTTTTCTTCTTGTTCAACCATCAAGCGCACTGCAGAGGCCATTTCGGGGTCCTTTTTATCCAATTCGGCCAAGTCAATCCCCCCCGTTGCCGCCATGCGCTGATTGACTTTCTTTACCTTCTTTTTCTTTTGTAATTTAATATCTTTTATTTGTTTCTTCTCGTTATCTTTTAGTGCCCCACCAGTTGCCGCCTGTACCACAGATGTTCTCGGCTCGAAAAGTGAGGCTGGGGGAGAAGGAGGTGGCGCGGAGTCAGTTTCAGGGGACGTCTGACCCCGATTTCCCCTGTATGGAGAAAATTTCATCCCTTTTAGGACTTTCTTTGTATTTTTTGTTCTTGCCATTTTAACTCCCGAACTATGCTATTTTGTTTATGTATACACCTCAGTTTAATCAGGTCTCCTATTTGTCTCGTCAATCTGTTTTGACAGTCTTTTATTACTAAACCTCAACCAATTGGTTATGCCTCTGTTCGACCAGGTATCCGGTTTGTATTTTTGCTTACTTGTGTGCATATTTGTTTTAATGAGAATTTGGGGCACCATGTGTTTGCTTTCAAGAGAGTACTTAAATTTGTTCAATTTAGCTTTGGTGTTATTATCTTAATTAGATTGTCCTAATTGCGAGCTTTCTAAAGAGCCTACATACACACACTTTCGCCGCTTATAACTAACTATACTCAATTTCATGTTCGCTACAGCTGTGTTTAACGTTATCGTCGGTTCATATAAATATAAGAGTTGAAAAAGTGAGGTGGTGCTCTTCCTGGCCAAACGTAGACTTTTTTGAAATTATCTCAAATCAAAGCCTGACAGATCGGATTAGTGTTTTGCATCACGACAGGTAGACAAAAATACTCACAAATAAAACTCAATTGTAGAAAATAGGGAATGTTTATTTCACAATTCGGAAAATAAGGAAGAATTCAACATTAATTATTTTATTAAAATTTGAAGACCGACTTATAACCTGTCCGAACTGATCATTGGAAGAATAGTTTCAGCCAATCTTTGACAATTTTTCCTGACAGGAAATTTGGGAATTGTATGCAGAGTTTTAAACATGACTGTCTCGTCTGTCGTTTTTGCGACTCGAAGGTTCCGGGTGGTCAACTGAACGACTTGATAACAACGAATGCCCAAAGGAAACATTGCTCGAGCCGATATTTAAGTTGTTCACACTACTATTTGCGCTGTTGTTTGCACTGCTGCCCGGATTGTTTGTTGTGTGCAGTGATGGAATTTTTAGTGTTTCCATTTGTTGAAGCAAGAAGGACATAGCATGTTTTCGGATTTCTCGCAATTGAAGTTCAAGGCTGCGCGATTTTTCATTGGCTGCGAAGAGTTCTCGGACGAGTCGGTTGTATGAGACGGCAAATAAATTTTCTGACAATAAAATTTTTTTAAAGCAGTACTTAGTCTTCGTCGCCTGATGACAATCCCAGTTCTTGTACTCTTACTTCCCTTCGCTCCAAGAGGGACAATTCCTCCAGCAGCGATCTTTCGCGCGCTCTGCATCGCTCCAACGCTCGCTCGATCTTGCGCTTGTATGCAATGTGCGCGTTCCTAAACGTGTTCGCACCTCGAGTGTTGCGTCTTCTCCCAACGCAGTACGCCACTCGTTGTCCAGTGGTTCTACTGGCCCAAGGGGGAATTTGCCTTTGGCCCCATCTAGGTACCCATCCCCTAACCGCAGCGGATCCTTCCACCGATGTTTCAGTATGCCTTGCATTTGTGGTGTTTAGGTTCTGTTGATCCCCTTGATCTAGATCATTAGCCGACTCATCTCGTTCTCTTACTTCAATTCTGCTCGCAGTGTTTACTTCACCCTCGCTGTCACTCCACGGTCGAGGCTGCTCATGGTTTGCTGTTTTTGTCTTAGTGAATTCTCTCCAGCTAGAGCGGATGCTCTTATCTTATCTCTTTGACAAATTCTTTTGTTTCTCAGTTTGTTTACTCAAGGTAAATATGGATGTTTAATTTGAGATAAGAGAACATCACTCATTCTTGCCCATTGCTTAAACATCCCATTAATCACGCCATCTGTCAAGTAAGCCGTATTCTATATTTGCTCAAGATAACCATTATTTCAATCAGGACGTCCAATCGTTGCCTAACCATAAATCAGCTCAATCATCAAACCGTTCAGCATTTCTCAAACGCAGTCATCTAGCAGAATCCCAAAATGTAAGGAAATTTTAACAATTTTCTTTTCTTATATACTGTAATTTGTGTTGTGATCCAAATCTTGTGTTTTTTTCATAACTCAACGCTCATTGTTTATTTCAGGGACGCCTTCAACAACAGGACTCTGGCTTTCATCCTTCCTCATGGATTAACCAGCAAACCCTTTGATTTCCTTCCAGCTATGGACATTGATTGTATTCTGGTTCAGGTGGTTTCCAAAAGCCCTGTGCCAACTAATCCAGAAGAATTCTATCTACTAGACGTTTCGGTTATCCTCCAAGGCCAGGACACCAAACTACCGCTTGGGAATTCCTCAGCACCCTTTCAACGACTTAAACTGGCTCTAAAGAATGAGGCCGAGCTGCACGAGGACGGGTCTATCTTGCATCAAGTTCTCAATTGGATAGAGAAACCTAAGCTCGCGTGCTAGCTTCGCAGACTTTCAGAAACCTTTGACTGGACTCAATATATTTTTTTTAATACATAGTATTGTTTCTTATCAGACTTTCACTTGACTTAGCAATCTTCTACTATTGCCCTTTATGTCTTCTTATTAATTTACCTTAATACCTGTTTTGTTTCTCAATCGATGGGGTTTTTTTGAGTGAATCACGTTAATAATTATCTAGATTATAAGACAGGGTAAGATCTAGCATTAGGGTATAAGTTTGAAAATTAAACTGCGCGGCAAATACAGACTAAGCCACAATAAAACCAAAAGCAAAACTGAGGGTCCGTAAAGACAAATTACTTAAAATTCCAGTGGTACACTGTTAAACGAAATTTAAAAATTAACTTCCCTCAGTTTCACTGTTGGATCGGACATCATAAGTTAAGAAGAGATTCTGAATAGCACATCAGTTTCGTTTTTAAAATATAAAAATGATTTGACATATAAAGTCATCCGATTAGCACCAGCAATCTTTACGAAAATTAGAAAAAGGAAGGTCTGTACTCACGCGAGTCCTTTCTGCTAAAGAAGAAAAAAAACTTATTGTTGAGGGCCAGCGTGCTCTCTCCGCAACCAATCCACGTCACTTCCTACCGAAGTCCTTCTGCAACAAATCATGTCCAGGTGAGGCCTTAGAGGGTCTCGGCCTTGTCCTTTCTCCCTGCGAGCTGACAAACAATTTGGATGGTTCAGGCTCGTACTGCGGTAGGTCGGCGTCCTCAGGAAGCAATTCACGATTATGAAACCAACTGCGTCGCCTGCCTTCCATGTTGTCCAAAATCATCCTGGTTGAGCTATGGGACGGCGAACCGATTACCACCTCATCATTGCTGACGCCATCGATGCTACCTCTTTTGTGTCTACGGTGTTAGCGCACAGGGGGAACCATAGTTCGTCTCAAATGTTCGAAAAAGGATTCGTCGTGCAGTCTCTCCTGACAAGGACACAATTTGAGTTCCTGCAATTTTTTCCAAATCAGCCAGAGTATAACGAGCAGAATTGTGATAGCTACCAGACCAAGAAGATTGCGCAGGGGTGAACTGTGGTACGCCTTCCAATGGAACGGCGTATGTTTGTCAAGAATGTGTTCCGCAAAAGGCCTGGCAATCAATTCCATTTCCCCTTGGTCAACTGTGCCCTCTGGTAAGTCTACCAAATTAAGTCTAAAAGACTCTATCATCTCCTCATGGGCAGCGTTTACAAAAGTTTCCGGAATTTCGACTCCTATTTTCTCTTTTTCCACCGTTCTCAAAACTTCAAACAATGACTGCAGTAGCGGATGCTGTTCAACAATAACAACTTTGCTTGAATTATGCTGACAAGTTCTGGAATCCCGGTATAGAACGATCGTTCCCGTGGGGTTTTCAACCCTTCCATGGCAACTGGGTCTAATCAAACAACTGTTGCATCCAGGTATCTGTTCGCATTTTGATTGGTCTCTCACTCTAGTATAGTTGATGAATTTGAAATCATCGTTGCTGGACGTGATTAGGTAAGTTGAGTCATCCAGGTATTCCGCAGCTGCTTCGTCGGGTAGAATTTCAACTTCATGAGGACAAAGTCTCAAAGCAGAGGTTGGTAAGTTGAAAAATAGGTTCGAAAGACATGTTGCCGAGGAGCTTCTTGCCATTGGAAAAGGTTTCATGCAGAGCAGCAACCTGGAACTCCCCCTACAGAGCGAGTTCATCTTTCCTTCGGTAACTTCCGCAAAATTATTATTATAGTCCGAAACAAACAAATAGTTTTTATCGAATCTGTACTTGGTTGCCGTCGACCAATTAGCAATTGGCTGCGGAATAGGTACAGCGCGGTAAACACGATGAAAACCATTCGTATGATGGACCGGAATATTGAGCAGAATGTTCAAACTATTGTGTGTAACTATTGTCGATTCCAAAAGTTCAAACCCATAATACGTCATAAGATCATGTCGCGGAATTGCCTCTTTCTGGGTGTCCAGTTGAAGACCATCTAAGACCTGCAACAGAACTTCCGGTGGGATCAATGTAGCAGGAATGTGTCCCTGAGCCAGAGAGCCCAATGCATCGTCCAGCACGTAGCCAAAATTGTGCAAAGCAACTTTGTAGGCAATTAACTCCAATCTTATAGCAGTCATATGATCGCTAAAATTTCGAACTCCTGTTGTGAAGGCAATGCTCTTTTTAAAAGTAGATGCCCACTCATGACTTTTTTCGCACAGTCACGATTTTTGGTCACCATAAGCTCCATAAGATACAGCTTTTGCTAGTTGCGAAACCGCAACTCTAATAGTGTGAAAATTCGCATTTGCATCTTTGGATATCAGCCGTAATTGGCCCTGGGTCTTGTTAAGAGAGTGGCCTAGCAAGTGAATCTTTTCTCCTGATTCCAACGTAAATGTTCGAATAGCTCCATCCAAGAATTCCGATTCTTTGCCCAAACGGTCAATGTCCTTGCTGCTTCCACAGAAACCAAAGAAAGACATATAGTGACAGAAACCTTCCTTAACTACGGGAGCAAGTACAATTGAGGAAACTACTGAGACGGCCGCAATCCCGCCAAAAATTGCTCCAGCACCGCGACGTTCGCGACCATGACGGGGATTAGTCGTTCCATTAACAAACGTCCCTATGCGGTCCTTAATGTCCCTCCAAACCTTTTCAATCTCCTGGACTTCATATTCCACGCCTTTGATTGTCACATATGTACTGTTCAGCAATCGGTCATGTGTTTCTTGATCACCACATATGGTTCTATCATAGACTCTCCACTTTATTGCCAAATTCAACTGGAATTCCTGATAAGCCAAGTCTAAGTGAGTCAGATTTATTGCCGGTAGTCCGAGAATTGGTACGGTTACCCACGTTGCTTCGAGTCCACTTGAAATTATCACTGACGTTTCAGGAATGAAAACCGCTCCAGCCGTGTTTTTTTCGATCTCTGATCGCACTATTTCCGCCAGAATGAGCAACGCAATTGCCCTCCACACAACCACCCCTCCCATTATGAAGGATTGTATCTAAATAAATGTCAATATTATTTTACTACGAAATACCACAATAAACCTTATTCATTAATCGAGATCAATAATTTTGCCCAATATACTAAAAGTAATTAATATTTTTTTATCTGATTTTATTTTTGCAGGGAGGGGTAACAAAAAAAACCTAAAACCTATCAAAAAGTATCAAAGTAAAACGTCTATTCGTCAATTCCGAGTCGGATCACGGGCTTAATATCTCGCCGAGGCCGCCTGCGCGCCAAAGGAGTCTCCTCTAGCATTTCAGGCGTTTCATTAGCTTGGATCACCGGTTGTTCCTCCACGTCAAGTTCTTTGTCGTTTTTATCAAATGTTGAACTTTCCTCGTTGCTCTGGTTGGCTTTTGTTAGATCACTAGCTTGGCCAATGTTTGTATCAGCTAACACGTCTACAATCTCCGCCACATTGCAGGGGTTAGAGCCTTGTTCGGCTTCAACTAGCGGGACGGAGGGCTCGTTTGATCTCGCATCACGTGATCGGACATGTGCCGCAGCAATATTACGTCTGCGTTGTTGCCTCTCATGGAGCGTGCTTTCGCTATTCCTCATGACCTCCACATCATCATCATCTTCTTTCACTTGATCATCAGGGAATTGATTAAAGAAATCCTGCGAACGAAAAGGTGTAGGTCGCTTGTTCCTGCCACTTGCGTCAACTCTTCGCTCCTCATTACATGGTTTCAGCAAATTGAAATGAACTATCCTCGTTTTTCTCGGTCTTCCTTCTTTGTAAATCAGGTAGTTGAGTTCTGAAGTTCTTTCCTGGATAATGTAAGGGCCTTCGTAGGGAACAAAGAACTTTTTTGACTTGGCCTTTTGCTTCGAGTAAAGCCAAACATTTGCACCAATTTCGTAAGGTTCGCCATAAACTTTTTTGAAGTAAAGGTCCTTCTGTCTTTGCTGGTTTACTCCTAATTGCTCCCTGGCGTTAGCATGAGCTTCACGAAACTGTGCCTCGAGCCACTCGATAAATTCTCCTTGGCTGCGCTCTTCATCATGGGGTTTTGGGTAAAACAAATCAATTGGATACTGACACTCCTGTCCAAACACTAGACTAAACGGTGTGGCTTGTTTGGTCCTATGAACGGTTGTGTTGTAAACGAAGTCTACGTAGGGTAACATCTCGTCCCAGGTCCAATGATTATCTGCGCAATACTTGGATATGACATCCGCCAAAATTCTATTGTGCCTTTCAACTTGGCCGTTTCCCTGAGGGTGATACGGAGACGTACGTGTTTTGTCAATCTTCAGTAGTTTGCACATGTCGAGGATTAGCTGACTACCAAAGTTCTTTCCTTGATATGTGTGCAAAACATCTGGTACTCCGAATTTTAAGACCCACTTCTCAACAATTGCTCGGGCGACATCTTCCGACTTTGTACCTACGAGAGGTGTGCTTACAACGAACTTTGTAAACATATCAGTTATCACTAGAATATGTTTTGCTTTCGAAGCTTTGGCCATTGTTACTGGTCCCAAAATATCGGCCGCTACCTTATGAAATCGAATTCCAACTTTGAATGGCTGGAGGCCGGCAACACGTTTCCGGCCCGCGGTTGTCCTTGCAGCGCAGGGAAGACACCACAATAACCGTTTTTCTATATCCAATCTAATTGACAGCCACCAGAACCTTTGTCTCACCCGGTTGAGTGTTTTTTCGAACGCAAAATGACCTCCACTAACCGGGGAGTCATGTAGTTGTTCTAATATCTCTTTACGGCCACTTGCTGGAACAATCAGTTGCAGGACTGGCTCCTCCGAGGAACCACTCTCGTTCTTAAACCACTTACGATATAGTATTCCATTCTTAATTGACAGTTCATTCCATCTTCCCCATGGTGCCATTACCTCTCGCCCGTATTGGGCAGCTTCATCTTTGGTTATCAGGTTTGTTCCAAAGTTTAGACAGTTTTTGTTCTCATCTACAGTTGCCCAAAAGAGAATGCGGCTGATCGCCTCATCTTTTTCTTGCATCGACCTCACGTCCGATTCACCACGAGTCCAATTTATTGAAACTTGTTCTTCATCGTTTTCTAGCAGTTGGTCATCTTCTAGATCCGCTGTTTCGTCATACTGACACTGAACTGTAAGCCGTAGATGATCAGTGGCCTTGGAAATTGCTGTGTCTATATCCACAGCCTCGGGACAATTTCCGGTCATCTCTTCTCTTTCTCCGGGTTCCCACTCAGGACTCTCCTCTGATCGTCTTGTGGGTCCGTCTGCGTTGGCATGTTTCGATCCAGCTCGATGGACTACTTGGAAATTATACTCCTGTAAGAACTGACACATTCGGAACGTCATTCCTGTTGCATCATCGTCATTGTCCTGCCTGAAGAGCCATCGAAGGCTAGCATGATCGGTTCGAATGATGAACGGTAGTCCCCATATGTAGTTCTTATACCATTTCAATGCCTGTATCAATGCAAGTGCCTCGCGTTTGGTTGTGGAGTACATCATTTCTGTTTTTGTGAGGACCCTACTTGAGTAGACAATTGGCCGTTCCACACCATCGACAACATTAGAAATCACTGCTCCTGAGCTTACTTTGCTGGCATCTGTATCAATGATGAAGGGGCAATCAAAGTGAGGAAACTGCATCACTGGCGCGGTAGCAAGTTCGACTCGAAGTCTATCAAATGATAATTGGCAGTCGGAATTCCACTCGAAACGAGCATCTTTCTTTGTGAGATCCGTGAGTGGCCTTGCAATCTGGGCAAATTCTCTCACAAAGCGTCGATAGTAATTGCAGAAGCCAACGAAAGACCGAATCTGTTTCACCGTCTTTGGTACTGGCCAATGCTTTACCGCCGAAACTTTATCGGGGTCCGGTTTTGCTCCTCCGTTGCCAATAATATGACTAAGATATACAACTTCTCGTTGAAATAATTTACACTTCTTGGGCTTCAACTTCAAGTTCAGCGCTCGCAGTGTTTGAAAAATAGTTCGCAAATGTTCCAAGTGATCAGCTTTATTAGTACTATAAGCCAGGACGTCGTCTAGGAAGATGAGAATAAATTTGTAGAGGTAGTCTCGAAAAACCTCATTCACCAATCGTTGGAACGTACCAGGTGCATTTGGCAATCCAAAAGGCATTCGAACCTATTCATAAAGACCTCCATCCGGTGTCACGAAAGCTGTTTTGTGACAATGCTCCGGGGCCACAGGAATCTGCCAGTATCCACTTGCCAAGTCCATTGACGAAAACAATTTTGCTTCCTTCAGTGCATCGAACAACTGGTCGATCTTAGGAATTGGGAAAGCATCTTTGATTGTTACGTCATTTAATTTTCTGTAGTCAATGCAAACCCGCACACTTCCGTCCTTCTTCTTTACAAGTACTACTGGAAAACTATAAGGGCTTTGGGACGGCCGAATAATCCCTTGGTCCAACATTGCATTAACTTCTTCCCTGATAATCTCTACTTTAGGTAAACCCGCTCTTCTGGGAAGAATTCTTATTGGAGGGCTGTCACCAGTCTCAATCCTGTGTTCCACAACATTGGTGCAACCTAACTCGTCGTTGGTCAAGGCAAAAACATCACGGAATTCCCCCACTAAGGCTCTCAAATCATCCAAGTCATTGCCTGTCACACCAGGTGCCGATAATTCAAGAATTTTTTGGACGTCGTCTTCAAGTTGAGACTTCGGTTTCAAATCATCCTTTAAATGAACATCAATATGTGTTTCATCAGTCTTGGCAATGCGATCAAATCGGTTTGGGTCAATTTTTGAGCCATTAGAAACTTCTTTAGCATGCACAGTCATTTGACGGTCATGAGGAACTGCCTCAATAAAAGTTGCCAACCTTTTCGGTCCTTCAATTCATATTGGCACTGTTGATCACTATTTCTGACCTGTCCAAAGCTGATCAGTAGCCAAGTCGATAATGCAACGGTGCCCCTTTAAAGTCTCAAGACCCAGAATCATGTTGTTGTCGAGATCATGCATGACTAGAGCTTCAATGTCTCTAGTCATGCATTTTGGCTCTGCCGATAACATCAACTCGTTTACCGTCTGCAGTTTCCAGTCTACCAGCATACTTTTCCATTTTAACCGGAATGTCCAAGGAAAACAAGGTATCGTAACTGATTATGTTCGTGTTTGCTCCCGTATCGATGAGAAAGGCTAACATCGTGTCATTCAACTCGCCCGAAACTAGAATGCTGTATGGTTCTTTTCCTTGCTCTGGCAACTCACGCATTTGGTCTGTTGTGGATGTTTTCGTAACCAGGGGCTCGTCCAACTGATGATACATCCTTAACTGATTGGACTGCGCTCCTTCGTTATTGGTGGCAACCGCCGTTTGGGTTTTTTTGTATTCGGCCGGGATAAACCCTTCCCTCCGGATTTCCCCGGTGGGCCCGGCCCGTTCTAGTTTAAAGGACTATTGGCAAGTAGCGGACACTCTCTCTTGAAGTGATCCGAACTTCCACAATGGAAACAGCCTCTACCACCTTGTCGTCGTTGTTGGCCAGGGTTGTATTGTCCCTGCGGTCGAGAAGCTGACGCAAATCCCTGTCCGTATCGACTATCTGGAGGGTACGGATTGAACAACTGCTTTCCAGTGTACTGAGGTGCATGAGCTTGCTCTGCGGGGGGTTCCGGTATGACAGACGAGACGAACTTACTCATCATCGAAGATATATTTGACATAAACTTTTCCTGACTGTCAATAAGTTTGTCTATTTTTGTCCCAAGCGCATCATTAGTCAGAGGCATTTGTGCAATTGAGGTGCCCTGAACACCTCTTTACGCTTGTGAAGGCAAAGGTTGAGCTACCACCGAAGGAGACGAAGTTGCCTCTGCCATAGTCCTTATTGACGATATTCTTTTCCGCTGTCGAAATCGTGAGCCTTTCGTAATGGCTTCAAGACTCAGCGCTCTCTTTACAGCTTCGTCGAATTTCTGTGGATCCTCTCGAAGAAGCAATTCATAAATATCGGAGAACAAACCATCAATAAATTGTTCTCTGTTCATGTCATCTCGGGACAAAGCGTTCATGTGTGTATGTGCGATATCACCCAATGCCCTTACTCTTCTTGAAAATTCACGCGTTTCCTCCTTGTTACCTTGCATGAGTGCCTTGAACTCAGCTCTGGCCCTACGTTGATCTCTGTAAGGCGACATTCTTGGGTTCAAGTACTCAAAAACCCTCGCCAGTGTTGGCGGCAAATTCCTTCCCACTTGTCTCGTAAATCTGGCAGGCATGGCGGTGAACTCGTCAAGCGCCCACGATGTTAAACAGGTTGAAAGGGCACGAATCGCTGTGATATCGTCCCAACCATTGGTGTCAGCTAGCCAGAGAAAGTGCTGCTTCCACTTGATCCACGTCGAGTGTTTTTTCGAAGGGTATCGATCCGGCCTCAGCGTGCCCGGTCCAAAAACCCCGCGGCCATTGTCTGGAGCATCGTCATCCGCGTCTTCGCCGCCTCTGTCCAATGCGAGAGGGTCGTTAGGTAGATCGTCTCCGTTTTCGCTCATTTCGGAAAACTTCACGACTTAGTGGATAAAAAAAATTTAAAAAAATAAACTTCAGAAAGTTACAAGGAGCGATGCCCACCCAGGAGCGCCACTGTCGTCTTCTGAATTTCTAACTAGGCCAACAGTGAGGGGGATCTGTCGCCCAGAAGATCGAACAAATTTAATTAAAACCAACACCGAAGGTTTAAAAGAAAATGGTGAAGCAAGCGCTACCTTGTCTCTTTTCTGAGTTTTTCCCCTCGTCCACTCTTGCAGGCTGTTAAAAGTGCTTTGTCCCAAAATACGTTAAATTGAATAGAGAACACCAGCACAAATGTAGAATCCACAGTAAATAGATGCAACTCTCAATCAACCAACAACTTGAGACAAATTCAACTGCAAAATCTATAAGTTCAAAATTTATTCGTGATTCACTGGAAATATAATTAACCAAGTTGCTCACAGTTTCCTAACTGGTCTTGCAACTTTACTGACTGTTTTAAGTTTAGTCCCACTAAACCAACTGCTCACTAGCTCAGTATTTTCTCTCTCTCTCTCTCTCAACTTATACACGATAAGCTGATTGCAACTTTTTCTATTTGCCTAACTTTATCTTATCTTAATTAAATACACTTTTAGAACTTAAGTAAACACCGTACGTCATTTTGACTGATTGATACATCCGCAGGAGGGGTTTTCTTCACTAAACAAACAGATTAACATCAAAGTCCGCGGTCCTTATCGCTCTTATTTGCGCACTCAAATTTGGCGCCTAGTCAATTTCGTCGCTTTTGTTATCCAAAGACTATTGGTCTCCATGTGTAAATATACCGCTTATTCATGCTCGCTAAAGCTAAAATAATGGCTTGGTATGCTTTTCCCAGCATTCCGTGCAATTCCCATACAAAAATTAGTCAGAAACCAAAATTTCCCAAAAACCCAAAAATTTGACCTCTAGAGGTCAATTAGGGGTCAATAGTCAAGGATGCAGGGTCACTTTGGTAAAATTAACTATTGGCGCGGAAAGTCCTACCATTGTTACACCTACTCACCAATTTTTATCACCTAACTCCTAATAGAACACGAGCAATGACCGCGCACACTTTTCATCGACCTCCCGGATGACCCCAAATTTCGAAACTTAATAACTTGCGAAGTAGTGGTCAAAACGTCTTCGGGTAATGTTTTCTAGTAACTATAGGGTGCCACCAACTTGCCTGCCAAATATCATGACCAACGGATCAGCCGTTGCGAGTCATTTGCAATTCGAAAATTTTTAACGAGTCGTGGGTGCCGAAACCCGAAAAATCCGAGTTCGTCAAAATTGACCGGGGTGGTTATTTTTTGTCACTAACTGTCTCAGGTTATCACCATTTCAAAGTCATTCGGCCGCTCAAAAAGGCCAATTTCCGGTTTTCGGCACTCGGGTCGTCCCGAAGCACCGACTTCCGGTCGGAATTTGTGAATGAAATTATCACCAATCGAAAGCCCTTGAAAAGTTACACTAACCCTCCAAAAATCATAGGGCTACTACCAATACTCCACGAGCAATTCAAATTTTACGTTCCGCAGCACGGGCGTGCGCTAGTTCCGTACAGGTTGGTGTGGGGTCAAATCCGACCTCCAAATCGGATTCCCCGTACCCAAATTAGTCTATCCCCCAAATTTCAGGTCAATCCGACTTCAACTTTTAGAGAAATTACTATTTCAATTTCAGTGTTAACTATTTTTAGTGAAAACTGCCTATTCTTATTTCAAAATGCTAATAAATTTCTCCCACAACTTCCTAAACCCTTCCAATGATCATGTGCTACATTACTCTGGACTTAATACCCATTGCAACCCTTAGTTCCCCGTGTATCATACTCGAACAGTCATTTTTTCGCTCAAAATATCGAAAACCTTCAAAGCACGCCACTTCCGGTGTTAATAGCTCGGAGGAGTTAGGTGGTCGGATTGGCCCGAAAGGTATACCAGCCTGAGAGGACCATTGGGTGTACATGCCATTAAAATTTGGTAAACATCCGCTTAATATAACCTCCAAGGGGGGGGGCGGGAAACATCGGCTTGGTGGTATTTTCATAAAGTGAATAAGTGAGCATTTTATTTGCTTTAAACAAACATTTTCGCAACTAAGCTTCAGTCTTCAGATTATCGTTCTTACTACAAGTTCTTAAATCTATCCTCTATCGAAATGGACAGTCGTACATACTTCGAGATTATCCTGTACTTGCGTTCAGGGGTTTACCCCAGGAATTGTCATTGGGTCGAGAAAAACAGCATTCGCCGCCGAAGCCGAAAATTTTATACAAAAAATGGTCATTTATACTTGGTTGGGTCCGATATTCAGGCACTACATCGTTCAAATGCTCGTACGAAGATATCTCAGATGCACAGTTCTAATGGCCACCTCCCCAGATACAAATTAATGCCGTTAGTTAGTCAAAAATTTAATGTTATGCATCTTAAAGTATGGTGCGAAACGGTTATACGCGATTGTTCTACTTGCAATGATAATGCCATCTATCGCCACACTCGAGGACAGATGAATTTTATTTCACAGGAAGTCCTCGACCGAGTATGTCGCGAGATGGGTCTAGAGAAGAAGAGAAGATACTGTTATGAATTGTTTAAAAGGTAAGAAAATCATTTTTTCGTACAATAATTTCATATATTACGACGTCCAATTCTTTTTAGTTGCCCTGAAATCGACACCTCGCAATACGAGCCTATTGCATTTGACGTTGCTCATCCTAAATACATTTGTGCTACTGCCTGTCTGTCGACCATTATTACGGGAAACCGCACGCAGGCGGGTAAATTTGAAAAATTATTTGTCAAACTACGCACTGGGTCCGATAAGCACCTTTACGACAGACCCGGCAAAGTAATTCTATCTAAAGGGATCGAGGACGTCGAATTTATCAATACAACAGACCTCAGACTATTTGCTTGACGCTTCCGTATTAATATTTATGTATATTATGACTCTGGCTACGATGAACAACCTTACTATCTCAGTCTAACTGGGACTCACAAGGGATTAATTCAAGGCGGAATTTTTCTTAAATTCCAATTAGTGGAGGGTACACCGCATTGTCTGCTAATATACCGCTGCGACAAGAAACAAAGGCATGAAAGGTAGGTTATTACTTATTATACATACAACTTATTTATTACGTCCAGTATACTACTTATTTATTAACTCAAGTCCAGTTTTGCTTCCTTTTTTTAACTCCTTTATTTGCTTCTTCTCGTTATCTTTTAGTGCCCCACCAGTTGCCGCCTGTACCACAGATGTTCCCGGCTCGAAAAGTGAGGCTGGGGGAGAAGGAGGTGGTGCGGAGTCAGTTTCAGGGGACGTTTGACCCCGATTTCCCCTGTATGGAGAAAATTTCATCCCTTTTAGGACTTTCTTTGTATTTTTTGTTCTTGCCATTTTAACTCCCGAACTATGCTATTTTGTTTATGTATACACCTCAGTTTAATCAGCTCTCCTATTTGTCTCGTCAATCTGTTTTGACAGTCTTTTATTACTAAACCTCAACCAATTGGTTATGCCTTTATCCGGTTTGTAACTTTGCTTACTTGTGTGCATATTTGTTTTAATGAGAATTTGGGGCACCATGTGTTTGCTTTCAAGAGAGTACTTAAATTTGTTCAATTTAGCTTTGGTCTTATTATCTTAATTAGTTTGTCCTAATTGCGAGCTTTCTAAAGAGCCTACATACACACACTTTCGCCGCTTATAACTAACTATACTCAATTTCATGTTCGCTACAGCTGTGTTTAACGTTATCGTGGTTTCATATAAATATAAGAGTTGAAAAAGTGAGGTGGTGCTCTTCCTGGCCAAACTGAAACGTAGACTTTTTTGAAATTATCTCAAATCAAAGCCTGACAGATCGGATTAGAGTTTTGCATCACGACAGGTGGACAAAAATACTCACAAATAAAACTCAATTGTAGAAAATAGGGAATGTTTATTTCACAATTCGGAAAATAAGGAAGAATTCAACATTAATTATTTTATTAAAATTTAAAGACCGACTTATAACCTGTCCGGACTGATCATTGGAAGAATAGTTTCAGCCAATCTTTGACAATTTTTCCTGACAGGAAATTTGGGAATTGTATGCAGAGTTTTAATCATGACTGTCTCGTCTGTCGTTTTTGCGACTCGGAGGTTCCGGGTGGTCAACTGAACGACTTGAGACTGATAGTCAAGGATGCAGGGTCACTTTGGTAAAGTTAACTATTGGCGCGGAAAGTCCTACCATAGTTACAACTACTCACCAATTTTTATCACCTAACTCCTAATAGAACACGAGCAATGACCGCGCGCACTTTTCATCGACCTCCCGGATGACCTCAAATTTCGAAACTTAATAACTTGCGAAGTAGTGGTCAAAACGTCTTCGGGTAAAGTTTTCTACTAACTATAGGGTGCCACCAACTTGCCTGCCAAATTTCATGACCAACGGATCAGCCGTTGCGAGTCGTTTGCAATTTGAAAATTTTTAACGAGTCGTGGGTGCCGAAACCCGAAAAATCCGAGTTCTTCAAAATTGACCGGGGTGGTTATTTTTTGTCACTAACTGTCTCAGGTTATCATATTAATACCATTTCAAAGTCATTCGGCTGCTCAAAAAGGCCAATTTCCGGTTTTCGGCACTCGGGTCGTCCCGAAGCACCGACTTCCGGTCGGAATTTGGGAATGAAAATTATCACCAATCGAAAGCCCTTGAAAAGTTACACTAACCCTCCAAAAATCATAGAGCTACTACCAATACTCCACGAGCAATTCAAATTTTACGTTCCGCAGCACGGGCGTGCGCTAGTTCCGTACAGGTTGGTGTGGGGTCAAATCCGACCTCCAAATCGGATTCCCCGTACCCAAATTAGTCTATCCCCCAAATTTCAGGTCAATCCGACTTCAACTTTTAGAGAAATTACTATTTCAATTTCAGTGTTAACTATTTTTAGTGAAAACTGCCTATTCTTATTTCAAAATGCTAATAAATTTCTCCCACAACTTCCTAAACCCTTCCAATGATCATGTGCTACATTACTCTGGACTTAATACCCATTGCAACCCTTAGTTCCCCGTGTATCATGCTCGAACAGTCATTTTTTTGCTCAAAATATCGAAAACCTTCAAATCACGCCACTTCCGGTGTTAATAGCTCGGAGTTAGGTGGTCGGATTGGCCCAAAAGGTATACCAGCCTAAGAGGACCATTGGGTGTACATGCCATTAAAATTTGGTAAACGTCCGCTTAATATAACCTCCATGGGGGGGAAACATCGGCTTTGTGGTATTTTCATAAAGTGAATATGTGAGCATTTTATTTGCTTTAAACAAACATTTTCGCAACTAAGCTTCAGTCTTCAGATTATCGTTCTTACTACAAGTTCGTAAATCTATCCTCTATTGAAATGGACAGTCGTACATACTTCGAGATTATCCTGTACTTGCGTTCAGGGGTTTACCCCAGGAATTGTCATTGGGTCGAGAAAAACAGCATTCGCCGCCGAAGCCGAAAATTTTATACAAAAAATGGTCATTTATACTTGGTTGGGTCCGATATTCAGGTACTACATCGTTCAAATGCTCGTACGAAGATATCTCAGATGCACAGTTCTAATGGCCACCTCCCCAGATACAAATTAATGCCGTTAGTTAGTCAAAAATTTAGTGTTATGCATCTTAAAGTATGGTGCGAAACAGTTATGCGCGATTGTTCTACTTGCAATGATAATGCCATCTATCGCCACACTCGAGGACAGATGAATTTTATTTCACAGGAAGTCCTCGACCGAGTATGTCGCGAGATGGGTCTAGAGAAGAAGAGAAGATACTGTTATGAATTGTTTAAAAGGTAAGAAAATCATTTTTTCGTACAATAATTTCATATATTACGACGTCCAATTCTTTTTAGTTGCCCTGAATTCGACACCTCGCAATACGAGCCTATTGCATTAGACGTTGCTCATCCTAAATACAATTGTGCTAGTGCCTGTCTGTCGACCATTATTACGGGAAACCGCACGCAGGCGGGTAAATTTGAAAAATTATTTGTCAAACTACGCACTGGGTCCGATAAGCACCTTTACGACAGACCCGGCAAAGTAATTCTATCTAAAGGGATCGAGGAAGTCGAAATTATCAATACAACAGACCTCATACTATTTGCTCGACGCTTCCGTATTAATATTTACGTATATTATGACTCTGGCTACGATGAACAACCTTACTATCTCAGTCTAACTGGGACTCACAAGGGATTAATTCAAGGCGGAATTTTTCTTAAATTCCAATTAGTGGAGGGTACACCGCATTGTCTGCTAATATACCGCTGCGACAAGAAACAAAGGCATGAAAGGTAAGTTATTACTTATTATACATACAACTTATTTATTACGTCCAGTATACTACTTATTTATTAACTTAAGTCCAGTTTTGCTTCCTTTTTTCAACTCCTCCTCATCTTTTTCTTCTTGTTCAACCATCAAGCGCACTGCAGAGGCCATTTCGGGGTCCTTTTTATCCAATTCGGCCAAGTCAAGCCCCCCGTTGCCGCCATGCGCTGATTGTCTTTCTTTACCTTCTTTTTCTTTTGTAATTTAATATCTTTTATTTGTTTCTTCTCGTTATCTTTTAGTGCCCCACCAGTTGCCGCCTGTACCACAGATGTTCCCGGCTCGAAATGTGAGGCTGGAGGAGAAGGAGGTGGTGCGGAGTCAGTTTCAGGGGACGTTTGACCCCGATTTCCCCTGTATGGAGAAAATTTCATCCCTTTTAGGACTTTCTTTGTATTTTTTGTTCTTGCCATTTTAACTCCCGAACTATGCTATTTTGTTTATGTATACACTTCAGTTTAATCAGGTCTCCTATTTGTCTCGTCAATCTGTTTTGACAGTCTTTTATTACTAAACCTCAACCAATTGGTTATGCCTTTATCCGGTTTGTAACTTTGCTTACTTGTGTGCATATTTGTTTTAATGAGAATTTGGGGCACCATGTGTTTGCTTTCAAGAGAGTACTTAAATTTGTTCAATTTAGCTTTGGTCTTGTTATCTTAATTAGATTGTCCTAATTGCGAGCTTTCTAAAGAGCCTACATACACACACTTTCGCCGCTTATAACTAACTATACTCAATTTCATGTTCGCTACAGCTGTGTTTAACGTTATCGTGGTTTCATATAAATATAAGAGTTGAAAAAGTGAGGTGGTGCTCTTCCTGGCCAAACTGAAACGTAGACTTTTTTGAAATTATCTCAAATCAAAGCCTGACAGATCGGATTAGAGTTTTGCATCACGACAGGTGGACAAAAATACTCACAAATAAAACTCAATTGTAGAAAATAGGGAATGTTTATTTCACAATTCGGAAAATAAGGAAGAATTCAACATTAATTATTTTATTAAAATTTAAAGACCGACTTATAACCTGTCCGGACTGATCATTGGAAGAATAGTTTCAGCCAATCTTTGACAATTTTTCCTGACAGGAAATTTGGGAATTGTATGCAGAGTTTTAAACATGACTGTCTCGTCTGTCGTTTTTGCGACTCGAAGGTTCCGGGTGGTCAACTGAACGACTTGATAACAACGAATGCCCAAAGGAAACATTGCTCGAACCGATATTTAAGTTGTTCACACTACTATTTGCGCTGTTGTTTGCACTGCTGCCCGGATTGTTTGTTGTGTGCAGGGATGGAATTTTTAGTGTTTCCATTTGTTGAAGCAAAAAGGACATAGTATGTTCTCGGATTTCGCGCATTTGAAGTTCAAGGTTGCGCGATTTCTCATTGGCTGCGAAGAGTTCTCGGACGAGTCGGTTGTTGTCGGATACAAGAGCTTCGCGATTCTGAAACAATCGGGACAGTTTAACCACCGGCAAATGAAATATTGGATATTTTTTTTTACTCTAGAAAGTGCCATCTTCTTTACATTGACATTTGCGATGACATCTTTGACACGCTCTGGTATTTTGTTGACAATTCAGGTTAGAGATTAAATGTTTGATGTTTCTCAAGTCGGTTTCCATTACGTTGCAAACGTCCAAAAAGATATTTTTAACAAAAAATATTTTGTGGAAACGAGTGACAATATTTCCACACCATTTTTTCATTTTGCGGAATCATTTTCCACGATAAAAATTAGTTACCCAACTAGTTGACATTAGTGACGAAAAAGCATGGGCTTCGTGACTATTATTCACAAAACTTGCGCAAAAAAGTTGCCATAGTCACCAAAAAAGAGCAATGCTGCTCATAAAAAGAGCAGTCTGAAATGTGGGGAGTAATAAGAAAAAGGGCAGCTGAGAACAGGCCGAAGTCGCTTAATGCTGTTCCGCTGCGATTACACAGGAACCAAAATTTATAATAATTATAATTATTATTCACGGATGAACGTAACCCATTTCCAAGAGGCCCCAATGTTATTAGTGATTACTTGAGACCCAACTCAAACACTTAATCGTTCTTGTAAACCATGATTTGGGTTTCCTTTGATATGATATTCAGTACTCTGGGGAAAGTTTCTGCAACTGATCACTAATTAGGGTTTCTTTCATTTTGTTTTACTTGACACTACAGAACTGTAGTTATTAGATACTGCAACCGACGAAAAAGGTGATGCGCGTGGAAAAGAATTACTTGTAGCGTGCAAAAAAGTGCCGACATCGTGGAAAAGAAAAACAAAGTTTTCCACACTCAGTAAAAAATGCATCGTGAAAAATTGTGACAGATATATCCAAAAACGGAGCAGCAGAGTCAAATAGCCGGGAAAAAATTTGCATGGAAATCAAAATTTCAGCTATTCAGCAATAAAATCAATCTATGTTCATCTGAGTGAATTGCAAAACATTTGTTGAAAATTGGGCACAATTTGTACATGGCAGTTTTAAGCAATAAATATGCCCATGGGAAACTGTTTTTCCTAATATTATTTTTGCTTCGTTGTTCATTTCTCAAAAAATTTTCCTAAAAAACAGAGAAGCAGGTACAGCAAAATCAAACTAGCTCAATTTTGCCTGTTTTTCCTATAATGAGCAACAAGCAAAAAAAAGAAACAACGGAAACAAAAAAGACTTCTAGTTTTACCATAATCTTTTATAAAAAAATGTCATTTCTTAGGCCTCAATGTACAAACTGAAGCTATAAAATACCATTAATGCTAAAATTCAAAAACAACTATTTCTTACGTTTGTAAAAAAAGACATAATTGTTTACAGTTTTATGCCACAGGAAAGTGGTAACATGAAACAGACCGAAATCTATACATGTACCAGTCATTCATTCTCTATTATTATCTGATACCAAGGTTTGATAGTCGAGATTCTTTCTTTATTGCTCAGTCTTTGAAAAAAGTCGAAAGTATCTCACTCAAAAACAAAGCTGGAGAAGTTCAGGAGCCGGTAATTAGAGACACAGTAGAAAAAAAAACGGATCTTTTGCGATTGTGCCCCCCCCCCCCCAGTACGTTATGCTCCCCCCAATTACAGAGGACCCAATTACAAATCATTATATAAAAATATTGCACGTGCTTCTGGGGGTGCAAATAATATGCACCCACTAAGCTGGGGGGGGGGGGGGGGGAGTACAAAACATCCAAAAAAAACGATTGAAAATAGAATTCACGAAAATGAAAAAGTTGGTAAAAAGGAAAATTACTGGCAATGCTTCTGGTTGATGACTTTTTGGAAATTGAATTTCATGTCCTGTGTTATTTTTAGCGTGGTTTTGAAAGCTTGTTCTTGTGTTGGTTGGGATTTTTGATTGTCTCATGAGATTGTAGATGCTAGATTACAAGCTCTTTCTCGTTAATCACCGGATTTCGGCTTCCTTATGATAGTCCTTCAGCTCGTTTTTGACAAGAAAACTAAACTGAAACTAAATAGGGCAACAAACTTAGACAAATCAGTGGTAAAATATACTGCCATATCGTAAGTGTGTTCCACGTGCATTTCTATGATTTAATTACAAACTAATTGACTAGTCTGAATCAATTAATCTAATTGATAAGTTCAGCTGCCTCGCACATCTAGCGCTTGACTATGTTTAACCTTGATTCCCTAAGCAATAACGGATCAAACCAAAATCACGCTCGCTCGAAAAGTTACGTACGCTTGGACACTAAGTAATGGTTAAGTGTCTCTGCTTGAAGTCACTGAGGGCTTCTGGCGTTTATCGGGAACCGCGAAGCGGTTCGAGATATTAGGTCAGAATTTCGAAGTGACTTCTGCAGAGTCACTTAACCATGCTTAAAACACGAAACGCGCACGTTTTAAAATGACGGAAGTCAACGAAAATCAGCTTCTGGCTAAGTAGCAAATTCTGGCATTTTGACTTCTGGCACTGCAGACTTTCGGCATTTTAAAATGTGCACGTGAGTGTTTTAATTATAAATGTTTTTACTCGGTTGCTGACCGGTCTTACTTCGGTACGATACAGTTCAATAAATACACACAACGACAAAGACGATAAAGTTGGTTAACATAACGGTGGTCATCAATACAACAGATCAACAGTTTATGAATCACATTTCATTGGTCTTGTTCATTTTTCCACATGCAAGATGTTTGTTTTTATTCTCCCCACTTTGGTCAGGTAAGAATAAAAATACTCGAACTGCACATTGATAAGGCTCCCGTTTGTTGCAATCGTTTCAACGGCTCATCACAAAAATTTCACAAGAATCTCACCTCTTCGTATTGACGAAGTCTATCGTGCAAAGCGGACAGCTCCTCTTCGGGAGTTGCATACGCAATACTGCTCTCCAAACTACTGTAGTCTGAACTGTATGATCCATGGTGCCCCAGAGTATGTCCCCCTCCCCTTCCCCCTCCCGAGGATGGAACAACCGCAGTAGTTGACCCGCCCCGCATTGACATCTGTGTCTGAGTGGGGCCTATTGCGGAGGCGGCTGTGACCGACACGCCTGGTGCCGATGTTGCTGAAAAAGATAAAATTTTCAAGCATCGTAGTCCCCGCTTTTCACCTTATTTTAACCTCCATGATTTCACCCCGATTAATTCACCCCTCTATTCAAACAGCTCAATTTTAATCCTTTATAATTGTTGGTACTTTTAACATTAGAAATATATTCATTTGGAAATCCCTGGGGGCTCACTGTAATGTCTGAGCGCGTCCTGACACTTGATATGAAACTGTCAAAACCAAATAGGGGATTAACTAATCCGCTTATATTTGTGAGAAAATATGCTTGTAATACCGGAGTCTAATTTGTGGAGTGAAATTCTGGAGGAGTGAAATGATATGGTGTTAAGAGATGTGAGGTCGCGTTAAATGGGTCGGGGTGAAACGAAGGAGACCTGTGAAATCAAATGTGCGGCCAATCGCCGACGCATTCTTTTTAATTGCTCTTGAACGAAGTTCATAGCAATTATTGCAAACGTGTGTCTTTTTTATGCAAAATTTTTTTACGCCCTTTTACTGCAATTGATTAGAGCTCCCACTAGTCGTTCGAGAGCAATTCTTTGGACGTTTAGTCGGTTATGTTTTATATTTTTGAATCAAATTTGTTTATGTGAAGCTCTGTCTGTGTGAAGCTCATACTTAACCATAGCTTCATGTTGACCATAGCCTGGCCAATGTTGGCTGTAACAACGGTACCCCGTGAAAGTTTCAGACGCAAAAAAAGTGGCTATAGTCACCAAAAAAAGAGGAATTCAGTCTGAAATGTGGTGAATAATAGGAAAAAGGCAGCTGAGAACAGGTTACTGTAGGCCTAATGCTGTTCCGCTGCAATTACGCAGGAACCACAATTATTATAAATTATTATTTAATCTTAACACGTATTCAGTATAATGTTAAAAAAGTCATCTGCACAACCTAACCGAAATATTTAACTCAAAATCGATTCTCACGATACTCGACATTATTGTCTAGCTTTTCCATTATTATAAAATGTTTCTGATCAAATGAAAAATCTTTTTTTTTTAGTTCAACTCAATTGAAATGCTCACTTACATTCGCTTTGTAACTGCTGTAGCCAATCTTGCCCGGACAAAATTCAAGTTGAATTTAATTGAGAATCCGCACAATGGTCATCAGTAAACATAACCGACTAAACGTCGGAAGAATTGCTCTCGAACGACTAGTGAGAGCTCTAATCAATTGTAGTCTGCTTCAGTCGGGGGGAGGGGGGAGGGGAGGGAGGGGGAGAGCCTAAATGCGACAAAGAAGTTCAATAGCGCGCTTCAAATAACCACATTAGAGGTTAACATATACCACTATTGAGATTTAAAGTAAAAAATGGTACCAGTTTTGGCGCACTTTTTTGACTTTTAGTATTAAATTGCCGCCAATTGAAATCAGCTGCTTGCAATTGTGATTGAGAGAGAATTTTAGATCACGCGAAACGCAAAAAGTCAAGGGCGTCAAAGTCACTCGAAAAGTCAGAATTGTCAAGCAAAAATTTTGCATAAAAAAGACATACACCCTTACAATAATTGCTATGAACTTCGTTCAAGAGCAATTAATAAAAGTTGTGGTTTAGGAAGGGAAAAATAACTGTTTTATTGCTAGAAACTTACCAATAATTTCTGTTCCTTCTCTTCTGTTTTGGCGGAACTTAGTTGTTGTAACGGCTGCTCTCCTTGTGTTTCACAAAGAAAGTTTTACACCGCCCAGTTCGTTCTGTGTGGTTACAAAATCTGTCCGGATACTTCGTTTATGCAGTTCGCTTTTGTAACTGTATATCCGTTCTGCTGTACTTACCGTTGCATTAACTATTCTGTTCGTAATTATTGGCTAATCTTAGTTTTTTCAACTATCGATTTGAACTGGATTGCTACAGATCACATATTACGGGATCTCTTTATGTATAACAGTTCAATCCGATAGAAAAAACAAATCGAAGACAAAGATATATGTCTAAGACCTGTTTGTGCAAAATATTTAAATTTAAACTTAAGTTGGCTTTTGCTGTTTGTACTCACAAGTTGAGAATACCAGAAGTTGGGGTTGTAACAGTTGAATTTCGGCTCCAATAATTCGTAGATACAAGCCACAGTAACAGAATTTACTGCTCAAGAATGTCTTTGAATACAAGACACAGTAACAATTTACTGCTCAGGAATAATTCTAGTTCAAGACACAGTATCACGTTATTTACTGCTCAAGAAAATTTGTTTTGCAATATTTTGCTGAGTTATAATTTCAGCCGTTTTCTGCGGCTGATACGTTGAGTTCTGTGTGTTGCTTTTTTGTTATTTCCCCCTTTTTCTCTTTTTCTCACGTGACAAACTGTAACTAGAACTATAACTATAACTATTAAATGATTAGGACAACAGAAAGTGTTTTGTTTCTATTTTCCCGCCTACGCAAGCTTAGCGAGCTCAGCTCTAACATCGCCGGCCCTGTTTTCCTTCGTGAAAACATCTTCGTCCATCGATAGCACTGGAGCGAGCTTCACTACTGGTCTCTTGTAGTATCCATCTTTCGTTCGGATTTTCGCTGATCGAATCACTCCGTCGGAACTTTCAAAGATTTCCGTTATTCGACCCAGATCGTAATATCCACGTTTGTCACTGTCTTCCACTAACCTCACAAGATCAACCTGCTGAAGACTTCTGTCCGTTGTGGTCTGCCATTTCTTTCGACTATTCAACGTTGGCAAGTACTCTTTGCGGAATCTGTCCCAGATGAGGTCTGCGTAAGCTTGTGTTTGTCGGAAGAGCTTTCTATGATCAACAAATTGCTCTGCACCTGATAGATACGGTAAACAAAGGTTCTTGTTGCCAAGTAGGAAATGGTTTGGAGTAATAGCTTCTAAATCGGTAGCATCAGAACTGACCGGTGTCAGGGGTCTAGCATTCAGCGTCTGTTCAACAAGACACATCGTGGTTGACAGAACATCTTCCGTGACTGATCGATTGCCCAGCACTGCGTACATTGCCTTCTTGCAACTCCTAACCAGTCTTTCCCACACTCCTCCAAAGTGTGGTGCTGCAGGTGGGTTGAACTTCCATCTGATACCTTGTTGAATCAGATGTTCTTCAATTTGCCTCTTGTTCCATGCTGCTATATACTCTGGCAGTTCTTTTTCAGCTCCAACGATGTTTGTCCCATTATCGCTAATCACTTTGACAGGTTTGCCTCTTCGAGCAATGAATCGCATAATTGCGTTCAGACAACTATCAGTGTCTAGTTTTTGTACAATCTCTATATGTATCGCGCGTACAGTAAGGCATGTGAACAGACAGCACCAACGCTTCTCGTTTCTTCGACCAATCTTTACTGTGAATGGTCCGAAATAGTCTACGCCCACAATCGCGAACACTGTTGATGCGACTAATCGCTCCTCAGGTATATCTGCCATTACTGGTGCCTTTGTTTGGGCTCTTCCCTTTCGACATCTAATGCATTTGTTTTTGAACGATCTCAAAGCATTTCGTATGCCTAGGATCCAGAATTTCTGCTGAACTATGTTTCTGGCTTGTTCAATACCTTCGTGTTGACTATTCTTATGTTCATTTCGCAAGAATGATTCAACTACATGGTGCTTCAAATTTAACAGTATTGGATGCTTGGTTTCGAAGCTCAATTGACTTTTACCTATTCTGCCTTGAGCACGAATAAGTCCCTGCTGGTCAATGAATGGTCAAAACTGAAAGATTTTGCTGTTTTTCGGAATTTCCTTTTCAACCTTAAGAGATTTCATCTCTTCAGCAAACTGTTCTTGCTGAAATAGTCTGAAGATGCTTGCTTGTGCACCCTCTCTTTCTTCAACGCTTAGTGTTTTTGTTGCCGGTTTGTGTTTTTTGAATACACGCTGTATGTATGCCATTGTATTTACTAGTCGATTGTAATTGCTGAATCGTTCCCACTGAATCATCGGCCTTTTCTCCTCAACTTTTGCTGAGAAGACCATTTGTTCGTTTTGTTCGTCTGAAGCAAATGTTAATTTCACCTGTTCAGGCTATTTGTTCTCTCGTTGTTTCAACCAGGCCGGCCCAGTGAGCCATTCACTTCTCTTAAGTTCGTCAACATTGATCGCTCGTGTCCCGATGTCAGCTGGATTGTTAATACCACTCACATGATTCCATTGTGAAACAATAGTTGTAGCCAAAATCTCAGCCACTCTGTTTGCAACAAACACCTGTTGCTTACGGTGGGAGATATGAATCCATTGCAGAACAGTAGTGGAGTCTGTCCAAAAGTTACAACTGTGAATCTTCGATTCGTGTTCCTTCACTATCTGCTCTTTAAGTCTCACCGCCATCACTGCTGCTTGTAGTTCCAAGCGTGGTATGGTAGGGTGTCGCATCAGTGCAACTCTGCACTTTCCAATTGCAAATGCTAAGTCTGCTGAGTATTCTTTGGGCTTTGAACGTAGGTATGCCACTGCGCACATTGTGTCTTCAGATGCGTCGGCAAACACATGAAGTTCCCATTTGTCATTGGATGTGCTGAAGTATCTTCTATCAATGCTTGTTTCCGCTACTTCTGGAAGCTGCGCTTTCCACTTCAGAAACTCTTCTTCTTCTTTAGGTTCTACTGAGTTGTCCCAATGTTGTCCATTTTTTGTCCAGATGCTCTTCAGGAGGCGCCTCATATGAACACTGAATGGTGCAAACAGTCCAAGAGGATCAAACACTGAAGAAACTAGAGATAAGACCTTCTTTTGGGTGATTGGGGTCTCAACTTTTTTGCTTGTACCTCTACAAACCTGTAGACTATCATTGATAATCGTCCACTGAAGCCCAAGCACGGATGACCCTTCCTGGCTGGGTTCTACTTCAACCTGCTTTGTTTTGCTGATTGATCTTAAGTCCTCTGGGATTGCGTTGGTTACCACGTCGCTGTTGGCGATCCACTTCTTCAGTTCAAATCCATGTTTTGAGAGAAGAGGTTGTAGTTGTTTGAAAACCTTGATTGCTTCCTCAGTCACTCATCGACTGACTTGATGAAATCGTCCATGTAGAAGTTGTTTTGGATTGTTTTCGCTGCAATTGGGAACTCGTCCTCGTTATCTATGGCTACTCGCTTCAGAGTGTAGTTGGCACATGTTGGTGAACTCTTTGCTCCGAAAACTTGACTTTGATACTCGTAAATTTGCACAGGTTCGTTCATTGTTGGTTGCCACAGGAATCTCAAGAAGCTTTTATCCCGTTCAGGAACTTGCACTTGCAGAAACATTGATTCAATATCTGAGGTTAGGGCATTTGGTCCTTCTCGAAATCTGAATATCGTTCCGATCAAGCCGTGTAGTAGATCGGGTCCGGCTAACAACTTGTCATTTAGGCATATACCCTTGTATTTTTCTGCAGCGTTGCAAACACGGCGAACTTTACCCGGTTTGTTGGGGTTTAGTACTGGATGGTGTTGCAAATACCATTCCTTTCCGAGAGTACCTTTGACTTCCGATTTGCCAAGGATCTTCACAAATCCTTTTTCAACATCTGTATCAATTGACTGTTGATACAATTCTTTTAAATTTGGGTCTCGTTGGAATCTTCGTTCCAGTGAGTAGAGCTGACCAACGGCCGAGCCGTAGTTGTTTGGAAGATTGGGTTCTGGTTCACTCCAGAGCATGCCCACTTCGTACCGCTCGCCCGTAAACTTTGTTGTACTCTCTAAGAATTTCTGAGCTTGCTGCTCTTTCTTTGATTGACTTACAACATTTATTTTGGAAGCATAAGTTTCTATGTCCCACCATGATTGGATATTTTCTGCCACTTTCGCATCTTCTGTGGAGGCGAAATGACAAATATTTTGACTTTGCTTGCCTGTCATGGGACCACTGACTACCCATCCTAATTCTGTTAAGACGGCGAAAGGCTCACTTCGTGTTCCAATCTTATAGTCCAATGGACGTTGAATTTTGTAGGTATCTTGTCCAAGTATGATGCCTACTTCCATCAGGTTGAATGTTCTGTTAGTGAGAACATTCAGGTGTCTGAATTTGATCTTCAGTTCCTTGTAATCATATGTTGTGTTTCCCAACGAGATTGATGGGTTTGCAAACGCTTCAATCGAATGCTTCTTTGAATGTAGTCCCTTTATTGTGATAGGAACCTTCTCTGTCCTCAAATCTTGCGTCCCATGTATGCCAGCTATGTTCAAGGTAACGTCCGTGCCTTTGGCTTGTAGTTGATCCTTGACACTTTGATCGATGAATGACACTGTTGACCCACTATCGAGGAAAGCGTAGGTAGTCAACCTGTTACCACCGCTCTAAACCGATACCGGAACTATTTGAAGAAAACTAGTAATTTGGTTACTCTGGTTGAAGTTCCCATTTGTCATTGGATGTGCTGAAGTATCTTCTATCAATGCTTGTTTCCGCTACTTCTGGAAGCTGCGCTTTCCACTTCAGAAACTCTTCTTCTTCTTTAGGTTCTACTGAGTTGTCCCAATGTTGTCCATTTTTTGTCCAGATGCTCTTCAGGAGGCGCCTCATATGAACACTGAATGGTGCAAACAGTCCAAGAGGATCAAACACTGAAGAAACTAGAGATAAGACCTTCTTTTGGGTGATTGGGGTCTCAACTTTTTTGCTTGTACCTCTACAAACCTGTAGACTATCATTGATAATCGTCCACTGAAGCCCAAGCACGGATGACCCTTCCTGGCTGGGTTATACTTCAACCTGCTTTGTTTTGCTGATTGATCTTAAGTCCTCTGGGATTGCGTTGGTTACCACGTCGCTGTTGGCGATCCACTTCTTCAGTTCAAATCCATGTTTTGAGAGAAGAGGTTGTAGTTGTTTGAAAACCTTGATTGCTTCCTCAGTCACTCATCGACTGACTTGATGAAATCGTCCATGTAGAAGTTGTTTTGGATTGTTTTCGCTGCAATTGGGAACTCGTCCTCGTTATCTATGGCTACTCGCTTCAGAGTGTAGTTGGCACATGTTGGTGAACTCTTTGCTCCGAAAACTTGACTTTGATACTCGTAAATTTGCACAGGTTCGTTCATTGTTGGTTGCCACAGGAATCTCAAGAAGCTTTTATCCCGTTCAGGAACTTGCACTTGCAGAAACATTGATTCAATATCTGAGGTTAGGGCATTTGGTCCTTCTCGAAATCTGAATATCGTTCCGATCAAGCCGTGTAGTAGATCGGGTCCGGCTAACAACTTGTCATTTAGGCATATATCCTTGTATTTTTCTGCAGCGTTGCAAACACGGCGAACTTTACCCGGTTTGTTGGGGTTTAGTACTGGATGGTGTTGCAAATACCATTCCTTTCCGAGAGCACCTTTGACTTCCGATTTGCCAAGGATCTTCACAAATCCTTTTTCAACATCTGTATCAATTGACTGTTGATACAATTCTTTTAAATTTGGGTCTCGTTGGAATCTTCGTTCCAGTGAGCAGAGCTGACCAACGGCCGAGCCGTAGTTGTTTGGAAGATTGGGTTCTGGTTCACTCCAGAGCATGCCCACTTCGTACCGCTCGCCCGTAAACTTTGTTGTACTCTCTAAGAATTTCTGAGCTTGCTGCTCTTTCTTTGATTGACTTACAACATTTATTTTGGAAGCATAAGTTTCTATGTCCCACCATGATTGGATATTTTCTGCCACTTTCGCATCTTCTGTGGAGGCGAAATGACAAATATTTTGACTTTGCTTGCCTGTCATGGGACCACTGACTACCCATCCTAATTCTGTTAAGACGGCGAAAGGCTCACTTCGTGTTCCAATCTTATAGTCCAATGGACGTTGAATTTTGTAGGTATCTTGTCCAAGTATGATGCCTACTTCCATCAGGTTGAATGTTCTGTTAGTGAGAACATTCAGGTGTCTGAATTTGATCTTCAGTTCCTTGTAATCATATGTTGTGTTTCCCAACGAGATTGATGGGTTTGCAAACGCTTCAATCGAATGCTTCTTTGAATGTAGTCCCTTTATTGTGATAGGAACCTTCTCTGTCCTCAAATCTTGCGTCCCATGTATGCCAGCTATGTTCAAGGTAACGTCCGTGCCTTTGGCTTGTAGTTGATCCTTGACACTTTGATCGATGAATGACACTGTTGACCCACTATCGAGGAAAGCGTAGGTAGTCAACCTGTTACCACCGCTCTGAACCGATACCGGAACTATTTGAAGAAAACTAGTAATTTGGTTACTCTGGTTGATTGTTGCTGCGCTTACGTTAACTGCGTGACTACCCTCGTCCATTTGGTTTTCTGAGTGTAGCAATCTGTTGTGCTTTTTTGTACATCCATTTATACCGCACGGGTGGACTTTACAATCTTTGATTGCATGCCCTTTCCCCAGACATCCATAACATAAGCGTTCTTTTCTCACTGCTGCATAGCGATCGGTGACATTCATATTCTTAAATATTGGACAGTTCCATATTTTATGAGTGCCATCCGCTAGTGGACAGTTGTTGTTTTGCATTTGCTTCGCTTCGTTCTCATTCGAACTCGCACTTATATTTGACGATTTTGAGAATCGTTTTTCTTTGTTAGCGTTTTGTCGATCATCTTCCTTTCGTTCGCTCTTGGTTGATGGCATTCCTTCATTGACAAAAGCCATTCGAGCTAACCATTTTTCAAGGAGAGTAAGATCGGGTCTATCTTCTTGACACTCGTCAACGAAGAAGAACCACTTTTCTTTCAATATGGGGGCAGTTTTTCAATTGCCACTTGCAGTGTTGAACTTGAACGCAGGTCGCCCTCATAATTGTATTGCTTTAGTACATTAACTAGGTTGCTAATTGTTATTGAGTAATTTATTATAGCCGTTGAGTCGTGGATTCGAATTGGTTGTTGTTTGCGCAATGTGTTAAGCTGAGCGACAATTAGGTAAGGTCGCCCAAACTTCCGTCCCAGGAGTTCCCACGCTTGAGCGTAGAACTCTCCGGAATAGCCCATTCCTGATATAGCTGACTTTGCTTTACCTGTCAACAAAGTTTTCAAGTGGCTCATTTTCTCTGAGTCAGGTATATCGCGATGGTGAACCGTTGCTTTGAACATATTCGACCACTCCGGCCACTCTAGGGGGTTTCCGTCGAAGGAACTCAACTTCAACTTAGGTATCTGACTACTACTGCTCGGTTTATTGCGCTTAAACTTGTCTTGTTCCCGGGCTGTGATGACACGCTCTCCACTTGGTGACCGTGACTTAAGTACACCTTCGCGATTGAAGCTTACCCTGGGATAATTGTTGTCGATCCTGGTTTTCGCACGCTCGAAACTATAATCGTGCAAGTTGGAGAATTTATTGGAGTTATCGAGCCAACCGGAAACATCTTTGTTCTTCGGGGTTTTCCAGTTGAATGGTGATCTACTTCGAATACTAGGGGCTGCACTATCATCAGAATCTGATGCTCTTGCGTGAAGTGCCTCTTTCTCGTATTCCAGTTTCAGTGCACCTTCCTCTTCAAAAAGTTGCATCTCCATTTCAAGTTCCTTCCTTTTCAATTCGAATTCAATTTTCTTCAGCCTCATTTTTGATGCAAAGTCTTTCTCTAGAGCCGCAAGTTTTTCTGCTTTTTTAGCTCGTTTATCAGAGGAGGCCTTTGAATCATTGTCCGTGTTTAAGTTTCCATTTTCAACAGTTCGTTGAGAAACTCCTACAACAGACTGTGAATTCTTAGCGGCAGTTGGTTCTGCATCGCTTGTCAATTGAACAGTTTGCTGCTGTTGATCCATCATGTTTGTTTCTCCGTGAATGTATGGTAACCACTCTGCGTTTAATTTTTGTAAGAAATTTAGTCGTTTGGCTTCGTAACCCTCAAACAATTCGGGATCACGAAGAAGATTTGCTCGCTTCCGAAGAAGAATCCAAAAAGAGTCGTCGAGCTTCAGTACCTGTTGATAGATGGTCTTGAGTTTGCTTGGTCTATCGTTGTTTTTGATTAGCTCCTGGCCCTCCTGAGTTTTTTCGTTTGCTAATCTCTCTTTGCAAAATATCTTGACTCTGTGACGGAATCACTTCGTTTGTACTTTGGGACTGCAGCTTGAATCTCTACAGTACTTTTGTTTATGTGCTTTAATTAAGCGTTGCTATTCAACTTCTAATGCACTTTGCCTAATTGGCTTTGCCTCGTTGAATTGCCTGTTGAGTTTTGTTCTCGTTCGTCGATGACTTCGTCACTTCGACTGTTGGGTTGGACAGCAGTTTATTCCACTGTCCGGGTCGGCGGACCAAATGTAACGGCTGCTCTCCTTGTGTTTCACAAAGAAAGTTTAACACCGCCCAGTTCGTTCTGAGTGGTTACAAAATCTGTCCGGATACTTCGTTTATGCAGTTCGCTTTTGTAACTGTATAACCGTTCTGTACTTACCGTTGCATTAACTATTCTGTTCGTAATTATTGGCTAATCTTAGTTTTTTCAACTATCAATTTGAACTGGATTGCTACAGATCACACAATACGGGATCTCTTTATGTATACCAGTTCAATCTGATAGAAAAAACAAATCGAAGACAAAGATATATGTCTAAGACCTGTTTGTGCAAAATATTTAAATTTAAACTTAAGTTGGCTTTTGCTATTTGTACTCACAAGTTGAGAATACCAGAAGTTGGGGTTGTAACAGTTGAATTTCGGCTCCAATAATTCGTAGATACAAGACACAGTAACAGAATTTACTGCTCAAGAATGTCTTTGAATACAAGACACAGTAACAATTTACTGCTCAGGAATATTTCTAGTTCAAGACACAGTAACACGTTATTTACTGCTCAAGACAATTTGTTTTGCAATATTTTGCTGAGTTATACTTTCAGCCGTTTTCTGCGGCTGATACGTTGAGTTCTGTGTGTTGATTTTTGTTATTTCCCCCTTTTTCTCTTTTTTCTCACGTGACAAATTGTAACTAGAACTAGAACTATAACTATAACTATTAAATGACTAGGACAACAGAAAGTGTTTTGTTTCTATTTTACCGCCTACGCAAGCTTAGCGAGCTCAGCTCTAAGAGTTGTCTTTCCAAACTTGGTGAATTTGAGAATTTGCGTCATTGCCGATAAATATAAAAGCCAACAGAAATAATTAAATTTGAGTCCCTTGAATTAATTGTTAGAACAATAACCCTCTTAGAGTAGGCCTTAGTGGGGCTGAAACCTAAAGCCTATCCAAATCCCATTTAGGCTAATGGGAGAGACCAAGAGGGTAAGTTTTAACAGCTATAAAACGTGGATACCCCCCCCCCTCCATATTATTTGTACATCAACATCCCAAAAACACGTGATATTTAACACATAATGAATTACTATTATGTCATGCCACGGAGAAGATACAAAGGATTATAACTTTTCGTTTAGCTTACTTTAGGCTTGTTAACTTTTAGGTTAATTTGCTTTAACTTTTACTTTAACTTTGTGATTCAAACTTTTGGGTTAGCCGTGGATATCAGATACTATTATTCGAATCAAACCGTTCTGTGTTTCAACTCTTCATAATTTGATTTGAACTATTTTTAGAAATTTCTTTCTGAGCAGACTCCAATAGTTCTGCGTCAATCAAGACATCAAAATAAAAGATAACAGCTAACCAGCGATAAGAGCTGTGGAAGAAGACGAGGAAGTTGAAAAGGTGGAGGAAGAAAAAGTTGATTGTGACTGGCTCTGATTCTGGAAGTGGGAACCGGTGCTACTGCTGGTGGTGCTGACAGCCTGATGTACCTGTGGTGTCTGATGATGTTGAGGTTGTTGAGAGGTGGTTGTGACGTTGAAACAGCTCTGGTCTGTTTGGCAGCTTCGTTCGTAGTGGGACCTCAGCCGCTTAGACATCCGCCGCTTCGTCGCAAGAGTCACATCTAAACACATTATTATTATTGAAGATTAATGGATCGCTTGCGGAAAAAACCCACAGAAAAAACACAACGGAAAAAACCCTCACGGAAAAAATCCCCAAGGGAACAAACCAATTCAACGGAAATAAACCCCCAACGAACGATACCCCCGAGATTAAGCCCCACTTGACAGTTTAAGAGCTGTGCATTTAGCGCGTTTGGCCAAATCTTCGCGGGCCATGGCTACAGCTAAAGTCCAGGGTGTCTTATGTGTCGAGCATAAACTAAAAATGTCATTTCAGAGGTCGAGATCTAAACCTGGATATGCTTCAAGTAAACAAGGAGGACCGCTAATGTGCGTTGTCGCATATTGATCCGACCCCGTTCATCCACGTTTTTGGATTATTGTCTAGCAAATGAAGCAAAGATAGACTATCTTCAAAAAAGTTGAAATTTGTTACATAAATTTTGATAGAATCAAATCTAAATCGAGTTCACCCAAACTAATCATGAGGTACGAACAGCTTCGGTGCGAAAATTTGTAAAAACAAAATCAAACCATATAAAAAGTTAGAGTAAGCGTTATTGCAAAACAGGGCAAGAAAAAAACGAAAAAAAAAATGAAATGTTGAAATCGTGTAGCACTTTTTACCACTCAACTTTCGAGAAAAACTAGCATCTCGCACCATTTTCACTAAGCAAAAAAGTGACTAAACTAACAACATTGCAAGGGAAAAAGCGTAAAATGGACAACAACTGAGCATCAGAAAAATCAACAAAGTCGTTCAAAAGGAGATGCTTTTCCATAGCTAAAATTGTATACAAATTGGCATCAACAACTAATTTGAATGATGTTACAAGAAAAGGCCCAGGAACCTTGTTACTTCTGACACAGGAGTAGTATAAAATTCTGACTAGAACCTCAACGGGGGGGACGGACAATTACTGCAGCGTGGCAATCTACAACGGGGTGGGACATTTTTAGGTGGCCATCTACAACGGGGTGGGACATTTTGAAATTTTTTAAAATGCAGTAAAATGTCCCCCCTATTTTTGAGGTTTTAGTCAGATTTTTTGAAGAATTTATGGTGCTATATTATTATTTCATTCGTCTTAATTTCTTTCGGCTATTTGAAACCAGTTCTTATTCTTTGCAAAATTTGCTACTTTGTTTATTTAATTTCCCCGCCATATTGTGCATCGCTAGACAAAGACGCATTGGAATGAGGTCATTTTACTCAACAATTTCACTCATTTTACTGCCTTATTATATAGTAATGCAATACTTAGCGTGCACATATCCGATTTTCATGAAACATAACCCAATTTTTAGCCAAAAATGTTCCGATTTTTCGGTTTTTTCTACCCCAACTAGATTTTTGCGGCGAGATCTTAGAAAATTTACCGACAGATCAAAAATTTAAAATTAGGGGAATTGAATAAAGGGTTTCAGGAGTACCAGGGGAAGAGGGCTTACAAACATTTTTGGCTAAGACAACATTTGACTGCAAATTTTTTAGCAGAAAATATCTTTACATTTTAACCATTCTACAGATTAAATTCTTTTTTATTCATTTGCATATTTCTATCTGAGCAGCAATCGTCCTCTTCTCATATTTTAAAACCCGCTGATACAGAAAGAAAACAACTACCTAAAGGAGAAACTGTGTAATTTGGCAAACTTTTTACCTTCTTGTTTAATTTTGATCCTAAGAACAATGTTTTCAGTAATGATATCATAATATTAAGAAAAATATTTCTATCAATTCTAATTCAATTCCAAACGAAAACAGCTATCAACAAAACAAGCAACTTTCTTAAAAAAAACAGAGTTTGCCAAATTGTTCTGCAGAGTTTCACAACCTGACACAGTTCAATACTTCAAAACAGTCGGATTTTCAACTGCTAACCTTCATCAAAAAACGATTTCAATGGTGGAGTCTATCGACAAGAAAAGTAAGATCCCATTTTTCGCGTGTTTTATTTAAAAAAATGTAGGATCTCCCCGCCGTTTCTTGTCAAACCCGTCAACAATTGTTAAGATGTTAATCACATGTTACTATGTGTTAAAATAACGCGGGAATGTGGAGTACATAATAGTTATACGGGGTCTACCCCCCTTTCAGAGAAGATATTTTACATGAACCCCAGACGCGCGAGCTTTTTTTTATAGTAACGTGCTATATAAAAGCACATAATTTGTATGTGCGGGGTCAGAAAAAAATAGGAGGCGAAAGTCTTCAGTGGCAGAAGTTGAAACGTGCGCGTTTCGTGTTTAAAGCAGGGTTAAGTGACGCTGCAGAACTCGCTTCGAAAGTCTGACTTAATATCTCGGACTTACACTGTTAGATAAGAATCTAAATGATCAAACTTTTAATTTGTTAACTATTCAACTTTTTTAACCTTTAGTTTCGAAAGGTTTTCTCAGTATAGCACCCTTTTTTAAAAATTTTAGAAAAAAGTTCAGTTGTTTAGATTGACATAGTTTTTAATTAATAGGGTTTTAGGAAAAACTGATTAATAAAGATTAGTGTGGAGTTGATCACAAACAGCTGATCAAGTTTTGAAAGCAAAAAAGTCTAATATCTAGTCAATTTGGCCAAAAAAATGCTCACCAATTTCAGGAAAACAGCCGAGAAAGATCACGAACCTGAAAAAAATAATCTTTTGTGTCAATCGAAATAGTGTGTTCAATTTTGACATCTGCCATTGTGGAAAGTGTCCGCTGAGCGAAAAGTTTCAAGTCGATGGTCGAGTTGTCTGTGATCAAGGCAACGGAAACCTGATTATCTACCTCCGCAACAATTGAGTAAGTTTTTTTAAATGATACCCGGCAAAGGGTTGGAACTATGCTCGATCCGGTTGTTTTTTGTTTGCTTTTTAACTTATTATATCATTGAACCGGACAAAGGGTAGGAGCTTTTGAAATAAAATCTGGTCCTGCGAAATTTTAAAACAACTTTTGAATAAAAATTACAACGGAATCAGTCAGTTTATATGACTCAAACATTGTTGAAAGGATCAGTAAATCACATACACAACTTTTTCTGGTTTCTCAAAAAAGTTTAACGACAAAAATCACAAAGTAAATAAACAATTAAGCCAAGCCCGCGAACTTTTTTTGGTTTATACGTTTCATTAAACAATGTACAAATCTTTTATTTTCGATGTGTCCTGTTTGTACTGAATTGTAACCTTACTATTTAATTGAAACTAATCTCTATGTAAACTTTTGAAATGAGCTGAGAAAAGGCCTTTTGGGTAATCTGTTGGCAGTTTGTTTCAAGTCAAAATCAAAAATCCAAAATTCCAATGGAAGACTGAACTCTGGAGGTTGAGCTCGCCGTAGAAGTTCTGGTCGCGAACTTTTGAGATCGGCTTTTCAATATATTGAGGTGGAGATCAAGCAGCTTCTAGCAATCGAGCTAGTGGTTCGCGGCGCACGTTGAGGGAGTTTTGTTTTGGGAGGATTTTTGATTGAGACTTGAAATAACTGCTACTGGATTCTTGAGAGGAACTTTTTACTGCGAGAGTTGTTACTAGCTACAGGTTTGAATTACAATTTGTGGAATACAAGAGGGACCGGACGTTCAGCACTTCAACAAAAACTCTAAAAATTTTATCTCAATTGGTGCTTACTTTTGTAAATTTTTGTTCGCGGGCTTTTTAATGGTAAAAAACTTAGTTAGTCTGTGAAAATGCATATACAAATCACTGAGTTTAATCTTCATCAGTTGATGAATAGTCTATAATGCGAGCTCTTGGTTTTTTCGCCGCTCCTTTTTTGCGTTCTGCTTTCTCTTTTTGCTTTTCGGTGCTGGCAAAGCGACTTGATTCTCCCTTGAAATACTTGCGTTATCGGATTCAATTGCTTGGTCCAAAATAAAACCATCGCAAGCTGGGTCTGTAGAAGACCCACTGTCCGATAACTCTGACATTTTGTCAAAATCTACCAAGTTTTCTTCTAATTCATCTTCACTATAATCACGTTGATAAAAACCTGGGTCTGGGGAGTTGAAACTTGAGTTGAGAATGGTGCTTGTTTGTGGAATGGTTGTTGTTGGTTGTTGCTTTGGCTGCTTTTTTTTCTGCTGCTGAATCTGTTTGCGCCTTTGCTGTGCATGCTGCGTGCTACCCTGCGCCTGCTGCGTGCTACCCTGCGCCTGCTGCGTGCTATCCTGCACCTGCTGCGAGCTATCCTGCGCCTGCTGCGAGCTATCCTGCACCTGCTGCGAGCTATCCTGCGCCTGCTGCGAGCTATCCTGCGCCTGCTGCTAGCTATTCTGCGCCTGCTGCGTGCTACCCTGCGCCTGCTGCGTGCTATCCTGCACCTGCTGCGAGCTATTCTGCGCCTGTTGCGAGCTATCCCGCGCCTGCTGCGAGCTATCCCGCGCCTGCTGCGAGCTATCCCGCGCCTGCTGCGTGCTTTCCTGCTCGTTTTGGCTTGCATCAAGCGAACCCCAATCCGGCTCATCTAGTATTGCTTTGTAAAACATGTCCTCTCTCAATGAGTTGTGTCCATAGGGTAACGTTGATACTTGGTCACTTAATATGAATCTTTTATCATCATAGCCCGACAATGATTTCTTGTTGACAACTATTGTGTGAAGCCTGTGGTTGCTAGAGGCTATTCGGGTGTTGAGAAGACGCACAACCTCGCCGCCCAAAAGAGTTTGCTTGTATTATTCATGGGTCATGCTGCGCCGTGCATCTTTTGTGACCCCTTTGGCTGACTGTTTGGTGCAACCTGAAAAAAAAACTTGGTTTATTTCAAATTTATCCCGTTTTTTCATACCCCAAAAGAACTTGGTTTGATAGAAAGTTTCGCAAATGCCTGTTGTTTTGATTACTTGTGTTTGTAGAGTGAAAGGGGGGCTAGTGAAAAAGACTTGCCTTCAGCGAGCTTGATTGAATACAGCTTTGGCTTGAGTCCACAAAACTCAGCAATTGGCCGGCTTCCCATCTCGTCTTTGAATTTAAGAGTGACTCGTGCATTGTCCATGCTGTATAGCGGGTGCTCAGGAGGGAAGTTTGAAAAATCAAATTGATCTGCAACCTGTTTTTTCGTCTGTATTTCTGCAAAGAAATCTCTTGAGCGCACTTCATATACGAAGGAGTCTGTGTCTGAATAAAGCAAATTGCAATCAAAGTTCTTCTTCATAACTTTGTAGTGAAACACAAACATGAATTTCTTAGCCAAATCCAGTATACAAGCACCGACGATGGTTGGTTTGTCCCACAGTATTTCTGATTGTTGAAGGCATACAGTGACCAGATCTTCACTGATAATTTTTGATGACTGGTACTCGGGCTTGTCTGTCCACTTGAGTGTTTCTTCTTCAGTGCGCGTCAATTTCACTTTCATTCTGTTTCGTTTTCCCTCGCAAGTTTTCCCGAATGATGAGTTCACCATTAATTTGTAGAAATCTTCCTCAAACTTATTCTTTGCCTGCTTTCTTTTTTCGGTATTTAGTTTCACGTATGGCGCTAGCCACTTTTCTTGTTTGAATGATAACTCTCGATGAAGCTTGGTTATTACCAATCCTAGTTCAACATAGAGTTTCAATGTTTGGTAGTGCAGTGTATAATTTTGTTTATCGAAAAGCGTCTGGAAGAGCTTTTTTACCTGCGGGGGTTTTTTAATTTGCATATCGGCCAACAAGTCGCTTTGGTATTCACTGAGCCAACATTCATCAATAGCTTCCTTTGTGGGTGCCAAGGGAAAGTCAGAGTGTAGATCATGTGGGCTGTCGGGATAGCTTAGGTCTACTTCAACTATGTATCCTACTGGGTCATCATCTGGTGTATTCAAAATTCGGTGAAGAATTTCCTGAGCATTATCGTCGGTCCACTCACTCTTGTCGAACAGTTCAAATTCACATAGTGGCAGTGGGAATTTTTCCATGATTCCTCCGTATAGATTGTTAGCGTCTATCATAATGATGAACGAAGAAATGTTTTTTGGTTTGTAATCAGGAAGAAATTTGTTATTTGCGCGACAAAGACGCTTACTGTACACCGAGCTCACGCCTCCTCTTATAAGGTTCTCAACCATATCAAGGTGTTCCCTCTCAGTTAGAAGATGTAAATGGGGATTGCAAATTTTGAGCATTGCGTCGCCCGACAAATTTGATGCAGTGTAATACTGACAGCAATCCAGTCCGTAGGTGTCATAGCAAACTTTTCGAAAGCAAAGAACAACTGCGGCGAGTAGGAACACATCAGTTTTCAAGTACAAGTTGTAGTATTCACCAAAATTTTGACATGAAAATAAATTGAATACGTGGAGCGCTTGCTTGTACTCATCTTCACTCACTGTGACTTCATATTGTTGTAAACTGTTGGTCCGTTTTAACTGAAGCTGTGTCTCTTGAAGTTTTTTAAAACTGTCAACGTAGCAATAAGGGAACGAGCCTTTTTGTTTCAACAGGTTTACCGACGATGTGGGCCACTCTTGAAAATGATGTTCAAGCAAGCTGAACTGATCCGGGGGCAGGTTCTGTACCAGTTTGTCAAGAGAAGCATTCATGAACTTGAAGGAGTCCAGTAGTCTTATGTATTCATACTGGTTTGTCCAAACGCCCTTTTTGTTCTGTGTTGCTTTTATATGCACTCCAATTTGCAACGGGATGAATTTCTCGCTTGTACTTGGTACCACAGAAATTGTGTTTTTCTCATTCAGGCTCTGTAGTGCAAGTACTACGTGATGAAGGTCATAGTTTGTCAAATTGTGGGCAAACAGTGGAGTAAAGTTTAGGTTTCTACGTTTTAAATTACACTGCGAGTGGGCGCATCCCAAAAATTTTCCTGTGAAGTGACAGTGATCTAGTACTGTGGGATCTTGTGGACTTGTATTCAATTCGTTTTCGCAAATCCAACACAGAGCAGCTTCTCTTTTTGGTATTGATGGTTCACCGGAAAAATTTTTGTATTGTTGTTTAACATCATAAATGCTCTTGGCAATTTGCTCCAGCGACTTGACAAATTCAATCATGACATTCGGCCCACACTTCAGATCGAAAAAGAATGGTTTCGTTCCATTCAAGGCCACAAAAAGCAAAGCATAGCTGCATGGCTTGTGTTCTTCTAGCGCTCTAGTATTGCTCGAGCTTTGTGTGTTGCTGCTGCTGCTGCTGCCAATAACGGGTTCAATTATAGACTCCAGATCAAAAAATCCGACTATAGGTGCAAACCAACGTGCTTGATTATTTTTATATTCAAATTTTTGCTGTCCTGCTTTTGGCATTTTAATAATTGCCCGTGTGTTTTGGTGGCATATTTCTTCATGTCTCTCATGTCGTTCGATTGAAGTGCTAATATGAAAACAGTTTCGACACAAATGGTTGTCTAAACGCTGTCTCTTCTGAATGTACTGGTGAATTAGTCCTTTGATATTTGTGATCAGCACATAATGATGCATTGAACCATCACTTAGCAAGAGTAAGTTCAGGTTGAATTCGAAATTTTGATTGTTTGATATGCGGAAAGGAATCAATTTTTTGTTTGAGTGCCGAAATACATTAACGCGTACCTGGTTAAGCTGTTCAAATTTTTTCAATTGGTGAAAGGCCATTGGCATCAAGAATTCACCAACTGGTTGCTTTGCTCTCGGATTTTCTGGACCATACATTATTGGATTTGTTTTTTGTCTCCAGGAGGCATTGTCCGGTATCAATTTGGGTCCAATTTTGTTGTGATATTGTGCTGTATAGCAGTATAGGAAACATTTTTCATCTTGTCTGTTGCGAATGTTGAGCAAGTATTGACTTCTAGCCAACTCAGTTGGGAGAGCTAGATAGGAAGAGGCACTAATTGGTTTTGACTTGACAAATCGTAGTTCGACATTCTCAATTCTATCTACCGTCCACCCGCTTCCATGAGATGCAAAGCTGTTCAGTGAGAGGAGTATTTGCTCAATCACTCCAGCAAAGCATGATTTACTCAATCCGGTGAAGTCAACGCGCTGCATTTTTGAATTGATATGTATCTGAATTCGATCGGGTTGACTATCAACGGTTTCATCACTTGTTGGTTTTGTTAATTGCACCAATGTACTGAATTGAAGTTTTTGTGCGCTATTTTGCGTGTTCAGTTGAACAACATTTTCAATCTCGTCCTGTTTGCTCCGCAAAAAACTTAGCAGATCTATTTCCTGTTCCCCCACTGGTATGTCGTAGGTTTTCAAAACACCACCGAAAGCTTGCTCGGACGGAAGAATTCCAGAACTTGGGTTGTTTTCCAGATCAGCGTTCCATACTGGAAGTCCATGGTTTTTGTTCATATGCTCCATGTACTTGAGGTTGTCTACATAGAACTTGTTGCAGTAGAGACAGTAGCGGGGATGTTTTGTGTTGTGTTGCTGTATCATATGCGTTTCGAGTTCTATGACTTTTTCATGAGCAAACGCACATTCATCGCAAACGTATTGTTTATGAACTGTTTCCATATGTCGTCTGAGGCTGCGCCTATCTACGAGTTTTTTCTGACAAATTGTACACCTTTCAGCGTTCATTATGAACAGGAGAAAGGCAGAAAGAATAGAAACGCAAAAAAAGACTTATAAAATTATGATAAGGAAATGGAAAGAGTTGAAGTTCTTCAATCAAGTGAATTTCAGGTTAAGGCAAAAAGCAAATGTAAGAATTTTATTGTCGGGCAAGCTGTAATTTAAACTTGTTTCATCCAATCAGAGTGCGCGTCTTTTTTGTTTACTTTTGCAACAGAAAGCTACTGCTCCGCAAACAGCAGTAGAGGGGGACACACCGCGCAGACTGTTGTGTAAACAACACTTAGATTTGTATGCTCAACGGTTTTTCTACTTTTTGTTTGTTTAAAACAGGTGATATTGAGTTCGCAGTTTTACTTCTTATTTGTTTACCTTAATTTTCGAACGGTGTACGACTATCTGATGAAAAAGTGATTATTGATTGCTTACTGTGATTTCACTACAATCCAAGCTTCAGCTGGGTTTATTTCAACCCAGTCCACTTTCGCTTATTTGTTTAAAACATTGTTTCGCACACTTGTGTGTTCAATGTCTGAAATTTTCAGCATCGCTTAATTCTGTCTCACAATATTTGTCTAGTGCTAAGATGAATCTTTAGTTAAAGTTTAACTAAGAACTGGTTTCGAGATGTTAACAAAATTATCATGCTCAAACCTTGTGAAAAGCAACAAATACAATATGTACAATGAGTTTAATGAGTTTTGTTGTATTTTAGAGTCGAGATAACTTGATGACTTTCTTGACGGGGGCATAACATTGGCTCAATGGAGCTGTTTCATCGATGCTGACATCATCAGAAAAATTGTTGGCAAGCAACGGGAGGCTTTCCGGGGTTTTTCTTTCTTCACTTGGCGACTGATCAAAACTCCAAAAACCAGATATTTGCTCAACTTCTTCTAGCTGCCCCAATTGAATCTCCCAAATTTCAATGCAGTCATGATCGTAGTCTGCAAAAAGTTTTATTGTTCGCTTTGTCAGTTTTTTCACATCCTGCTTCTTTGTTTGAATGGGAGTAATACATCCATAATATCGATGAGCATATGGAGACTCTTCTTGTCTTGGTGATTTTTCTGGCGTTTTTGTAAGATGAAATAAATCGTTTTGTTTTGTGTATTCAAGTATTGGTTCAATGTAATTAACTGGAACAATAAAGCTGTTTTTTGTGTGCCATAAATCTGTCTTATCATCAAAGCTTTCCTTTACAAGGACAATATTTTTGAAGTTGTGACACATTCGCACAAGGGTTTGAGTGCCTCGCTCACTTGTCTTTGCAACTTCTAAATATTCAGCAGCCATATTACAAGTGATGGATAAACAATTGAGATGTTTTTTGTTCTGATTTTACGGATTTAAACGGTAACAACGCACACAGTTTTCTTTGTAAGGAAAATTTTATAACGACTTAACAGCACCGAGTCTAGAACCAATTCTAGTAACAAGAGAAATGAAAACTTGTTTTTATATCGTATGGAACTGAAAGGAAAAGCAGGATGAAAGCAAGTTCCAGAAGAAGGTTAAGTAACAAAAGACTTGCAGTAATGTAATAAGGTGCCAAAGAACTAAAGAGTTTTCACAAAACTTATATTGAACAACAAGAAAGAACCAATGGCGGAAAGTTTGAAAAAAATGTTGCAGACCGATTTGTTTATTTGACTTAATCATTTCATCATTATTCCGTCATGTCTATAAATAGAATTATGTCATATTGACCAAAGTTCAATTGGGTTGCTCTCGAGAAATATAAATAGACTCGAGGAGGCGAGCTAATTTATCCATTGCTAATGAAAATTTGTCAGTTTTTAGATAGATTTAAAGGTCGGGACTTGTAAAACTGTTTTCTGCTATGGCCTTTATAATGCTTGGCCCGGCGATGTTGCATTAGTGAATGGAAGTTTTTAAATTGCCTTGGACAATTGCGACATTGAATGGGTCTTGATTCAGCAGGGTATATTTTTTCCGATCTTCTGAATTTCATATTTCGTATAAACATCTAAAGGAGTATAAATTTGTTTACACGCGTAGGGAGGGGGATTTGTTTGTTCAGCTGTTATCTTGTCTAGACATGTTGAAGTGGGGTTTTAAATTGTTTACATTCCGACAAACATCAATGTATTAGTCATTTATCTTTTCAGATTACTTTGATACAGTTTGTCTCAATATATGCAACATTATGGGTAATGTTTTGTCTAAGGATGCTGAGTACAGCGACTTTCATTTGGATCTCTCGCTCAATGAAAAACGGCTTGTTAGGGCTGTTGTTAAGACTTATCATACCACTGGCACCTATTTATCCTTGAAATTGTTCAAACGTGATAGTGAACAGGTCGACTGGGATTTCAATCAAAAAATTACCCTTTCGGTGCGAGAGTTTCGGTTGCTATGTCAGAACATAGAAAAACTAGAACAAATGCTTGATCAACCAGTTGGCTTGATCGACTCACTTCTAAAACCAGATTCAACTGATGACTCGAAGCGTCCAGCAAAATGGGCTGGCAAAACGCCAACTCAGCGCCAGAAGAAGATACCAAAAACATCTGTAACAGTCAACGAGGAATCGGAATAATTTCTATTATACCTTTTGCTTCCTGTCATTGTTTATGCTTTCATAGTTAGTTCATTAGCTTTTTCTTTTTTGTTCGTTATGGTTGAGGCAATGTATGAGAACAGTCCTGAATATTTCAAGAAATTTCAAAAACGTTTCAAGTACTATATTTGTGAGTCGGAACCAAAACTTGAAAACACAACAGTTGAAAATTATGCATATGGTTATCATTCATCTGCAACAGTTATCGAAGGTTGCACATTTGGCTCCAATCATTATCATGTTATGTATGAATTTGGTTCTCAGGATGATAATATATTCGATTCTCTTTTTGTACCTGCGGTGATACCGTGTCTCGTTAACTGTTTCAAATTACTTATTCAGCCTACGCAAAAAGACTTTGTTAAACGTGGTGCAATAATTTCACGGCTACATGTTGCTGATGAATACCTTTCAAAATCAACTTCTTCTGCAGTTACCAAGAACCAGAAACAACTTCCAGCACCCTTGAGTGAGGCAACAGCAAAATCTATTAGTACTTTTACGACCAACAATTGTTCTTCTACAGTCCCTGACGTAACTATGAAACGATTTTGCCAGCTTATGCTAGGTGAACACTCCTCAACTCTTTATCAGATAATGGATATTCTGCTTAGTGGTCACGGGAGTTTTGTGCGAGAAACCTCAAACTCTTTCATAATCTTTCAATTTTGTAAAAATTGATATTCAAAAAGTGTTGTTTGAAAATTAAATTAACTTTTACTTCATATGTTTTACAAAAGCTAGCAACTCTAATTCATTTACATCAGGTATAAATGGAAATTTCTCACTATAAAAATAATGAACAATATATATGCAAAATAAACCACAAAGCTGGGAGTCTGAGGATTGCAATGGAGACTGAATGTCTCTTCTATGTTCCATGATATCATCATTATCTCCAAGTCTTTACACTGTTGTAAACGGTTGAAAATATCCTTGTAGGTAGTCAAGGGTAGAGCCAATGGATCCGCAAAATATATTATTGGGTATGCATATCGTTTAGCTAGCACTACCCAGTGGGTTCCAATAGAGTTGGATCGTGATGCATTAACAATAATAAATGTGTTGGTTTGCAAGTTCAGAGGATAATTATCAGCGGCACAAACACCTCTGAATTTGAATTTGAGGTGTTTACACTTTTTCACTGGAAGATGAATTTGATCTTCGTCCATTAGTATGTGATCATGGGAAGAGCGTTTTTAGATGCGTTTCTTGCAGAGTCAATGTAGATCGTGGATGCTTTTTCCCCAAGAAAAAATATTTCAACGTTATGAGCTAACGCTGCATCGAACTTGAGTTCGACAGACAATGATGAATTTGTGAGCTCTGGATGAATAAAGTCATGAGTTGCCTCTTGAGTGCTGGACAGATCAAATACCATTATATAATGGTTTGCGAACTCACTCAGAGGTATTCCATGGCCATTTTCTACATAAGCTAATGCACTCATTGAATTGTAGTACAACCTCTTGTTGTCAGTTGTTGACATTGGAGTTCCAGCCGTTGCAAAACCATTTCGATAAATGGTTATCTCTCTTAAACCAAATTTTTGATAATGGAATGGATTAGCGGTGTTGGTACCGATGAATGCTGTACCAACGCATAATGCAACAATGACTCTTCTGATTGGCTCTTTAGTGAAAATATCCTCATGTTTCCAGCTTTGTTGGCCTGTTGTAGCCAAGAATGTTTTGGTAATTACTTCATTGTATCGGTAAATTGCCGTTTTCATAATAAATAATGTCTTCTCAATAATGTCAATAATGTCTTCTCAATTGCACCTACAACATTATCTGACACCGTCATCTTCCTGACAAATAAATTAGCCTCATCTATTTTAACCTTGTAGTGTTTCGCTGCGTCTTCACTGATGACGGCAAAGTCATCTTGGGATCTTCTCATTGAAATGCGTAACGTAACTCCACTAACCAAATGTTTCTCACATGAAAAGAAATCAACCGCCAACTTTCCATATAATGTTATGCGTGCGGATTGTCGCACTGTTCTTTTTCTTATTTCTGATATTGCTGCTGGAATAGTGCCCGGGTTTTCCTCATTCTCGTAACCCTGACATTTAAGCCAGGTTTTCTTTGCGTCTGTCCCATGAGAGAATTCAGTTTCTATGAAACTTTTGTGTGCATTGTGTCCATTAGCTGTTGAAATTTTGATACCATTTGCAGAAACAGTACAGTCGGCGAAAAGTGAATGAAGGATATTATTAGCAAAATATGGAAGATGACTGGCATTAGCGTCACCAGCTGTGAAGCGCAAATCCGTTCCATCTGTTTGAAGTATTCGACACTTGATCTCCAGGTAAATTTTTTGTAAGTCAATAAAATTGTTGCGATCACCAACAAATTCAAATTCCAATGATGATCCTGACGGCGAATAAAGCGGTCCTGTTTTTTGCTCGAATGATTGATCAAATGTTACCAGCAAAGGTGGTTTTTCAAATAAGTCTAGAGAACTGTGAGTAGCTTCAGATGGTATTACAAAATTAGTTCGCATTTTTCACTCGCGAGAAAAAATCCAGACGACTCCTTTTTGGACGGGGTTTTCGAGAAATGATTCTTCTGGTTAAGATTTTTCGTTTTTGGTATGAACGAGGTCTCGTGTATTGTCGTCTTTTTTGTCTAATTATTTTACGACCTGATGCAATACGTGATTGAAGAGATCCACCTATTTGTTTGCGAGCTGTTTTGGCTACTGTACTTTTCAGTGCTTGTTTTTCTGACTTTCTTTTGGTTGCAACTTCTACTAACTCCGGTGCTCATTGAACCAATAAATCACGACCAATCTTTTTTGCTGCGGGCCAGAGAAATTTGCGTGCTAATGGCAGAGCAACTCTTCCAATACCTGCAGCAAGCGCTCCAAAACCGCTGCCTCTTTGTCTGTAGTGTCCGGAAAAATGCGGCATTGATTGAGATGCTTGATTGCTGTAGTATGCCTCCATATTAAATAATTTTTTGAAATTTTAAACTGACCATAACTTTTCAGGTTCCAGTAAAAGGAATTAGTTTTCCAGTTTCGTTTCTCAACTCTACCTGTATGTTCTGAATGTTGTTTGATAATATTGGCTTGTAATCCAAATTTGTGTAGGACTTGTGGTGTATGGGTGTCACTGTGTTTATGCTACCGTTTCTCAAACGTCTTTCAGACTCAATGATTTTTATTACTGGAGCTCTCACATCACCAACGTTCTGATGTTCAATTATATCAATGTATACAAATATTAACTGTGATCCGCAAGTGATATCAACTGGAAATTCTCCAACATGTCTGTTCAAAGAGTTGTCTGCTTTTTCTGACTTGTAACCAATGTGAATAATACCATGATTCGAAATATCTCTTATTCCTTTGAAACCAAGAATACTGGGTACTTCTTCATCTTCAAATGACAAACCTTCGTTAGGTCCAAATTTCAAAACTAAATTTTGCGTTACACTGTCAAAATCATAGTCAAAGTTTTTCAATTGATCGATTCGAAAAATTTCTTTCAGAAGCTCTTCTGAACTGTTGTATATACCTTTGCGAATTCTTCGAAGTTGTCCGGTTCGGTTATGTGAAGCATCAAGTTCGGCGCCAGAACTGACATACGCAACTATTTCGGTTGAGTTTACATTATTGATGTTTGAGGAAAATGATATTGAAGCAAGGGCAACTTGCCAATCTCCATCTAACTGTAATGGTTGAGCCAGTTGATTTCGAAACTTGGCCATAGTATTACTGGTAAAAATTCCCATTGATGCATTCGATATCAAATCAATAGTAAATTCTCTATGAATACTCATGTTTAATCTTTGACAGGAAGAACGTTCACTTGGACTAATTCTGGTTCATAAAATTTACCTTCAATTATATCGTTGTTTGCGTCTATAAAGTTGTATGTTGGTGGACTAAGGGTAGCAACCTTGAATACTGTGAAGACTTCGTCTGTGTAATTTTGTTTATAACCTTTTCTAAATATTTCGTCTGGCTTTGCAATCCGAACCAAGTCTCCTTCTTCGTATTTTGGCTTGTACTTTTTTGTGCTAATTGCTAGGGATATTAGAAACGGTTCATGTTTTTTTGAAAGTTTTATTAGATGCAAGTTGGGTAACACGATTAACACGAGTGTTTATAGTATTTACAAACTGGGGCAATTGCTTAATATAAGTCCAAGTCCAATTTTCCTACAGGTATTTGTGAATAATGTTTTTGAGCGATCGAATATTCCTCTCAGCAAATGCCGACTTGGTTTCGTTTTCGGTTGTATATAAATGAATCTCCTTCTTTTCACAAAATTTTTTGAATTCACCTTTAAACTCGGATCCCTTGTCTGTCCAAACCCTTTCTGGTTTTTTCTGTTCGATCATTTTTTTGAACGCTTCAACAACGTCTTTTGCATATAAAGCCTTCATTGGTTGCACTCTAAGGTATCGCGATAAAACATCAACAGCCACCAGTAAATATTTGACTCCATTGTTGTGTTGGGCAATTTTATCCATATACGCCACATCGACAGAGCAGATTTCGTTTATTCTGTATGCAACAGCTTTTAGTCTCAGAAAAGTTTTTCTGAATTGTCTGTATTTTGTGTATGGAGCTTTCGACTGAAGGTATTGAACCACTTTGGATCTTGGTAAACCACTGGCTTTCTTCAAGTTAGCAATGCTACCAAAAGCTGCACTACCTTTTGTGTATAATTTGTTCAATTGTTTAACGTGAGAGGAAGTAATTTGTCCATGAGCTAGACGGTTGGATTTCGTCTTTTGCATCTTCAAAGCTTCCTTCATCGTCGCCTGAAGATTTTGATTCTTCTGTTCTCGAGACTCCTGATTCTTCGTTTTCTGGTTCATCCTCAAACAACTGTATCTTTTCGTTTAGTGATAAGGCAAGAAATTTTTTTGCGTATGTATTACAAGTTAATTGTGAACTGATATCTAGAAAGGTCAGGACTTTGTAATGTTCAAGTGAAAGTTTAGAGGTTGTTTGTTGTAGATCGTAAAGAAAATCTGCGACAAGAATTCTAGTGCTTGACTTATTAACCACTAGTCTCGAAGTCTGATCCAGCGATAGAGATTCTGACTCTTCTATTTGTTCCAATATTACGCTCGCTTTTTCAAACTTTTTTCTGTCAAGGTGTTTTATATCTCTCAAAACTCGCTCCCTGATTTCAGTTGAAACTTTTGTATCACTTTTGTAATCTCTAGTCTCATTCAACTCATCTTTGGCATTCTCCAAAATATTATCGGTCTGCTGTTGCGTGTCTTGTTGCGTGGTAGAAGGTGATGGTGGAGACTTGCTTCTTTGCAACAGTGATATTTGTTTTGCTTTCTCTCGGACATTTTTATTGTTGAGAAGTTGAGCAATTTGAGGTTGTTCATTCGCATACATTTGACGAGGAATTAGCACAAACTCTTCAGTGTTCATTTTGCTCCAGAAAGCAATACAAGGTAACGCAATCAGTTTAATTAGACGGATTCCAGAATCTGATCGAAAAATTTTGATTCTCTCACTTTTTTCAACTCGCCTGTCTGCAAGTTTACGTAGTCGTTTCTCGAATTTTTTTAATTCAACTTTATTGATCGGTACAACTCCAGAGAGTACGTTCATCACACAGTCACTCAAGAACCAAATGAAATCGCCCTGATGTAATATTCCTATTTGAGCTGTGTTCTCATTCCTCTTATTTACCCATTGCTTGAGCATAAGCAAATGTTTCTTTTTCATTTGTAATTGTTGTAATGACTGCTTCAGGGGACGAAATGTAAAAAATAGAAGGATCCGGTCCAATTAGTTGCGATGAAAAACGTAAACCCTGACTGGTTTTTGGGTCGAGATCTATCATCAAATATCCAAAGGGCTCCGCAGTTGCTAATTTGTATGCTTCTTTAATCAGTTGGAGACAATTCAACTGTTTTCCAAGACATTCAATTTGTTGAATGTCACGAAGCGACTTGAATAATATTATGTGTGTTGTATTCAGATCAATGGTTCTGGACCATTTGCTTTGATGGAATAAATTATGCTTGACGTATATAACATGTAGTTTGCGATGACGTCCTGAGGTCGCTATTTTTACAAATTCTTTATCGTTGAAGATTTCTTCACATGAATCGTCATAGATAAGCAGACAATGCGATAGTTTTTTGTTATATCAAAGCCTGAGTATTTTAGAAACTCAATCCCTGGTATAACTCGTTGCATATCTTTGAAAAGTGGTTGGAACTCTTTGTAAAAATAATAAATTTTTTCAAAACCTGGATAAAAGGTCGAACCTTTTAGCATTCGAAACAAGAGTTCTGTTTTACCACAACCACTTGGTCCTACAATTGACATAAATACCCTGTCATTTGTAAGAATAACTTTGTTCATAGTTTTGGATTAGGTTAAATGTAACCAATTAAACTCGATAAGAGAGCAATCCAAATTGATTTCTCTTCACAGCTTTCCGATAATAGAAAGAGCATAGAGAAGCAAAGAATGATCATTAAGACAATGATACTTAAACACTTGAACAAAAAAAATTACTTCGGACCTTGGCACCGTTGAATTTGAACAACAACGCCATGGGGGCATCTCCTTGTTGTTCACATCAAAGACTAAATTACTGATACCAGCGTCAGCCTCGTCTTTTTGATTCATTGGAGAAAAATAATTAATTGAAAAGTGAATTGAAACAAGAATGATATAAAATGTTAACTTTTGAAATATTCACTGGGCAACTGTTTCATGTACCAGAACTCAAACAAATTAAAATCTTTAATAAGACTTTTTATCTCTAGTTTATAACAAACAGTTGATAAGTCATTTTCCTTGAACGATGGTTGATTGAAGACTTTTTCAACTTCGGGGTGCTCCAAGACATATAACCGCAACTCATTCGGCATCTCATTAAGTGACAGCTCACGTTCTGGTGGTGTTTTTTTCAATCTAAATTGAGGAACTTTTTTGTCCGCCCATTGCTTCCAACGTGGGATTCGCTGCTCGTTGGGGGACTGCATAGGCTTCTGGTTTGTTTTGTTCATAGCCATAATTGAACTGATTCCGATGTTCTCGAGCTCTCTGTTTATTTTTTACATACAGTTGGAAGTGATAGAAATTATCCATCACGGGCAGGAAAGCCCTAAAGCTGTCTAGCTCGTCGGGAGAAAGAGTAATGGTTGCAAATTAACGTTTTGCTGCTGCGCTATAAAGCGAATTGTAACGCGGTTGTTGTGCTGTGTTTGGCTTATTGTTGAGATAGTTCGCTCGGTTCTGTTGCTCACTTGAAAAATTATTCTGTATTGGTGGAGAGGGATCCTGAACTCTGTTGAATATTACAATCGGCTGATCGTCAAGTGGAGTCAAGCAAGTGAATATCTTCAAGTTGTCTGACAGATAGGTTGTTAAAGTTGCCGTGTCTTCTCTGTGCATCACTTTGTGTCCACTGTGAAAATATTCTTGCTTTACGTTCCGCGCAGTGATTTGATAATTGATATTTTGTTGAACGAAAGTTTGAATGAAGATAACAGGAGGGAACTTGTTCTTCTGATATTATCTCTGAGATTCGGGGACAACTTAGATCCTCCAGATTATAAACAGTTTTTTGTAAAAGCTTACTGAGGAGCTCACACTTTTCAATGCCTTTGGCAAAAAAGTTTTTCCGTGTGAATCGGAAACTGAAACTCAGACAGATTGTTTTCAAATCACAGTAAGGTATATCACCTTGGTCCCAATCAAGACCGTGTAGGTTATTGGTCAGCCAAATAACAGTTTGTCTATCGTGTGCGGGTAAATCAGCGAATTTAAGCGGTGGTTTGAAAAATATTGTATCGTTGTAACTCGAACACAAACTGAGTTCTTGTATAATGAATCCAAGTGACTTGAGTTTGATACCTTCGAGATCGAGGACAATTATATTTGTAGTTTTGCTGCCAAAATTTTCTAGCATTCCAATTCACGAAACAATTGTGAATGAAAAATTTTCACTGATAGAATGAATAATATTCCTGTCAGGTGTCCAAAAAAACAATTGTTTACTGGTGAGTAACGGAAAGCGTAAACATATCCAGGGCCTTTGTTTCGGCAATCTTTTATAAATCCAGCGGCGTCATGCAATGCAGCATGAAGTCGTAGCACTTTGCCCCGTTTCAATAAAGGATCTAGTCTTGAATTATCAATTCCAATAAAACCACCATAGGGTCTAAATTTAAGTGCTATTTCTCCGTCAACTTCTGGATCTAACAAAGAACAAGCAGCTACGAAATATAATTGTCGATAAGATATGTGTGTATAATTTATGTTACCTCTCAGTGATAAAACTTTCTCATGAATGAGCTTGATGTCTTTTGTTCCTATTGTGTTCATTATTTATTGTTTACTGAACGTGAGCGTTTAGAGTTTTTGTTTATAAATCTTTCAATTCTGATTGGTTGTCAACTTGAATAATAAATCAAGCACTCCGATTGGTCAATTTATTTTGGAAAGTTTTGTGACCCTGAACATGTTTGGGCATGATCTGATGACTCTCTAATTAATATATCATTAATGATTTTCTACATCTACTAACAGGTTATTTGTTTTACTGTTGTTTTCACCAATTTATGTATGCATTTATGGACATAAGTGATTATGACCATAATTGTGTACATACTTAGGTAAAAACTGGTTTTCTTGTACAACTCTGGGTTTTTTATAATTGTGTATGTATGTATATAAGTATTTATGTATGTATGTATGTATGTATGTATGAATCTATGTATGTATGTATGTATGTATGTATGTATGTATGTATGTATGTATGTATGTATGTATGTATGTATGTATGTATATATGTATGTATGTATGTATTTATGTATATATGTTTGTATTTATGTATGTATGTATGTATGTATGTATGTATGTATGTATGTAAGTATTTATGTATATATGTATGTATGTATGTATGTATGTATGTATGTATGTATGTATGTATGTATGTATGTATGTATGTATGTATGTATGTATGTATGTATGTATGTATGTATGTATGTATGTATGTATGTATGTATGTATGTATGTATGTATGTATGTATGTATGTATGTATGTATGTATGTATGTATGTATGTATGTATGTATGTATGTATGTATGTATGTATGTATGTATGTATGTATGTATGTATGTATGTATGTATGTATGTATGTATGTATGTATGTATGTATGTATGTATGTATGTATGTATGTATGTATGTATGTATGTATGTATGTATGTATGTATGTATGTATGTATGTATGTATGTATGTATGTATGTATGTATGTATGTATGTATACATACATCCATACATACATATATAGATACTCACATACACATACATGCATACATATACATTCATAAATACATTCATACATGCATACTACAATACACACAAACATAAATACATACATACATAAATACATACATACATACATACATACATACATACATACATACATACATACATACATACATACATACATACATACATACATACATACATACATACATACATACATACATATATACATTCATGCATACATACATATACATATATACACAATACATATATACATGCATATACATATATACATATACATAATACATACATACATACATACATACATATACATACATATACAGGTATACATATATATGCATGTATGTATGTATTGTGTATATGTATGTAAATATGTAAAATAGGGGGGACATTTTATTGCATTTTAAAAAATTTCAAAGTGTCCCACCCCGTTGTAGATGGCCACCTAAAAATGTCCCATCCCGTTGTAGATTGCCACGCTGCAGTAATTGTCCGTCCCCCCCCCGTTGAGGTTCTAGTCAGAATTTCATACTACTCACAGGTCAAAAAACTGTCTATATGCTCGATTATTTTAATACCAGACAAATAGAACTTCTTGTTAATCAGAACATTTAGTCATCATCATTCAACTCGACGAGAGATTGTGTTAAAAAACGGGATGAACAGGACAGGAGTAAAGAGCATTTGTGATGGACAAAATTCTTGCAAAGCACCAAAACCATTATCTGTCATTACGCTGTCATGAGCTATCAGCGGGAAACAAAATATTCATATATGCTTCTAAAAATCATTAAGAACCTATAAAGACTTCAATTAATGAGAGTTATGCCCAAGACTACAAACATAAATAAGATTGACGAAAAATAGGCGCCATTGCTTCCCATTGCCCTGAAAACGGAAAAAAATGAAAACTGATTTTTGTACAAGAACTTTCATTTCGTAGTCAGACATACTGCTTTTTCTTAATGAAAGGAGACATCGGGCTAGAGCCAATAACAATAAGCTTTAGAGATGGTAACGGAGACTTATAAGAACAAAGTTTCAGTAGCGGGAATCTAAAGTTGGTCTTTATTGTTCAATCCCGATTCTATTCTTAATTTATTTTTATGACTGCGTTGAGTTTCGATTATTTTGGAGAGGAACATTTGTTAAAAACCTCTCTGCGCAAAATAAGCCAAGAATGAAACTGTCCTAGAGAATTCAATGCGATTTCACGCAAAATGTCGAAAAACTGGCTTAATGAGGTAAAGCGAAAAATGGAAGAATAAGAACAAAAACGATCAGAGCTTGAAGTTCACAAAATGTTCTTGAATGATTACTGTTTTATTCATAAAACTATTAGCTAGGCTTTCAAAACGATTAACAAGGTTCACATATGACAATATAGCAATCAGTAAAACTTTCTGATACGTGGATTGTAATGCTGTAATAAAACTACAAGAAAAACCATAATTATAGTCGAAACTGTCTTTCGATCTCATACAATTATGCATTTCATTGCAAAGATTTTTATAACAAACTTGCCTTAAAATACACAATACAATTTCCTGCAGTAGGATCTAATACGATTAATTAGCTTCATAGGAGATCAAATAAGATAATTTTTCTACTGTACTATAACCATACCAATTTTAGCTTAAGAGCTCAAGAAATTTCTAGGTGTAACACTTCTCGCTTGCACACCTTAAGCAATTGAAAAAGGAAACAGAAAAGATTGCCTTAAAAGTGTTACCTTATAGCAACTCATCGGGAAAGTTCTTTCCAGTGCCTTTAATGGAAAAACAGCACGATCTCTGTTCTTACAATGAGTGCTATTGTAATAAAAATCTCCTCTTTCATTAGCTAGATTTTCAGTGAAAATGTTCTTTTTCTGATAAGTTTTGCGGAAATTTTGCAAAAAATATGAACGTTTTGTGAGAACTAAAAATTTTGGTGTCAGTTTTTGGAATGGCAATATTGTGACAATATTCTAACATCCCGGCTAAATTTTTGCATTTTGAACGGTTTGAAACCTGACAGCTAAAAATTTTCATCTACCTTTGAAATTTCCGTTAAATTTTTTGTTAACATTATCAAGAAAACGTCATCTCATCCCACGTGAAAGATGTACCCTTTTTTCACAAATAGTCTTAATTAATTCATCAATTACTGTAAACATTTTATTTTCTTAATTTCTGACAAAATTGACCACTCTACTTACTTCTCTTTGGTTTCTCAAGAATTAACTTGAATGTTATTTCTTGAAAAAAATGAAACATGTTATCAAAAACAACTTTTGATACCAAGTTGTCATTGCAATCGAGATATCAAGTTTTCAAGCGCACTTAGCTCTTCAAGGTTTTCTTCAAATTACTTTTGAGTTTACTTTTAGCTGTCAATTTATTCGTAGTACAAGGCTTCGCATAAGATTTATTTCGTTTCTTTTTAACAGTCAATATATCAATTTCGACGAATTTATACTTAACATAATTCAGAGGCGAAAAATCGAATTTTAATAGCGATAATTTTTGCTGTAAAGTTTTGTTATGTAACGCAAACTGTCTTTAAACAAGCAGAAAAAACACAGTAGCGCACTAATGAAATAATTTACTTTTTGTTAGCTAAAGTATCTACAGTTTCGTTATCTTCAAATTATCAACAGATAAAAGAACAACTGGTCGAACTCACTTGCAAACTGTAACTTCAACATGCCGAATAATATAACTGTTGAAAAAGTGAAGTTGTTTTTTCTCACAAGTATAATAGAAATCAGCTAACTTGGGAATTGTTATTAAAATGCAAAAAAAAACTGCAACTTGAAACCGGGCAGTCAAATATGAGTTAAGTTTTGTTATCTGATTTATACAAATTGATTACAGTTGAGGTTATAAACAAATAACGAAAATCAATTAAACTTAATTGCAGTGTGAAACGAAAATTTTTTGTTGATTTTTTTATATCGTCAGTTGGAAAATTATTTCCTAATACTTAAAATGGATTTTTCAGTTGAACGTAAGGAAAACTATCCATTGAGAATTCTTACGCAAAAATGTACTTACTGAAACCTCAATCTGGGTTTAAAAAATTAAAATCAGTTTGAGCTATAAGAGGAGAAAAATTACTTACCTTCGCATTTCCAACCCTAACAGAAAGATCCCAATTTATTGATAATTTCAGCTGAGATTGTCAAGGAAGCAGCTAATTTTTTTGTATGCGTCACTTAAAAAACTGCTATTTTTAGGTGGTTTTGATTTAAAGATTGCTGTGTGACGCAAACAAAAAGGTTTTGTATTTCATCCTAATTACTTCTTGTCAACAACAAACACTATATATTGCTCGTTTATATTCGGCAGGAAAAGAAAAAACACATTCGTTGTGAATATTGTTTTGGTTTACTATAGCTTAAGTTAACGTAAGAAATAATTAATCGGAATTTATCATCAACAGGAAAAATGACTCATTTTGTGTAGTGTAAACGGGCAAATGAGATAAATAGTACAAAACCAAAGCCTGAAAAACGACTTTCCATAAGGGAATTATTGCTTTCTAATTAGGGTGAAAAAAGGCAACAATTAATGACGTAACGGACGAGAATATTTGTTACATCCCATAAACTTACTTGTGGGTTCTTGGAAGTTTTTCAGACTGGATTTCTTTTGTGAAGTCAAACTCAGTCAATTTATATTTTTGCTGAGACAGACAGGAGGGGTATAACTGAAAATCTCTTTGGAAAAATAGATCTGTGAAGAGGCCTTTGCAGATTTTTAATTGCTCGACAAAAAATCGAATTGTTCAATTTGTTCCCAGCCTTTTCACGCCGTCAGATCACTGTTTCAAAAAGTAAAGTTTTAATGGTTAGAAAAATCGCTGCTGAAAAAGAAATTTTTGAAGAAGTAAAATTTTGAAGGCTTCTTAAATTCTCGTTTTAGTTCTCATTATAATATCTCAGCAATTGTTAAGGAGGCTCAGTAAGGTGCGTTTTCACATAATTCGCCAACCCCGGTCATCCACATTTTCATTTACTGTTCGAAAACATTTGTTTATGAGCAGAAAAAGTTGTTTACTCAAACCACAAAATAAATAAATGATACCGTAATAGAAAAATGATTCAGGTCAAACCTAAATTCAGATCAATCTCATAAAAAACGAAAGAGTTCGAAAAGATTTTGAATAAATACAATAGCAATTAGTTGTTTCAAATTAAAACGTCATATTAAAATTTGCAAAAACAAATTAATTTATCGAAACGAAAATTTATCTGCATTTTTAAAAATAAATATTGGCTTCAATTAGCCGCAGGTCGGCACAATTTGAATTTCAGAATACTTTCTATATGAAGCAAAAACAACTAGCACTAATACGAGAAAATAAAGCTTTTTTCAGCAGTTTTTAGCCATGTAATTCCGCCAGGTTTGGACAAAATGAGCTAAATCATCAAATTTGTTGCATTTTGTCTTAAAAAATGCCAAATTTTGAAAAGTTTACTAAAAGTTTTGGCAAAAGTCGAACCAATCTGTTTACCTACTCTCTGAAAAAGTTAAACCAATAATGATTTCGCTTATCAATTTAACAAACTTCAGCTAAATTGGTGCAAAAAGGAAATTAGGAACAAAAAAAAACGGAGATGAGCGGAATGTTCACAAAAGTTTAAACTTCGAAAAATCATCTAAAGTTAGAAAAAGCCTTTTAATTTGAAGTTTTACGCCTGACGGGCTTTTTAACGAAATTCTGTTTGATGAACATATCAATCGCCATAATTTATTTAACAAAAAACCCAGTTGAGCGTATAGATCTTTCCCCACTAGCGTGCGGTCGGAACAACAATGATCAACTTATAGCTCTCTCATTTTCAAATGTTCAAATCAAATTAAATATTTTGATACACATCAAAAGTGTCATCTAAATAATGTTTTCTTATGACACCATGGGATGACCATCAAAATTAGAACATACATCAATAAAAGCCACATAACCACAAAATTTGCTTGCCAAAAATCAAGGTTTTCAGATTTGGATTATTGCGCTCCGAACTCCATTCCCTTTTATTAGAAAAAAGCAACAAAAAACTTACTTATTGCACAGAGCATCTTCTTTTTTATTTGGAAGAAAAGTTTTAAATACAAATCTTCAGAGTAGCGGCGCTCTTTGTTTTAATGTATGCTGTTGTTTACTACGGGAATATAGGCCTGAGCAACTACTTCAGCATTGATGATTTTATTAAGCTAACAATGGGAAAAAATATTTCGAACCAACATTCAATTTTTTTTTAAAATCCTGAACTATGAAAGAAGTGCTTAAATCACATCAATAGAAAGGCATTAAATTGAGCGCTCAATGAAATTTAAGAAAGCCCGATACCATCCTTTTTTAAAATCCTATTACAAGAAATCGTGACGTCGTTTTGTGTCAAAAAAATTAGCTGCCAGAGAAAATCACTTATAGAAAAATTTGTTACAGATTTACTAAATTCTTTGAGCGTGTAAAAGTTAAATTAAAGTAAATTTTCATCAAAAAATGATTTCAATGTTTTCAAAAAAGTCGAATCACTGTGTTTACTGTTTTTAAAACAACAATTTTTTTCCAACATTTCTATAAAACATAATTCAACTTAAAAAACTATTAATTTCTCTCATGATGAGGAATCATTTGAATGATACCAAATTTTAGCCTGCTGAAAATACATCTCAGTTATATTGTCTTTTATATCTATTTCATGCATAATCAGTTAATCTGCTAATCAGTTCATCAGTGCCTTGATTTTTATATGACAAAAACTAAATTGTTTCCTACAAAATTTCGCTGTATTCTCCTGGTTAATGCTAATGCTGATATGAGGCCGCGACATCACAAGCTAGAAATACTTTGTTTTCTTCATATTGATATCCTATTATTTGTCAGGTTGATGAGGTGACCGATGACGCAGCAACAGAGGATGCATTGGACGTAATTAGATTGGTGGACAACTTGCTTGAGCGATTACGTCCCGTTTATGGCCTCTTTGGTTTGCGTGAAGACATGGCCTTTGATATATTGCTATTGGCCGATGAACCTCCTGAGGCCGCATCAGACTGGGTAGGTCGATGGCGAATTTTGATCTCCCCACAATACTTCTTTATAAGATCCTTTGTGTGATGGGCAATTTTTTCTTCCGTGGTCTTTTCATAGGGAAGAGGACGTCTTTGAGCGTATTGCCATAGCTCTGTTTTGCGTTCAGCGCGAGTGCCAAATTTGGCAATATCGCTGTTCCTCACACTTACCTCAGGAACTCCGGGTTCCTTAATAACTGTTGTCGTGTCAGAAGTTCTGACTACCGTACTGCCCGGGGCCAATGTTTCCCACAGACCACGAGGACCTCTTGGACACCTTGCGTTCTAGTTTGATTTCCAACGACTTTTTCGACCGCGGGATGGGGTTATTGAGTTTTGGATGCATGATGAACCGGGATACCGATTTGTTCGTGTCTCCATTATAAAGAGGTCCAGCACCCACTTGTGCCTTTTGCATCGCCTCTTCGATTAGTATGTCACTGCGATCACCGGTCACCCATCCATTTTCATCGAGGTAGTCCTCCACGGGAACTGTATCTGCGTCTAAATGGTGGTGGAGAATGTTTTGATATGATAAATTTGATGACTTGTGTATTGTACTAATATTACTTAGTGCTGTGTTTGGCTTTCTTCCAAAATGTGCTAGGAAAGGTGTTACATTTGTTGTCTTTTGTTTGCATATACGCAATTGATATACTATTGACTTTATTGCTTCCGTAATTGCGAATGTGTTATTTCTACTACCTGATTTCATGCAGCTTAAGCGTCGTTTAATAGTTTGTATCAAACGCTCTACTAATCCAAAAGCTCTATGGTCATTAGCAGGAGCGGTGATTATGTTAATATTATGTTGGTTGCAAAAATTCTTAACTTTACATCCAATTAAACAACGTGCTTGATCTAACCTAATATTTCCGGCAACACCGTGTACAGTATTCATCTGAAAATTTAATTACATTAGGTCCGTTAGCTTTATCAAGGACTACTACAGTAGGATATTTGGAAAAACGGTCAATGCATGCAAGAAAATGAATGGGGCAGCCGAAATCAATTTGTATTTCTTCATTAGGTTTTGAACAATTTAATGAAGGCTTCCATTTCGACGCCGGAACAACGGGTTTCAGATTCTTACCAATATCAGTACAAGGCTTGCACGTGGCAGCCTTGTTGAGAATTTCACGATGTTAATACGGCCAAAATGCATACTGTCCCAGGGTTATCATAAACCAGCTGCCAGGGTGCGTGAGATGTAGACTTTCGAGCACGGCATCTTGGATGGAGTTTGGAATTGCCACACGTTCGTCCACACATACACAACCGGACCGTACATGCAAGTTCCTCCAGTAGGAAAACAAGTAGGGTTTCACCTCCTTACACCGTTGTGAGTCATTTTGCAAGATGCAGTCTAGTTTGCGTTCTAGTTTGATTTCCAACGACTTTTTCGACCCCGGGATGGGGTTATTGAGTTTTGGATGCATGATGAACCGGGATACCGATTTGTTCGTGTCTCCATTATAAAGAGGTCCAGCACCCACTTGTGCCTTTTGCATCGCCTCTTCGATTAGTATGTCACTGCGATCACCGGTCACCCATCCATTTTCATCGAGGTAGTCCTCCACGGGAACTGTATCTGCGTCTAAATGGTGGTGGAGAATGTTTTGATATGATAAATTTGATGACTTGTGTATTGTACTAATATTACTTAGTGCTGTGTTTGGCTTTCTTCCAAAATGTGCTAGGAAAGGTGTTACATTTGTTGTCTTTTGTTTGCATATACGCAATTGATATACTATTGACTTTATTGCTTCCGTAATTGCGAATGTGTTATTTCTACTACCTGATTTCATGCAGCTTAAGCGTCGTTTAATAGTTTGTATCAAACGCTCTACTAATCCAAAAGCTCTATGGTCATTAGCAGGAGCGGTGATTATGTTAATATTATGTTGGTTGCAAAAATTCTTAACTTTACATCCAATTAAACAACGTGCTTGATCTAACCTAATATTTCCGGCAACACCGTGTACAGTATTCATCTGAAAATTTAATTACATTAGGTCCGTTAGCTTTATCAAGGACTACTACAGTAGGATATTTGGAAAAACGGTCAATGCATGCAAGAAAATGAATGGGGCAGCCGAAATCAATTTGTATTTCTTCATTAGGTTTTGAACAATTTAATGAAGGCTTCCATTTCGACGCCGGAACAACGGGTTTCAGATTCTTACCAATATCAGTACAAGGCTTGCACGTGGCAGCCTTGTTGAGAATTTCACGATGTTAATACGGCCAAAATGCATACTGTCCCAGGGTTATCATAAACCAGCTGCCAGGGTGCGTGAGATGTAGACTTTCGAGCACGGCATCTTGGATGGAGTTTGGAATTGCCACACGTTCGTCCACACATACACAACCGGACCGTACATGCAAGTTCCTCCAGTAGGAAAACAAGTAGGGTTTCACCTCCTTACACCGTTGTGAGTCATTTTGCAAGATGCAGTCTTGCACTTCTTTAAGGACCGCGTCCCTACTGGTGAGGACGGCCAAGAATCCTGTAGTAAATAACTGCGTGAGGTTATTTTCGAATACTTCCTCCTTCGACATTTCCAGGTTGGGAGAGTTTTGGCCGTCATTTGAAGAGTGAGTGGAGTTCACGGCGGAGTTTGATGTGGACTGGAACGTGACCGTGCTGTGGGTGGGGGGGAGGGGTTTGCGGGTTTGACTTCGGGCTGGTCATATTTAATTGAGAGATTGAATGAATGTGTGTTGAGTTTGCTTTAGCTTTAAGTAGCGGCTGGATTTGACTTGAGTGTGTGTTTGAATTTCAATTAGGATGGATTTGAGCTGCGTTTGCAGAGTTCTCCAGAAGCAACTGAGTGGTATTACGATTAATGGCAGAAAGCAAATTGGAATAGTTTGTTAGGTGAGGATGTGAGGCACGTGTGGAATGTGTGTGATTGACGCTACAAAAGTGCTGTGATTGGCAGTTTTGCTGTGTGGTATTTACATAAATTGTTGCAATAGCGTCACGAATGCGGGTAATTGTTGCTACCGCAAATTCCTTGTCGTATTTGTTTGTAACTTTTTCTTCTTGATTTGGTTGGCGAGAAATATAATCTACCAGCCCCATTTTTGCGCCTGGTATGTATTCATTTTTAAAATCAAAGGGTAAAAGACGACCTGTCCAACGGCTTAAACGACTATTATAAGATTTGTTGGACCGATGTTTTTCATAATTGAAAGTAGTGCTCGATGATCTGTGATGATTGTGAATGATTTGCCAAATAAATGGTATTTAAAACTTTCGACGGACCACACAACCCCTAAAAATTCTAATTCATTAACACTATAACGTTTCTCGTTTGAGTTGGGGAAACGAAACGCGAATGCAACTGTATGCCAACATGTAGGTGAGCGTTGCTCTAATACTGCCCCTAATCCCGCTCTAGATGCGTCGCATTTGATCCGCGTTTCCAATTTTGGATTATAATGTGTGTTTTCCGTTGCCTTTGCGACTTTAATTTTATTTGATTGAAAATGAGTTTCATGTTCATCATTCCAGACAAATTTTGTGTTCTTTTTAAGTAATGGCCGAAGTGGATGGCACAGTTGTGATGAATTAGGAATTAATTTTCCTATATAGTGGACAGAGCCTAGGAATGATCGTAGTTGTTTTAAGTTTTTGAGTGCTGATAGAGATAAGATTGCCGCTGTTTTTGATTCAAGTGGTGCGATTCCTGCCTGATTAAATTTATGTCCTAATCATTCAACTTCGGTTTTTGCAAAGTGGCATTTAGGTAAATTTATTCTTAAATTATCCTAATCTAAATTTTTTAAACATCTGTAGACTAACTTTATGTGTTCTTCTTTAGAACCTCGACTAACTACTATTATGTCGTCCAAAAAGCAATGAGTTTTTTGAAGTCCAACTAATGTATAATCCATTACTTTTTGGAATGCCGCTGGCATATCAGTTAATCCGTAGAAACCGGTAATAAAACGATATGTACCAGTTCCCTCACCACTAATAATTTTGAAGTTGCAATGCCGGGCCGTTTCCGGATCTAAATTAAGTTAACTGTATGTGTACTTTAAATCTAATGTAAAAAAATATGCTGTCTCTTGTGAAGCGGTTGTATTTATAGTTTGTTGAATCGTGTCAATTAAATTATCAATATTCGGCATTTGATATTTATTTTTATGGATAGATTTATTTAAAACTTTTGAGTATAAAGCCAGTTTAACTGTTTTATCTCTTTTTACTGTGATAACTATAGGTGAAATGAAATTTTTATCTGAACAACTGTTTAATTTTATGATGTGTTTTTCGTCAAGTAATTTTTTAAGTTCTGCATTAACTAGTGGTTGTAAATTAATTGGGACTCGTCGTCCTTTTTGATGTGTTGGTGTAAACTGTTTGTGAAATGTGGATTTGACTGAGTGTTTTAAAGATTTACCGATTCTTGTGATAAGACTTGGAAACTCAAACGCAATCTGTTTCGTGATTAAACACTGGTTTTGATCAATATTTGCGACTTGTTTCAACTGTGTGAGAGAAAAGCCTAGCTTTAAGAAGAGATCTCGTCCAATGATGGGTCTATGACCATCTTCCACTACTGCTAAACACCCGTGGCTATCCAGTCATTACATTTGATTGATGTATTAATCACACCAAAGATCTTGATTATATCATTAGAGAAAGTTTTCAAGTCATGTATCTCTGGTGACTGTACCCAATAACTTTCTTTTCACTCTGACACCACCGTGTTTGCGAGACTTTTATTAATAATTGTGCACACGCTTCCCGAATCCACCAATTCGTTTGTCTTCGTATTCCCGACACAAATTTCTAAAATCACCGGTTCCACCTCTCGAGTATCGCTTGTAACTGAAATCGTCGCCACACAATTATCATTATAGTCGTCATAATTCGAGTCATAGTTTGCGTCGTAGATGCTCTGCTGCTTGAGTAGTATGTCTATATTATTGACTTGTTCGGCCGCTTTTTCTGAGGTACCCACTGTGGCCGCCTCAGAAACAGAATCATCTACATTATTTACTGTGGGTTATGTTTTATTTGGGTGTTTAGGTTTTCGACAAAATTTTGCGAAGTGGTTAGCAATACCACAATTTTTACAATTCTTTCCACGGGCAGGGCAATTGTGTCTATCTGAAGCTGACCATCCATAGCCACATTTTGGACAAATTGTAGGCTTGACGAATTGGTTAGTCGATGGACGTGATATATTCCATGATCCTTGTACATTATTCACTGTCGTACTTGAAATTTCGTTTGTGGTCGTCTGAGGTGAGGTCCCAGATATTTTTTAGCTGATTTTGTATTCCCATTTCAATGTTCATGGCAATTTCAAGTGCCTTTTTAGCTGTTCTTGTTTCCTTTAGCAATTCCCTCTGGATTTCGCCATCTTGCATGTTTGCTATGAAGACATCACGAATGATTGATTCCTCGTGGCTTCCTAAATCGCAATTCAAGGATAGTTCCCAATGACAACCGTAGAACTTTTCCACAGGTCCTCTTTTCAGTTGTTTCCAGGTAAGAAAGGTATACCGATCAAAGGTGATGTTTCGTTGATAAGTAAACACCCTATTTAGACCTTCCCAAAGATCCTTTGTTGTTACCCGATCAATCTGGATATTCGGTTCTTGTGAAGCAAATATTCGTCTACCCTCCATCCCCAGGCTGAGATACGTTAGGCAGACTACTTTGTTATCACAATACTTCCAGGGTTTTTCAACGCACAATATACCTACGAGTTTTAATTTCTGACAACGATTTAGCCACGAGTTCTTCAATTGCTCGTTTCGGATTTTTCGATCTCTTTCGCTCTGAGATGTGCTGTTTTCAACATTATCCTCGTATATAGGTTCAAGAGGTCGGATGACTTTGTCTGGGGGATCTTCGAGTAGAATATCGATCGAAATACCCTCTTTTGCCATGATAGCCAACTTCAACATGATCTGCCAGCGGTCCCATCTCAAGGGTGGTTCTAGTGTTGGTTTCTCCCAAAAGGGTTCAATTCCGAGGAGTGCACGTTCTTTGGTTGCTGACTGCGCCATGTGGTATCCCTGACCGTAGAGATACGTATGTGAGCCACGAATCCGCGTAGAAATTGTAGAGTGGGATTCGAGGTGCGAATCCAAGCTGTTACTAATTTGTGGGATTACCACTTTTAGTTTTGCTTAGCAATAGAGCTACGATTGTAGCCGTATTTTATCTGAAGTGGAAATCCTCCTCGAATTCAATAGGATTCTTCTTACTGGAAAACAGAGTAGATTAAGAGCAACTGAATTAAGTGATGAAATTTATGAGAATGAAATATAATTAGAAGTGGGTGATGTGAACCAAACTGAAAAGTTGACTTATTAGTCGGCGGCAAACGTAACATATGTGAACTATGACTTTTAGTCAGACAAGGGCAAACTTAAACTGAAACCATACTTAAACAACAGAACTTGAACTTAATATGGAGCAGCCGTACCACAAGTGCCTTGATTTTCATATGACAAAAACTAAATTGTTTCCTACAAAATTCTGCTGTATTCTCCTGGTTAATGCTAATGCTGATATGAGGTCGAGACATCACAAGCTAGAAATACTTTGTTTTCTTCATATCGATATCCTATTATTTGTCAGCCGTTCTTATTACAAATACATAATCAAGAAACTACTCACAAATATCATGGTGTTCAAAGATAGGATATATAGCTTTTACTTCGCCCGGTTATTTTATGTGTTAGGTTGAAGTTATGTGTCCCCACGAACATTATCGATCCACTCGGTTTTTTTTGCTTCAGTGTGCACAATACCCGTAGCAGTATTGATTTCATGTCCCAACAATTAAGCCATTATGTTTTTGTCACATATATTTTTTAAATAACCCTTTTAATATTTGCTAGTCTGCGTTATTTTGTAAATAACAAATTTTGTCAATATGAGTTCTGAACATATGCGCACAAAAACAAAATTTGTTTCTGTTAAGTTTCTGTAAACAGAAACAAATTTTATATTTTTTTGAGGTCATTGTACCACTCCAGTTGCATACACGAGAAGGTATAATTATTTAAGTGCAAAGCTTATTTCTAAGTTTGAACAACTTTTTCTCTAAAAAATGTTTGGTTCTAAAATGCATTAAAACCCCAATTAAAGACAATTAAAATGTTCTTTTTTATGAGCTGTTCATTTTGAATTTTCTGAAGAACAATGAGGTTTCAGCAGTGAAACCATTTGGTACAAATTTCTGCGTAAACTTTTTGATGCAGATGTTTGTTGCATGGAAAAGTAAACAATTCTGCCACCTAATTTATATTTTTTTGTAGAAAAATGTCTGGTTGTTTTCTGCATACGTCTATAAAATATGATTTAGAAATATTTTCCCTGCTTTCAGCAAACGGTTTTAACATATCGAATATCATTTCAAAAAAAGTTCAAACGGAAAAAAATGAGAAACAGAAACATAATTCTACAGTTACCAAGCAGACTTTATCTAGCTGCTTTGCCATCCCTCCTTTTGAAATTGTTTTTTGAAACTTCTAGTTGATTTTTGTTCCGACCCCCACTTTAGTGGGGAGGGAGGAACTATATACTCAAATGGGTTTTTTTGTTCAGTCAATTTTGGCCGATCGATATAATCATCGTAGAGAATTGTGAGTGGTATTATGAGAAAGCCAGTCCAGCGTAGAATAGGGAATTAAAATTTTTTTCATTTTTCGCTTTTTATAGGGAGTTATCGAGGTTTAGTTTTGTGATTAATTGCTGTTTTTATTCACATTTTCAGTATTTTTGATCAAATTTTTGTCAATTTTGCTTAAAAAAATGTAAAAATTGTTAATTGTACTGCTTTTTATTTCATCTCTAAAGATAAAACAGGGTTGCTGAGTTGTTCGGTCCGAGTCTTTTGGATAAAATTTATGCTAAATTTTCCAAAAATCAGACTTTATCGAGACATTTTTTTAGCCCACTTGCTTTAAATTTGCTGGAATTAGACACCTTAGAAAGGAGCTCAGAAAGGAGCTAGTTGTAATCCCACTGGCCTTATGAGTCTTCTGGATCATAATATTGCAAGTTTTTTTTGCAAATTTAAACTCGATAATTACAAAAAAAGCATTATTTATTTTTTGACAATTTGAAAATTTTGTATGAAAATTGACCTATTTCGCAATCGTTTGCACAATTGAATGTTTTTTCAGCAATATCTGGGCTGACCTTGATCTCACCGTGGATCCTCACGATAAAAAATTTTTTTAGATTTAAATGGGGCGCGACCTTTTTTCAAAGCATTTCTGCTATGAAAATGTTTTTATGTAATTTTTGACAAGAATCTCAAATCAGGGCTTAATTAATACTATTTGCAAAAAAGATGACCGACCAATTTGTGAAACGGTTTAAAATTTAAGCTCATGCTTTTTATGGCTTTGACCAATTGTTTTCTTAAAGACTTTATAGACTTTTGAGTTTTGTTTTCATTTGTTATACTTTTTGTAGCCCAACGACGTAGTGTCCCCAATCAAAGATGCAGTTAATTTTTCAGGAAGTATAGATGAACCTAGACATTTTTTTCAGTTGTTATCTAATGTCTCTTATGAGTTTAAATATATTTGTTTTAAGAAAAGATCGGTGAGTTTTTGAAATTTGCCACTATTTTATCTTATTTCCTCAACTTCGGGCGCAGCCTCAGTAAAAACAGGCAAATACCAAATCCGTGTAGGTAATAAATTATTTTTGAAAACGGTTTTATATTCAACTTATGTTTTTCTTGTTTTGATGCTATACGTTTTCAAATAATTTTTTTTTTTCATTTTCATTTTTGAGCATAATTGCATTTTTTATGAGTCCATTTTGTTTCGTTCTCGAATTATCACACTGTTGGCAAATCTAATTGACAGAAAAGATAGTATTAAATTTGAACAGCGTTGAAAAATGCGTTTCTGTATATATTCATAATTTTTGTTGAAAATTTTACGCTTTTTGTGCTGAGGCCAAGTTGTCTCGCAAAATTCAGTGGATTTTTTGTTCTTTTTTCTATGTTTGTCTTACCTTTTGTTGCTGTCCGCCATATACCTGATAACGATAGGTCTCAATTGCTTCCCCAGGACGTATAACTCCACCTAGATAAAGATTTCAGTTTATGGCTGTTTGTTTTAATGACTTTCAAATTAACTTTTTTAAAACAATTTTTTTCAGCTGTCTCTTTCTGCTTTCAATTTGGTCACCATGTAACTCAATCTCACTGATTATAAGTCAAAATTCCGTTTGATGATTCATCTACTTTTTTTGCGCTTTGTCATACGTTGTGACTGATTGCTTCGACCATTTATTTTCAAAAAAAAGTTTTCGAGATTTATATACTGTTCAATTTTCAGGTTTCTTTCAGTTGTCGTGTCTACGTTGTCCTTTTATGGGGAAGGCTCGTTGATATTAGGATGAGGAGGGAAGGATGATTTACAGTTCTTGCGGGTAATATCTTATAAGTATAGTGACTTGAATAGTGTGATGTCGTAAAATTGTTTGAAGTTTTGGCTTCTTGTGTGTTTGTTATGTATTTGTTATTTTGTGGGGTCATGGCGTGGTCTCATTGTTAATAGGACCAATTAGCTTACTGAGGTGTTGCAACTTAATCCATCGCTTTTTGTTGAAACCTTAAACCTGTTATGACTTTTGGAAATATTTGTTTCCCAAACAAATTGGGGTTTTTGAGCTTTGTCATTTTTTAAAAAAGTTTTTTGGTCAAATTGTAGTTCAGTCTTTGTAACACAGGTCACAACTCTTTTGCGGTGAGCTATAAATTAGCCCTTGTAACAGTTTTAGCTACAAATTTTTGTTCCTCGGCTTTCTTTACTACTTTTACTACGAGACTTCATAAAATGTTTGAGATTTTTATATATTTGTACATTTTAGAGGATTTTTGTTTTCTTTTAGGTATATAACAATAATCGTAAGTCCCATTGGCTTAAAAATTTTGCGCAATTGAAGAATGGATTCTGGTATGTCTCAATTGCTTCCTATGGAGATATAAATTTCAGTGATTTCAGGTGATATCTAATGACATTAATAACTGTGAAGTTAATTGTTTTCAAAAATAGAAACGTATTTTGTAACTTTGCACCTCTTTGCTATTTTTCACTTTTTTTCGACCTGTTAACCAGTCGCATTGAGAACTGGTCCCATATTTTTTCTAATGGAGTATAGGTTAAAGTATTTTGTTTAGATTTTATCTGACCCGAGTTTGATTTTTTATGATTTTTTTTATTGTAGACATCGAGTTGCGGTCGTAAATAAAGTTTGTTTTTTGATTTTTTTAATGGTCCTATTTAGTAGTTCTATTATCAAAAATTGTCATCGGCCCTCTAGCGTGGCATTATTATATTCCATTGGTTGTTTAATGAACGATATCTATGTTTTTGATCTCTTCATTATTTGGTAGCCAATTACGTTAAAAATGTTGATGAGCGGTGTCGGAACATTATGTGCGTACTCACATTACCGAGCCTCCTTGTTAATTTTTAGGGGTAAAAACATGAAACCATTGCTAGTTAATTTATTCGTTGCCCGAAAACTCTGTACCGTCAGAAAACAATTTTCATGTGGCTTAAATGGTAGTCATGTTTTTTTAAAAAAATTCTTTCCCAACATACTTCTCTGATCTACTAGTGCTTCCATGAAAAAATTGCACGTCTAAGCTCCGTCAGCGCAAATAAACTGGAACTCATTTTTCGAAGTTTCTGTTGTTTAAAGAGCTCGTCATATTGAGTAGTTGTTATTCAACATGACTCCTACACTCACTATTAATTGTTTCTATGCAAAAATTGCACTTAGAACGAATTTAGCTTTTACTTTTGCGAATGCTCTTACAAACAAACACAGATCTAATCAAGTTAAATGGATTTTTTGTCATTTTTTCGTCTCATCTTTTGCTTGTTTACTTCACTTTTGTCAGGAACAAACTTGAAAAGGCCCTGAGGCCTTGAGCTCAATTAAAAAGAGTACAAATCGTAATTAAAATACCGCGTTTAAAATGTCAAACGCATCAAATATGCAAAGTCGCCCACACAGTTTTAAGACCCATTTTGCACCAAAAATGCAGAAATTAAAATGTCTGAAGGCAAAATGTGTTCTCTCTTTCTCTTTTCTTGTTCAATCGTTAATTGTTGGAAACGGAAATTAGCTCGGTGGGGATTTCTAACAAAGTATATTTGAAGGAAATTACAAAATTGCCAACTGAAGGAAAAATGTTCGTTCGTTCTGCTGTACAAGATTTTGAGAACTAAGGGCGCTTTTATCCATTCATTGGTAGAAATACATGATTTCTAAGCGCCGGCTAGTCAATACAACGCAAAATTAGAGCAAATGTGAGTTTCTGAGTTAACTTATTGAATCGTACTTCCGAAAAAAAGATTTGAATGAATTTATACTAGGAATATGATATTATATACTAGGAATTTTAGTTTGTCACGTAGTTATCAAGAAAACATAAAATTATCCGGTCTATTATGACCCCCACCCCCACCCCCTCTTCGGCGTTCGTGCTATTTTATTTTTTACATAGTTACTTGCTATATAACAATACATTTTGTAAGTGGGGCATAATAAACATTTCGAGGGGGGGGGGGGGGGGGGGGGTAGGAAGGGGAAAGGGGAGGGGCATAATAATGCCGGATTTCTGAAGCTATAGATCGTTCAATATATAATTATACAATATTTCGTTGCGTATTTTTTGAACCTTAAGCATGCCTCAACCGGGGTTAATTAACATTAGCAATCACATAGCAGCATCCGTCTTTTTCTAACACTTTATTGCTAGTTGAAAATTGGCACAACTGAGAGGCGAGTAAAATTACTAACATTAGTACTCTAAATCTGTTTGTAGAATACATGGGAGCACATACATTCAAATCGGATTAGTCTCAGGCGTTTATTTCTGCCGTCTTTGTGTGAAAAACTATTGCCAAATTAAGGAAAAGAAAATTAATTAAAAGTCGATTAAAAGGTTGGATCTTTTCAACAATTGCCCCCCATATTCTTGAAAAGAATTTAAGCGAGCTATTTATTAACCAATCAGAATCGACCATTAACTTTCCACGCATGCTCATACTATGTTAAATTGAATAGAATAAAATATACACCTTTGTACAGCAACTAGCCGAACAGGAATACAAAGCGAAAAGATTTTCCGACTGGCGGGTCGGTCGCGTCGCGGTTTCGCCGCGATAACCGACCCGCGATTTCCCGGTTACATCCCACAGCGCAGGAGAGGCCTTGCCATGAACAGCGGTCTGCAATTGCGCTTAAACTAATATTCGGCTATCTAAACTGTAGGCCGAGTAATATTGTGGTAAAGTATAGCACAGAAGGGGTGGCGATTCTCTACTAGGTATCAAGGGGGGGGGGGGGGCAATTGTTGAAAAGATCCAAAAGGTTATGAATGAGCCTTTGGGAAAAAACATATGATATCTTTAAACGTGCAACAGTCAGTAATGCTAAATTTTTCCAATTAGTTCTGCTCAAGCCCACCTCGGTTGTTCAGCTTGCAAGATCTTAAAAGTTTCCTGCAAATGAAGTTTATCTTGCAAGACTTTTAAAAATAACATTTATAGTACATGATGCAAGATCCGGACAGAAGAAAGTTGCAAGATCTTGCAAAATAGCCATGGAAAAATTTTGTTCAAAAAGGAATAAACTTTAACTCTGAATTAGTTCTTTAAATCTGAATTAATAAACTTTAACTCTGAACCAGTTTCTCTAATGAAATGATGAGTCCGTTGAATGAAGTTCAAGGTAACTGACATCAATTTTACGTCGGTAACGTAATCACAAGCCCAAATCTTAGATAAATCCACCTCTTGCCTTTCTTCCTCTTCACGCTCCAAACTCTTTCTGTATCTCTTTCGTTGTATGTGTGCTGTGTGTCCAAGTGTGTGTGTGTGGGTGTGTGTGTGTGTGTCTGTTTGTGTGTGTGTGTTTGAGTAGTATACATATCTGCCATGTTACTGGAGGGGGGGTCCGGACCCCCCCCCCCCCCCCCCTACAAGAACTCTCACCACCCAAAAACTGATTTTCTCTTAGTGAAAGCAAGTTTTTTGGTTAAGTTTCGCCAGCCTGAGAGAAGTTCTTGGGTTAAGTTGACTGGCGAAACTTAAACAAAAAACTTGCTTTCACTAAGAGAAAATCAGTTTTTCGGTGGTGAGAGTTCTTGTAGGGGGGGGGGGGGGGGGTGTCCGGACCCCCCGCCCTCCAGTAACATGGCAGACACCGGCTGCTCCAATGTGTATTTCAGAAGAAAGAATGCGTAGTACGGAGTGCTTAGACTATGGTTATAGCCTGTTGTAGTAACTTTAATTTTTTTTAATCTTTGAGACCATGAGAGAAACTCTCATGAGACCATGAGAGAGCATACTTGAAAAACTTTGAAAAATTTTCAAATTTTTTTTAGAAAAATTTTCAAAGTTTTTCATAGTCCTAAAATGGTCTGAAATGGATTTTGCTGAAATGGATTTTGAAAAGAGATTTTTTGTTGACTTCAGTTTTTTCACCTATGCAATGTGGGGGTCGAAACATAAAAATTTCAAAAAATTTTTTCAAAATTTTTCAAAGTTTTTCAAAGTACTAAAATGGTCTGAAATGGATTTTGCGCTATGAAAGAGCACTCAAATGTGATTTTTTTTTAGTTCACTTTTTTTTCTCCCATGCTGTATAGGGGTCGAAACATACAAAAATTTCAAATTTTTGAGAAAAAAATCCAAAATAGTTTAAAGTCCTAGAATGGTCTGGAATGGATTTTGAGCTAAGAAAAGCACTCAAAAGTGATTTTTGTGGACTTCATTTTGTTCAACCAAGTAGGACCAAATAACTCAATTTCTGAAATAGTCTGAAATAAGTCAAAGCGGAGTCAGAAGCAGTTTTTGTTGACAATACATTTGAAAATGTACAGTGTGATGTGGAAAGCTTGTCTTTATTTTTTTTTATATACATGTGTAACTATGTATGTTTCTATCAAAACAAGTCCGTATATTTGCTTGCATGTGTTCAGAAATGTAATTTTTACCTCTGAAAGAATATATTAAAGAAAGGAAAGAATGAAAATTTTAAGTATAAAATCATGCGTATTCATGTATATAATAATGAAAGTATATATGAAAGTGTATATTTGTTTAAAAATAAGTATAACTGTGCTTAAGTTTAGTAATATGTTTGTATGATTATAAGCTGAAATGTATGTTTGGGTGTAGAAATTTTAAATGTGTGTATATGTCAAGACGTTCTTGGTTTTATGTATGTATGTTTTTTCTATATGTATACAGTGGAATGTATGTATATATGTCTGAATGTGTTTATGTATTTATGTATTTATCTGCTTGTAAGTCAGACGAGAGAGAGAGAGAGAGAGAGAGAGAGAGGGAGGGAGATAAGTCCCTGGAGGGCAATTTGATTGTTTAGAAGAATCTTGTTACTTGTCTCCACGATCCAATAATATTATATCTTGCAAACAGATTTCGACCTTCAGCGTTGATAAACTCTGTCCTTTAAACATTGGCAAGCAAAATGTCTCAACCAAAGACGACAACAATTTTTTGATGTTTTGAGCATGCTTTTTGAAAATTTATTTTTCGACACCTATCTAGCTACCATATTAAAAACTATCAAGGTTTTTTAGAAAAAAAAAATTAAATTCATGCTCTTTGTCTTTTAATCCTTGGCAAGAAAATGATAAAGTGTTGCAACACAGAAGACAAAAACAACTTTTTGATGTTCTGAGCATGCTTTTTTAAAAACATATTTTTCTACACTTATTCAGCTACCCATCTAGGAATGAGCAAGATTATTTACATGAAAAAATATATATGAGATGATTGTTGAGAGATAAACAATAAATTGAGCTAAATAAAAAGAAAACATAAGATATCTTTAAACGTCGCAATTATTACATTGCAACAGTCAGTAATGTTAAGTTTTTTCCAATTATTCTGCTAAAGCCCACCTCGGTTGTTCAGCTTGCAAGATCTTAAAAGTTTCCTGCAAATGAAGTTTATCTTGCAAGACTTTTAAAAATAACATTTATACTACATGATGCAAGATCCGGACAGAAGAAAGTTGCAAGATCTTGCAAAATAGCCATGGAAAAATTTTGTTCAAAAAGGAATAAACTTTAACTCTGAATTAGTTCTTTAACTCTAAATTAATAAACTTTAACTCTGAACCAGCTTCTCTAATGAAATGATGAGTCCGTTGACTGAAGTTCAAGGTATCTGACATCAATTTTACGTCGGTAACGTGATCACAAGCCCGAATCTTAGATAAATCAACCTCTTGCCTTTCTTCCTCTTCACGCTCCAAACTCTTTCTGTATCTCTTTCGTTGTATGTGTGCTGTGTGTCCAAGTGTGTGTGTGTGGGTGTGTGTGTGTGTGTGTCTGTTTGTGTGTGTGTTTGAGTAGTATACATATCTGCCATGTTACTGGAGGGGGGGTCCGGACCCCCCCCCCCCCCTACAAGAACTCTCACCACCCAAAAACTGATTTTCTCTTAGTGAAAGCAAGTTTTTTGGTTAAGTTTCGCCAGCCTGAGAGAAGTTCTTGGGTTAAGTTGACTGGCAAAACTTAAACAAAAAACTTGCTTTCACTAAGAGAAAATCAGTTTTTCGTTGGTGAGAGTTCTTGTAGGGGGGGTGTCCGGACCCCCCGCCCTCCAGTAACATGGCAGACACCGGCTGCTCCAATGTGTATTTCAGAAGAAAGAATGCGTAGTACGGAGTGCTTAGACTATGGATATAGCCTGTTGTAGTAACTTTAATTTTTTTTAATCTTTGAGACCATGAGAGAAACTCTCATGAGACCATGAGAGAGCATACTTGAAAAACTTTGAAAAATTTTCAAATTTTTTTTAGAAAAATTTTCAAAGTTTTTCATAGTCCTAAAATGGTCTGAAATGGATTTTGCTGAAATGGATTTTGAAAAGAGATTTTTTGTTGACTTCAGTTTTTTCACCTATGCAATGTGGGGGTCGAAACATAAAAATTTCAAAAATTTTTTTGAAAATTTTTCAAAGTTTTTCAAAGTCCTAAAATGGTCTGAAATGGATTTTGCGCTATGTAAGAGCACTCAAAAGTGATTTTTTTGTTGATTTCACTTTTTTCGCCTATGAAGTATGGGGGTCGAAACATACAAAAATTTCAAAAATTTTTTTGAAAATTTTTCAAAGTTTTTCAAAGTCCTAAAATGGTCTGAAATGGATTTTGCGCTATGAAAGAGCACTCAAATGTGTTTTTTTTAATTTACTTTTTTTCTCCCATGCTGTATAGGGGTCGAAACATACAAAAATTTCAAATTTTTTTGAAAAAAAAATCCAAAATATTTTAAAGTTCTAGAATGGTCTGGAATGGATTTTGCGCTAAGAAAAGCACTCAAAAGTGATTTTTGTGGACTTCATTTTGTTCAACCAAGTAGGACCAAATAACTCAGTTTCTGAAATAGTCTGAAATAAGTCAAAGCGGAGTCAGAAGCAGTTTTTGTTGACAATACATTTGAAAATGTACAGTGTGATGTGGAAAGCTTGTCTTTATTTTTTTTATATACATGTGTAACTATGTATGTTTCTATCAAAACAAGTATGTATATTTGCTTGCATGTGTTCAGAAATGTAATTTTTACCTCTGAAAGAATATATGAAAGAAAGGAAAGAATGAAAATTTTAAGTATAAAATCATGCGTATTCATGTATATAATAATGAAAGTATATATGAAAGTGTATATTTGTTTAAAAATAAGTATAACTGTGCTTAAGTTTAGTAATATGTTTGTATGAGTATAAGCTGAAATGTATGTTTGGGTGTAGAAATTGTCAATGTGTGTATATGTCAAGACGTTCTTGGTTTTATATATGTATGTTTTTTCTATATGTATACAGTGGAATGTATGTATATATGTCTGAATGTGTTTATGTATTTATGTATTTATATGCTTGTAAGTCAGACGAGAGAGAGAGAGAGAGAGGGAGATAAGTCCCTGGAGGGCAATTTGATTGGTTAGAAGAATGTTGTTACTTGTCTCCACGATCCAATAATATTATATCTTGCAAACAGATTTTGACCTTCAGCGTTGATAAACTCTGTCCTTTAAACATTGGCAAGCAAAATGTCTCAACCAAAGACGACAACAATTTTTTGATGTTCTGAGCATGCTTTTTGAAAATTTTTCAAAGTTTTTCAAAGTCCTAAAATGGTCTGAAATGGATTTTGCGCTATGAAAGAGCACTCAAATGTGTTTTTTTAATTTACTTTTTTTCTCCCATGCTGTATAGGGGTCGAAACATACAAAAATTTCAAATTTTTTTGAAAAAAAATCCAAAATATTTTAAAGTCCTAGAATGGTCTGGAATGGATTTTGCGCTAAGAAAAGCACTCAAAAGTGATTTTTGTGGACTTCATTTTGTTCAACCAAGTAGGACCAAATAACTCAGTTTCTGAAATAGTCTGAAATAAGTCAAAGCGGAGTCAGAAGCAGTTTTTGTTGACAATACATTTGAAAATGTACAGTGTGATGTGGAAAGCTTGTCTTTATTTTTTTTATATACATGTGTAACTATGTATGTTTCTATCAAAACAAGTCCGTATACTTGCTTGCATGTGTTCAGAAATGTAATTTTTACCTCTGAAAGAATATATGAAAGAAAGGAAAGAATGAAAATTTTAAGTATAAAATCATGCGTATTCATGTATATAATAATGAAAGTATATATGAAAGTGTATATTTGTTTAAAAATAAGTATAACTGTGCTTAAGTTTAGTAATATGTTTGTATGAGTATAAGCTGAAATGTATGTTTGGGTGTAGAAATTGTCAATGTGTGCATATGTCAAGACGTTCTTGGTTTTATATATGTATGTTTTTTCTATATGTATACAGTGGAATGTATGTATATATGTCTGAATGTGTTTATGTATTTATGTATTTATATGCTTGTAAGTCAGACGAGAGAGAGAGAGAGGGAGATAAGTCCCTGGAGGGCAATTTGATTGGTTAGAAGAATGTTGTTACTTGTCTCCACGATCCAATAATATCATATCTTGCAAACAGCAAACAGATTTTGACCTTCAGCGTTGATAAACTATGTCCTTTAAACATTGGCAAGCAAAATGTCACAAACAAAGACGACAACAATTTTTTGATGTTCTGAGCATGCTTTTTGAAAATTTATTTTTCGACACCTATCTAGCTACCATATTAAAAACTATCAAGGTTTTTTAGAGAAAAAAATTAAATTCAAGCTCTTTGTCTTTTAATCCTTGGCAAGAAAATGATAAAGTGTTGCAACACAGAAGACAAAAACAACTTTTTGATGTTTTGAGCATGCTTTTTTAAAAACAGATTTTTCTACATTTATTCAGCTACCCGTCTAGGAATGAGCAAGATTATTTACATGAAAAAATATACATGAGATGAATTATTGAGAGATAAACAATAAATTGAGCTAAATAAAAAGAAAAAACTCTGCAAAAAACCGATAATGTTGGTGCAAAACTGTGATATGCAGGAGCAGCTGAACTTTTTAGTTAAATAAAGTAGAATGATAGGAATTCATCAAGAGCTTGAATCAGACAAAAAGTGTTATGATGTACAAGAACAGTAGTTTGTACTGGAACTGTAAAAAGCGCTAAAATTTTCAAAAGTTAATTAGTCACTTTATCAATTAAGCAAGAACAAACACAAACTATGGATCCGTGGGTGGTTGATAGAACCAGCTTCAGAAATGTATAGGTTTTGTTCGCGTTTTGGTAATAGCAATAATGGATATTGCGTGCTGGGACTGAAATATTAAACAATAGTGAAACTCATCGTCAGTAAACGCTTCCGATAAATTCAACCATTGAACACTGCAAGTAAGGTACCAGAGCAACTCAAGCAACCAGAAATCAAACACCTTCATAATAGTGTCTTCTTGGATCAAATTTACTGCGTTCAGTAACCCTGTGTTAAAACTTTGGATTACTTTTTGTTCTGTCAACGTTTTAAAATGAGATTACCGTAACGATATTTCATAGAGAATCGGAAAGAGGTAAATCCAAAGGAATCTAAAATTAAAAGGAGCAGATTCTTTATAACATATAATTGGGTTGAGCAGTCTGGCCAACATATTGGAATATAACACAACACTACTGCTACCTACTACTGCTATTGCCTACTATGCCTACTACTACTACCTACAACTACTATCTACAATTAGTAACTACTACTACTGCTACATACTATCACTACCTACAAGTTCCACTAAATACTATTACTAACTACTACCACAACTTATTGGTTCTAAGTTACACTAGTACCTACTACTACTTCCTTTTAATACCTTCAAATATTACCTATTGTTTATGTATCTACAACAAAGTGTTTTTGTTTTTCTAAAAAATGAAAACAATTCCTATCTCTAGAGACTCGTTGAGCATAAACAACAGAAGCTTTTATCTATCTCAAAGTAATATGCCCTGACTGACACAGACCGATAGAATTTACCCGCGAATATTTACAACAAATCAAGTGTTTGAAGTTTTTTCAAAGATATAAAAAACGCTGAAGCTTTGTCGAATACATTAACCCAGCAATTTTCAACTCAATGTTAATTTGTAAATTAACAATTAAAAATCCATGAATGATATTTAATTTATTAAATCAATGTAGGGTTTTATTGCTTAGTGAACCAGTCTAATTTTTAGAACTTCAAATAAGTTTTATTGCTATGTTCTTTTTTTGAAAAGCAAATTTTGTACACTTTTTTTCACTTATGAGGGATCAGTCATAAGCCCTTTTGTTCAAATGCTGTTTTTTGTGTTAATTCAATGTTTGACGTCTGATTCCATTTGCAATTAATTGATAGAATGAAACGCAAACTTTTTAAAATTTCTAATATGAAGGATTGTATAGCGTAAACATTGACTGGTTCACAATGGCGTCGCACTATGTCTATTTATATTATCAACTTTATAGAAACAAGCTTGCTTCAAGAACTCCATAGTGTGTACCTTAATGGAAACAAACAATTTACAGGGTACCTACATAATCCAAAAAACAGGTTTTACGCTATATAGTTGTTTTGGTATGTTTATACAGAGTCACCTGTTGTTTCAGTTGTCAGGTAATACACAATTTTTTCTGAATCCTTACGTTTCAAATTTTGTATAGACTGAAAACTTCTGGGATAGCTTGCCATGTGTTAGTTGAGTTTCATATTAACCTTAGCTTCGGCTCAGTATGTGTTCACAGCTAAGAATGTAATTGTGAACTTTTTATTCATTAAAAGTTTAGCGCTACATGATTTTGCAATTTTTGTTATATTAACTTCTTCCTAATTTTATTAAATTTCATTTGGTCATTGTTTATCTGAAGAAAATTAAAATTAAATCAACCTCATGAAACGTTTCTCAACAAAATTAAGTGAAACAGTCTTGTTGGATTTATGAGCTCAAACAAAAACCTTAAATTTAGGTGTTTAGGTGAAAAAATTGTGTTGTTTTCAACGTCTGCTTACACCGAATGGTTTCAGAGAAGTACTTTTTGCGGAATTTGAAACAAAATTGTTCTTTATTAGTTTTCAAAACTCAACAACAGGAGACGGTATGGCTTTGGATAAGCATGTATAATATAATTGTGAAACCTGGCCAATCACTTTACCTAAAAGTTGAACCATTGAGTTCGAATTCGAGTTTGTGATCTAAAAACAGTATTCAACGATAATTGACTTTTTAAAAACAAAAAGACCTCTTTTTTAGTATTCAAAACTCAACAATCGGAGGCGGTATGGATTTCGATAATCAAGTATAATGAGATGGTGATGCTTGGTCAATCACTCTACATAAAAGTGGAAGTTTTGAGTTTCTGTATGAATTTATGATCTAAAAACACTATTCAAGGATAATTTACTTTGAAAAAAGACTACATTTGGTACTAAAAACACAATAATCGGCGACCGTGTAACTTTGAATTACCAAATATAATGAAATGTGAAAACTTGGCCTATCGCTCTAAACAAAAGTCAAAGTTTGAGTTTGAATTTGTGATCTAAAAGTAGTATTCAAGGTATAATTACGTCATAATACTTGAGTTGTGTTATAAAATTGCGAACGCAAAACAATTGGAACACGTTCTCACAATCTATTTAAACTACAGCTATATATGTGTCAAAAAAGCGAAGGAGACCTTTTGGTTTCACTAAGCTTATCGATATAGTTTATTATTTTATATAGACTATATTCACATGGTCTATTATGTAATCTTTACTGCACGAGTTCTACAAGCGTTCCTAAAGACTATAATTTTGCATTTTTCCGTAGAAAAGAACAGAAAAAACGCATGATTTTCCAAAATAAGCAACGTTGACATATTTTACCAGTAATTTTTTGAAAAGAGCGGTCAGCGCAACTTCTTAAATGATTAATTTTTTTTTGAAGAATGTTCGGCTAATGAACTCTAAATATAGCAAAATAACTAATATGGAGATACTTTAAAGTCATGACCACATTAGGTAACAGTTAACACAACTAACTGTGATTTTTTGCTACCATAAAAACCGTCAACACAGACAGTAGAAATCAGATTTGGGGCTTTGATGCCATCGTTAAACTGACAAGTACATTTCTACATTCTTTTGGTCAATTTGGAAAAGGTTCCAGTGTTAAAACCTTGGTATCCTTAGTACATTAAGTTCAAATTTTAAAGTATTCAAAATTTTCGGAAATTAGTGTTTTACTTTTCAATGTGTTAATAAGTATTCTTGGCTTTGTGTACCTCGTTTTGATGGTATCTTATCGAAAGGGTTTCTATGTTGTCAAACGTTTATTTGTTATGGATGCTATGAAGAGTCGATTTGAGTTCTTTCAACTGAGTCAAAGACAAAAAAAAACAGCAAAAAACAAATCCTGATTATAGAGGCAATTAAGTTAATTTGATTTTCAGGTTTTTATTGCAGTATTTTAATTTTCTCTGAGCTTAAACATTGTGAGAAATATGTAAAACTGTCTCTTAGAAAAAAGTTCCAGGTGGAATTTTACTACTATGTGTTTTGCTAAATGCCACTATTGTCAATAAAAACTATTGTAATTTAATATGATTTCTATCTTCATGAAAGTTTGTATCCTCTATAACAATAAATGGTAGAATCATTACGTACAAGAAAAAGTTTCTTTTCACTAGTAATCATATAGCAAAACCTTAATCTTCATTAAATTTTTATTGATCTGCAATTTACGCTATGAAAAACAAATCAGCGGTCTCACAGGTAGTATGAAAACATTTTTTTCTCGGCGCTCAAAAAAGGAACCTCTAACGGAACTTCAAAATTAACAAAGGTATGAAAAGAAACGTTTTCCACGTTAACTTTGTTTTTTATTTGAAAGACTTAAGGTAAAACAATGCCTAGCCGACATAAAAAAGATTTAGACTATGCAAAACAAAGTTTTATAAGACTTTCTTGTCTAACAAATGTTTATGTACAAGCTTATGTTTCAATACTACTTTAACAAATATGTACTTTTAGGACCTCAATTGTTTGCCTGGAGGACACTCATAAGAGAACGGACAAGTATTCACTTCTTGAATTTATTGGAAATGTCGTTCTGATAGGTTAAATGCTTACTATTCTTGATACTATAGCTTTATGGAGTAACGAAGTTTTGCGTTTGCGTTAATGAATACTAAGGTTTTAAAAATTTATGAATTACTTAAGTAACATGCTGAAATACTTCAAATTAACACATAGCTTTAAAAGCTACTGAGTGAATTCTGTGAAAACCAGATTTTCCATGACAAACACAGTCGTCATCACAAAGTTGTCGCACAGGTATACAGAAAACACTAGTGCATACTTACGTCTATGGTTCAAGTTGAGCCTTTGAGCAAAACATGTTTGTTATCTACTAAAAGAAAACGTGAACAGAGGGTTTCTTTTCGTTCCGCAAAATAAACCACGTCAATACAAAGCAAAAACAGTAGTATTGTACAAATAACATGATATTGAACGTACGACTTAGAACAAGTTACTATATAACCTATAAGCAATTGTAACCATGAAAGTCAAACAATAAGGCCAATAGGTGAATTTAAAAAAAGTTGATTTGTCCTGTTTATTCAATTGCTTTATTTAAGTTAACGTTATACTGGAGCACACTGTGGGTCGAAATGTATTCCGTAATAAACAATTGCAAGCCTATGTACTCGCTCTCCTTCTATCTCAACGTTTGCTGCAGCACAGTAGAGTTTTCTCATATACTCATTCTTGATCACAGACTAAAGAATACTTAACCAAACTAAAAAAAGTGCAGAGCAGACTGAACTTCTCACAAAAAAGGTTTTTTTATTCATAAAAAATCAAGAGGTCAGGTTGAATTTTTGTTTCAAACGGTGACTTGTAAGAGAGCTGAAGTGAAAAGAGCCGATTTAAAAGAGAGCCGACATTTTATTTAAATTATTAGTTGATAAATTAAGATAAATTTTGTGGCCAATTAAATTGGCTTCTCAAATGAGACTAATAAATTTTTCACCAATCATAACCGAGTATTTGAGAAAAAAAATTTAGTATCGCCTGAAAGCGAAATAAAAATTAATTATCTTGAAACCATCGCGGGCCATGGCCATGCCTCAGCGGCTCTTGGGACTTGATATGAAACTGTCATAACCGAACATGAGACCAATTAACCCACTCAGGTATTTTTCTTAGTAATCAACTAACAATTTAGGGTAATTAACAGCAATTTTTTGATTTCGGCTCTACTTATATCAATACAAGTTGCGGTGTTTTCTAACGTCAGCTCTTTATAACGTCGAATCTCTTGCGCGTATCCGTTTCAACATTTTCAGAACAACAATTTACGGTTTGGGGATCCTACTCCACAACATACAAATTTCTGACTTTCTACTCCTTTGAACAGGCCGAACACCGTTTTCGGTTTCTCCGACGTGGATAATGTTGAATCAACAAACTGTATTTTAAAGGAGTGGTTTTGCAGCTACTAAACTTTGGATAATGAGCATACACAATGAAGTTTAATAATGCACAGCATTTCAAAATAACAGGTTATAAATGGAAACAATTCAATACTCAAAACCAACGTCTAGTTCATCAGCTTTAATCAACAAGAATTTTTCAAATCTAGTTGTTATTGTCACATGAACACATCACATTTTCATCGAATCTCATTCGTTTTGGAAAATTTCCACTGTGAAGTACACATCCTCGAACTACACGATGGCTCCTCTTTTGTAGAGCATTGTTAGACAATGGCTCAGTGCAAAATTTCTGGAAGTTTTCTTCAATTTTTGAGTTTTCTTCGAGAAGGCTATGGAATCGTTCTAAGATGAAAGATATCACAGTCTTTCTGTTATCATCGGATGTGGATGATGTAATATGATCAATTTTATCGTGAACAGTGGTTAGTTTGGTTTCATTTCTACATGATTCGAACTTTTTCCACAGATTTTCCAAATCTTCTAAAGCAGCGAAGTATTCTTCATGGCTCCTGAAGTGGGGCATACTTTCGAAATCGTAAATGGGCAAAAAGCTCTTGATGTCCATGGGAAGTGATCCTATGTCAGAAGTCAAAGGATTGGGTATATGCTGAAAAGTTACTTCAGTTTCCGAGGGGATTGAGTTGTTGATAATCTTCTTCTTCGGTTATATTAGGCAATATAGTCACAAAGTCAATAAATTTTTTGGGTATGAGGCAATGACCGAAGGTAGTCCAGCTTGAAATTGAACTGTCCTTTCTTTTTTTGTATAAAGGCAATATTGTTTTCATATCGAGTTTGATAGAAAATTGTGCGCTAAAATGAGCCTTCAAATTGCGTTAGGATATGATACATTATAAGTGTTAAACCGGCACTTGAGTTTGGGTTTTGGCATACACTAACTTAATGGAATACCAGTCAAGAATGAAAACGCTAAAATGTTATTTTGAGAAGCAAGTCATTCAGTTAACAGTAAATTATACCTTTGGGCTGGGATGTTAGCATTCGTTCTATTAACCTAATTAGCCAAATAGTTTCCAATGAATATCTAAAACATTTTGAGGAGGCCTCAGTTGCTAAACCTGTTAGATTAACTTTATTCTTTTTCAATTGTAAAATGGATTGAAGGTTCTCCTATGTACCTCGGACATTGACATTTCAAGGTTTTGATCTGATTGCTAGGCATAAAGCAGAAGAATTGCCCTACGCGTGTGAGAAGTTCAGTCTGCTCTGCAAAATTCTTGCATAATGTTTTCGGCTAAAGGCACTTTTATTAGTTTGGTTAAGTATTCTTTAGTCTGTGATCAAGAATGCGTATATGAGAAAACTCTACTGTGTTGCAGCAAACGTTGAGATAGAAGGAGAGCGAGTACATAGGCTTGCAGATGATTATTACGGAATACATTTCGACCCACAGTGTGCTCCAGTATAACGTTAACTTAAATAAAGCAATTGAATAAACAGGACAAATCAACTCTATTTAAATTCACCTATTGGCCTTATTGTTTGACTTTCATGGTTACAATTGCTTTTAGGTTATACAGTAACTTGTTCTAAGTCGTACGTTCAATATCAAGTTATTTGTACAATACTATTGTTTTTGCTTAGTATTGACGTGGTTTATTTTGAGGAACGATAACAAACCCTCTGCTCATGTTTTCTTTTAGTAGATAACAAACATGTTTTGCTCAAGGGCTCAACCTGAACCATAGACGTAAGTATGCACTAGTGTTTTCTGTATACATGTGCGACAACTTGTGTTTGTCATGGAAAATTTGGTTTTCACAGAATTCACTCAGTAGCTTTTAAAGCTATGTGTCAATTTGAAGTATTTCAGTATGTTACTTAAGTAATTCATAAATTTTTAAAACCTTAGTATTCATTAACGCAAATGCAAAACTTCGTTACTCCATAAAGCTATGGTATCAAGAATAGTAAGCATTTAACCTATCAGAACGACTTTTCCAATAAATGCAAGAAGTGAATACTTGTCCGTTCTCTTATGAATTTCCTCCATGCAAACCATTGTGGTCCTAAAAGTACAAATTTGTTAAAGTAGTAATGAAACATAAGCTTGTATATAAACATTTGTTAGACAAGAAAATCTTATAAAACTTTGTTTTGCATAGTCTAAATCTTTTTTATGTCAGCTAGGCATTGTTTTACCTTAAGTCTTTCAAATAAAAAACAAAGTTAACGTGGAAAACGTTTCTTTTCATACCTTTGTTAATTTTGCAGTTCCGTTAGGGGTTCCTTTTTTGAGCGCCGAGAAAAAAATGTTTTCATACTACCTGTGAAACCACTGATTCGTTTTTCATAGCGTAAATTGCAGATCAATAAAGCTTTAATGAAGGTTAAGGTTTTGCTATATGATTACTAGTGTAAAGAAACATTTTCTTGTACGTAATGATACTACCATTTATTGTTATAGAGGATACAAACTTTCATGAAGATAGAAATCATGTTAAATTACAATAGTTTTTATTGACAATAGTGGCATTTAGCAAAACACATAGTAGTAAAATTCCACCTGGAACTTTTTTCTAAGAGACAGTTTTACATATTTCTCACAATGTTTACGCTCAGAGAAAATTAAAATACTGCAATAAAAACCTGAAAACCAAATTAACTTAATTGCCTCTATAATCAGGATTTGAGGATTTGTTTTTTGCTGTTTTTTTTGTCTTTGACTCAGTCGAAAGAACTCAAATCGACTCTTCATAGCATCCATAACAAATAAACGTTTGAAAACATAGAAACCCTTTCGATAAGATACCATCAAAACGAGGCACACAAAGCCAAGAATACTTATTAACACATTGAAAAGTAAAACACTAATTTCCGAAAATTTTGAATACTTTAAACTTTGAACTTAATGTTATAAGGATACCAAGGTTTTAATACTGGAACCTTTTCCAAATTGACCAAAAGAATGTAGAAATTTACTTGTCAGTTTAACGATGGCATCAAAGCCCCTAATCTGATTTCTACTGTCTGTGTTGACGGTTTTTTTGGTAGCAAAAAATCACAGTTAGTTGTGTTAACTGTTACCTAATGTGGTCATGACTTAAAAGTATCTCTACATTAGTTATTTTGCTATATTTAGAGTTCATTAGCCGAACATTCTCCAAAGAAAATTAATCATTTAAGAAGTTGCACTGACCGCTCTTTTCAAAAAATTACTGGTAAAATTACTGTCAACTCTGCTTATTTCGGAAAATCATGCGTTTTTTCTGTTCTTTTCTACGGAAAAATGCAAAATTATAGTCTTTCGGAACGCTTGTAGAACTCGTGCAGTAAAGATTACATAATAGACCAAGTGAATATACTCTATATAAAATAGTAAACTATATCGAAAAGCTCAGTGAAACCAAAAGGTCTCCTTCGCTTTTTTGACACATATATAGCTGTAGTTTAAATAGATTATGAGAACGTGTTCCAATTGTTTTGCGTTCGCAACTTTATAACACAACCCAACTATTTTGACTTAATTATCCCTTGAATACTATTTTTAGATCACAAACTCAAACTCAAACTTTGACTTTTATTTAGAGAGATAGGCCAAGTTTTCACATTTCATTATATTTGGTAATTCAAAGTTACACGGTCGCCGATTATTGTGTTTTTAGTATTAAATGTAGTCTTTTTTCAAAATCAATTATCCTTGAATAGTGTTTTTAGATCATAAATTGAGACAGAAACTCAAAACTTCTACTTTTATGTAGAGTGATTGACCAGGCATCACCATTTTATTATACTTGCTTATCGAAATCCATACCGCCTCCGATTGTTGAGTTTTGAATACTAAAAAAGAGGTCTTTTTGTTTTTAAAAAGTCAATTATCGTTGAATACTATTTTTAGATCACAAACTCGAATTCGAACTCAATGGTTCAACATTTAGGTAAAGTGATTGGCCAGGTTTCACAATTATATTATACATGCTTATCCAAAGCCATACCGTCTCCTGTTGTTGAGTTTTGAACACTAATAAAGAAGAATTTCGTTTCAAATTCCGCAAAAAGTACTTCTCGGAAACCATTGGGTGTAAGCAGACGTTGAAAACAAACACAATTTGTTCACCTAAACACCTAATTTTAAGGTTTTTGTTTGAGCTCATAAATCCAAGAAGACTGTTTAACTTAATTTTGTTGAGAAACGTTTCATGAGGTTGATTTAATTTTAATTTTCTTCAGATAAACAATGACCAAATGAAATTTAATAAAATTAGGAAGAAGTTAATATAACAAAAATTGGAAAATCATGTAGCGCTAAACTTTTAATGAATAAAAAGTTCACAATTACAATCTTAGCTGTGAACACATACTGAGCCAAAGCTAAGGTTAATATGAAACTCAACTAACACATGGCAAGCTATCCCAGCACTTTTCAGTCTATACAAAATTTGAAACGTAAGGATTCAAAAAAAATTGTGTATTACCTAACAACTGAAACAACAGGTGACTCTGAATAAACATACGGAAACAACTATATAGCGTAAAACCTGTTTTTTGGATTATGTAGGTACCCTGTAAATTGTTTGTTTCCATTAAGGTACACACTATGGAGTTTTGAAGCAAGCTTGTTTCTATAAAGTTGATATTATAAATAGACATTGTGAACCAGTCAATGTTTACGCTAAACAATCCTTCATATTAGAAATTTTAAAGAGTTTGCGTTTCATTCTATCAATTAATTGCAAATGGTATCAGACGTCAATCATTGAATTAACAAAAAAACAGCATTTGAACAAAAAGGCTTATGACTGATCCCTCATAAGTGAAAAAAAGTGTACAAAATTTGCTTTTCAAAAAAAGAACATAGCAATAAAACTTATTTGAAGTTCTAAAAATTAGACTGGTTCACTAAGCAATAAAACCCTACATTGATTTAATTAATTAAATATCATTCATGGATTTTTTAATTGTTAATTAACAAATTAACATTGAGTTGAAAATTACTGGGTTAATGTATTCGACAAAGCTTCAGCGTTTTTTATATCTTTGAAAAAACTTCAAACACTTAATGATTTGTTGTAAATATTCGCCGGTAAATTCTATCGGTCTGTGTCAGTCAGGGCATATTACTTTGAGATAGATAAAAGCTTCTGTTGTTTATGCTCAACGAGTCTCTAGAGATAGGAATTGTTTTCATTTTTTAGAAAAACAAAAACACTTTGTTGTAGATAGTTAGTAAACAATAGGTAATATTTGAAGGTATTAAAAGGAAGTAGTAGTAGGTACAAGTGTAACTTAGAACCAATAACTAGTGGTAGTAGTTAGTAATAGGATCTAGTAGAAGTTGTAGGTAGTACTAATATGTAGCAGTAGTAGTAGGTACTAATTGTAGATAGTAGTTGTAGGTAGTAGTAGTAGTAGGCATAGTAGGCAATAGCAGTAGAAGGTAGCAGTAGTGTTGTGTTAAATTCCAATATGTTCGCCAGACTGCTTAACCCAATTATATGTTATAGAGAATCTGCTCCTTTTCATTTTAGATTCCTTTGGATTTACCTTTTTCCGATGCTCTATGAAATATCGTTACGGTAATCTCATTTTAAAACGTGGACAGAACAAAAAGTAATACAAAGTTTTAACAGAGGGTTACTGAACGCAGTAAATTTGATCCAAGAAGACACTATTATGAAGGTGTTTGATTTCTGGTTGCTTGAGTTGCTCTGGTACCTTACTTGCAGTGTTCAATGGTTGGATTTATCGGAAGCGTTTACTGACGATGAGTTTCACTATTGTTTATTATTTCAGTCCCAGCACGCAATATCCATTATTGCCATTACCAATACGCAAACAAAACCTATACACTTCTGAAGCTGTTTCTATCAACCACCCACGGATCCAGAGTTTGTGTTTGTTCTTGCTTAATTGATAAAGTGACTAATTAACTTTTGAAAATTTTAGCGCTTTTTACAGTTCCAGTACAAACTACTCTTCTTGTACATCATAACACTTTTTGTCTGATTCAAGCTCTTGATGAATTCCTATCATTCTACTTTATTTAACTAAAAAGTTTAGCTGCTCCTGCATATCATAGTTTTCCACCAACATTTTCGGTTATTTGCAGAGTTTATTCTTTTTATTCAGCTCAATTTATTGTTTATCTCTCAACAATTCATTCATATATATTTTTTCATGTAAATAATCTTGCTAATTCCTAGACGGGTAGCTGAATAAGTGTAGAAAAATCTGTTTTTAAAAAAGCATGCTCAAAACATCAAAAAGTTGTTTTTGTCTTCTGTGTTGCAACACTTTATCATTTTCTTGCCAAGGATTAAAAGACAAAGAGCTTGAATTTAATTTTTTTTCTCTAAAAAACCTTGATAGTTTTTAATATGGTAGCTAGATAGGTGTCGAAAAATAAATTTTCAAAAAGCATGCTCAGAATATCAAAAAATTGTTGTCGTCTTCGGTTGTGACATTTTGCTTGCCAATGTTTAAAGGACAGAGTTTATCAACGCTGAAGGTCAAATTCTGTTTGCAAGATATAATATTATTGGATCGTGGAGACAAGTAACAACATTCTTCTAAACAATCCAATTGCCCTCCAGGGACTTATCTCCCTCTCAGTGCCCTTTTTCGAGCATTACTCTCTAGTGTTTGAGTTTTTAAACTAAAAAAACTCGCACTCAAAATAAACTTAGATTTCTTTCTCTAGATACGAGCCTGGTTCCAGAAAGACCCTTGCAACAATCAGACGTTTATCTGGCTTCATCAGACTTCAACACTTATCTTACAAAATGTTAAATATCGACGCTTATCTTAGAAAAATTTTAAATATCGACGCTTATGCTGCAAGATTCTGGCATATCTGAGTACAACCTTGCTAGACTCGTTCAAGGTTCCTGCAAAATCTTGCAAGATAGCCGACCTTAATAGACTATGATAGTGCACACTCCGGGTGATTTTCGAGCCCTTTTGTTTAACTTCATCGAAAATATGCTTAGCTAGTCTGGTTAGTCTGGTTAGGCTGGTTAATCGACTGACCAGTTTAGTTAACAATAAATTTACTGTCATTGGTGACACCAGTGTTCAATGTACAAAACGGAGACAAGTTAAGCTTAAGTTTCGTTCAAAGAAAATTGAATTGAACGAACTAAGAGCTCATTCAACGTCATTTTTTGTAGCAAATTAGGCTACTCGATTGTTTTACTAACAAAAGTTGACATACAGAAAATTGAGCATTTCGGCTGCTACATAACAATAGACTTGCGTAAAACTGAAAAAAAAATTAAGACATGGGAATTTAATAGATGAAAGTACGGAGCTTTGAGGTTTTTTATAGACATTCTGGTACCATAAATGGCGGCTTAGCATTCCCTTAAAAATATTTAATTAATTGAAGTGAAATGAAAACAATTCGGCTTCTGTTTAAGTCTGTCTTTGGCCCAGAAAGTTCAAAAATTGCCATAGATCGTGTTAGGAATGTATCGCACACACACAGAAATATTTTTGAGGTAACAGATGCAAGAAAAAATTTTAAGCAGTTCGGGAGGAGTTTTTCTTAGAAACTACTGATTCGATAGAAATTTCTAACAGCACTTTTTCACAAACAATATTGTCGCGTTTCACCTCAAAAATGCTTCTAAGAGCAATTATTAGACTCATTCCCAAGTTTGACAGTTAAAAAGTTTTGAATTATTTAAGTTGCAAAACTAATCAAAAATAAACCAGCTATGGCTGTCTGACAAAAATCATTCGTAAACTTCTTTTATAACTTCTTAAAGTTATAACGCGCTTCAGTTAAACCACTTCATCTGAAAAATTGTCGTTTCTGTCGGTAATACATTTGATGGAACGATATTTTAATTTTGTTTTATCGATAAGTTATTGTAGTTTTGTATTTTATGTATAACAAGACGGATCGTTTAAGTCTGGGCGCGGCACAAAATGTTCCATTGTAGTCCACCAGAGAAAAAAAATTGAGATGGAAGTAGAGCAGCAACCCTTCATTCGTTTGTTAAACCTGTTAAATCGTTCCACACGCGTTGCAGTGAAAATGAGAATCGAAATTTTAACCAAATCAAACCATATCAAATAGGAAAGGAGTTTTCAGAAAATAGAGACTGGCCTCATCTGTTGAAAAAAAATTTACTTATTATGTATTTTACTGTCTAAGAAAAAAAATTTTTCAATTCCGAGTCTTCAGCCAGAGCAGATTATGGCTAAAATTTTGTGTTTTTTTGTGTTTACATAATTTTTTTTGTTTACATAACAAAACGATGAAGCAAGGAAAGTCACTCCGAACTCACTTCTTATTGCTCAATGAGAAAAAAAAATTCTCAAGTAATTAAATGCCAAAATGTAACATCTGTCCATTTTAGAAAATTCGGATCTATTCTGTTTTGCTCCCCCCCCCCCCCAAGCTTTCTGAGCAAAAATTTTTTATGACCCCCAGGCGCACGTGCTATTTTCGTACATAGTAACGTGATATATAACAACATATAATTTGTAACTGGGGGTCATTGAAACAGAATAGATCCGAAAATTCGCAAGAAATATGTATGCACTTTGTGGATGAATAGATCCAAAAAATATGTTTGCACTTTTCGAGGCTGCAATAACTAACGGGGAGGGGGGGGGGGGGGTGGTTCCATTTTAAATCCCCAAAACTTAATTAATTTCATTCTTCGCTATCAAGAAGGGTACAGCAAGCCCTTCCTCTAAACCTTAAATCTGAATTTCGAGAAGATAATGAAAGGCTTTATTGACTCGGACTATTGTGCTCGAATCAAATCGTTCTTGCAGGGCGGCATCGCTTCACTTTTGATCACAAGTTAAGTCCGGTTGTATTAGCTCCATGTCCCCCTCCATTTGGTCAATGGTGTTTTGTGCAGTTCGAAATTTCCGGCTGTGTAGTTCAGTACAGTCTTCGCATCCAATTGTTGTTTCAAATTTTGTTTGTTTTTATTTGCAGGGTATCTTTGATCAGTTTTCTTACATCGCGTAACTCACGCCATTTAATAGATCTTCGACTCCTCTTAATTCTTTGGGATTTGTAACAAAAAATGGAAGATACAGAGCAGTTTTCAGGCTGTTTTCTCAAACAACAGTTAGTTAAAGAACAACAACTGCAGCAGTCTTATCTATAACAATTAATCTTCAACATCTCATTGAGTTCTGAGAAGAGTTTTCAAAAGACTTGACTTGATGATTTAGCTGAGTCCGCTTCCGTTACTCTGCTATTTTTGAAGTCGTGGCTGGTGTACGTCAATGTTTTCGTCCCTTGTGGATCGTTTGTTTCTAACGATTTTACCTATAAGGTTTTTATTGTTTTATGCCCCCTGGTCTGTGTTTTTAAAATATATCTAGAAGTTGCTTCTCTGTCAATCTCTGTAAAGTTATTTATTGGTAACTAACATCTCACTTTTATTTTACAAAAATATTTTAAAAGTTTACTTATTGTCTGAAGTTCTAACCGTAAAAATATCTGTATAACGGTGCTGCTGTTTGTAAATCTGTTTAACTTTTTTGGCTCCGTTCTGAGAGTCAAGGAGAGGTGGTATTTGGGAAAGTGTTTCGTTTCAATACTAAACAAATTCTTAATTAGACGAAAGAATTACACCAAGATCTTCTGCTGCACTTGAAATCCGAAATCATACAGATATTAAAAAAATTTAAATTATTGAATTTTTTTCTTAATGGATTAGTAAGTTATTGGTCGGAAGCATTAGTTCAGAACGGACCAACAACGTCTGATTGAAACCCAAAACGGTGGTACTAATCAAGACTTTTACCAAAATCCCAATTCAAATAAGAGATTCTAATAGATCATCTAACAATGAACCCAAATATCACTAGAGCGGAAAACGTAAAGCTCGTCATCTTATCATCTTAACTCCATGAAAAGTTCATTTAAAACATATTAAATTAATAAAACCAAATAAATTTTGAAGGTGCAAATTTATTAGTTTTGTACAAAGAAAACCGGAAGTCAAAAACATCCTTTTTTAAAAAATTTTAGAGAAAATTAAACGCCCTATTAAAAATCAAATGAGAACACTTCAATATAAATATTGAACACTTTGGAATAAACATTAGTACTACTTGTTATTTACCATGTCAGATAGTTCAATTGGAAAAAAATAGCAGAGCAAGGAACTTTTTTGTGAGCAAAGCGAACGTTATCTCCGTCAAAAATATCAGGAAGTATTTGAAGTAAGTTATGTGAAAATCGAAGACATTAGTGATCTACCCTCCACCTTAAAAACACACATCACGAAATCAAGAGCCAGCGCAACTCCATACAACACACCTGAAAATGTTTGTTTAGAACCAAACGCAAACAAAAACGCGCAGGTGCTGCCGAAATGTGCAAAACCAGGCTGATTGCTCAAAAATAGCCGGCAGCGATTCCAAACTGTGATTGACGGAACCGAAAAAAAAATTTGAAAAAGACTTTTGTACAAAAGCTTTTAAAAAGGCTTAATATTTTTATTTCACTTCGTAGTGGGGTATACTCCTCAAACTTCTTAATGCAAGAGTAAAAGTGCTAGTGAAAATACCAATAAGCATTAGAGATGGCAGCAAAACGAAGTTCACGCAGCGGGCATTTAAAAACTTTTAGTATTTTGAAACATTTTTAAATACGTTTATTCTAGATTGCTTTCACGCGCTTCAGAGCTTCGATTATAAAGAGCAAAGAAGACACTAGCCTAGAGAAGTCAAACTATTTCACCCAAAATGTAGAACAAGCTTTTAATTCAGATGAAGCTAAGCAAATTTTTGTTAGACAAAGTTAAAAACAAGTCCTGAATTACAATCCTAATTGACTGAGCTAATGACTTCTTTCCAGAATGAAAACCAGCAAGCACATGATCCTATATGCGTGAAAATAAAAACTCTTTCAAATGATTAAATATTTTCAGTTTCAAAACTATACTTTGCAAGACAACAAGGAGGCTCGGTAATGTGCTTTCGCACATAATATTCCAACCCCGCCCATCCACGTTCTCATTTCATTGTCCACCAAATGAGATATAGAATACATATCGATCAACAAACAACTAAGTGAAAACAATAATGCTGGATTATGGGGCCGATGACAGTTGCCCTTAACGAGACTCCTGGACATGACAAACATAAGAATAAAATAAACGCTAAACATTAATTACGACCAAAACTCGATGTCCTTATATACAAAACACTTAATAACAAAACGAAAAGAATCAGATCAAACTTGAATTGAAAACATTGAGTTGTACTTCATTCAATCTTCATTAGATAAGATATGAGACCTGTCGATATTGAGACCCGGTAACAAGCCGACAAAAAAAGAGCAAAAAGTGCAAAGTTCAAAAATACGTTTCTTTTTTGAAAACAAACACTTTCAAATTGATTAAAACTAAAAATTATCAATTCAAAGCACTAAAAATGTTAAATTATGGGAAGCAATTGAGACCTGTTATTTTCCATGATACGGCAGACAACTACAAACAGAACGACAAAAAGCAAAAAACACTATTTAAATTTAACACAAAAGTTGTGCCCCAAGCGTAAAACCATAAACTATTCTTGAAGAACCTTAAATAATTTCACTTTTGCGTGTTTCAACGCCAATTGTGCCACCACATTTGTGCGATAATGTGGCAAAGAAACAAAAAACTCGGAAATGAGAAATTATCCAAAAAACACACTTTTCTGATAAAAACGCGTAGTACCAAAACCAAGAAACCGTTGATTAAAAAACCATTAAAAAAACTGGATCTTCGTTGCTTAGAAAAAGTATGCGACCTGTAGTTAACGAGGCAAAGCAACAAAAACTGACAGAAATAAGATAAAAATGACAAAGTCCAAAAATCCACAGCTTTCTAAAACAAACGTTTTCTAAAAATCCATTAACAACAAACCGCTTAACTATCAATTTAAAATAAACACAGAATAACTTACAACTGCTGGTGAAGCCATTTGTGCTTGTTATTATTGACAACGAATCTTTAGGCGACAAAGAACAACAAATATGGACAGAACACTTTCACAAACAATTTATCGAAACCAGTGTTGAAGCCATTAAAATAATAAGACCTTGAAAGCCATTAAAAACTCTAATATAACAAAAATGGTTCGAATGTTTTGCCTGACTCTCATTTGAATTGAATTTCACTGGGTCTTCTATTCAAGTGGTCTTTTTTGTAAAAGAGAACAAAAAGAACCTCAAATTTTGACCAGTGTCGAAAACTTTGGATGACCAGATTATGCCATCGAACAACAACAAAAAATCGATAATTAGAAGCAAAAACAAAAAAAAAACTCTAAAAAAAATTTGCGACAATACAATTTCGCAGCCACTAAAACTATGACTATTTATTGAAATTTTTAGCACATTCTCTCAAAGCCAATTGGATCCTCTTGATGTGGTTAATAACAACCTCAAATATTGGCAAATAAGCAAAAACCACTAAATTTTGCGAATTTTTGTTGTAGGAAAGCCACGAAAACCTTAGTCAAACGTAAAACCACAATAGAAAGTTTTTTCTGCTTCACTTGGAATGAATTTTGTCCTGTATACATTGAGTCTAAACTACATGTGGAAAGGCATAAAAGAAAATTGGCAAATTTCAAAACTTCACTGACATTCTCTTAAAACAAATATTTTCAAAGTTATAAGAGGCATTATATAACAACTGAAAGCTTTTTATAGGTTCACTTATAACTTTTAAGGAACTTTAGATAAAAGATTAATTGGTTCACTCCCCCCCCCCAAAAAAAAAGAAGGTCGGAACAATTAACAAGTATACGCTATATAAATAATGGCGCTAGAGGTTCTTAAAAAGAGTACACAATACCACAAACTTGAGGAACTCAAAATCAGACAAAGCAAAAAGGCTCAAAATGAAAAGTGTGGGGATAACACTAATCTTTTCGAAAAATAGTGGCATTAAATAAAAAAAAACACAATTAAATGCTAAAATAGTTAATTAAATTATAAATTAATAATTAAAATGTCAAAAAACGTTAGCAAATCCGTTAGGAGAAAAAGTGACAAAAAGAATAACAAGTGAAAGCAAGATATGGAAATTTACTCAAAACCACTCAAAAACGAATGGTATCTGAGCCAGTGAAACCGATAGCTTAAAACTGAAGTCGGTCGATAAATTGACCCCAATAACGAATCACTCACATGCTATTGAAAAGTGTGATCTGTGCGACTAAGCGAAAAGGCCTGGAGAAAAGCAACAAAAACCGGAAGTGTGAACAGATCATGAAAAAAACAGCACACCAATAAACTACAAATCTTTTGGACTGTAAAAAATAGGACCGCTATAATAGCCGCCTGATATCGGTGAGGGCGTCTATTCAAAGTTTTCCTGACTTCAGTTGCAACATCTTATGTCCTTGAAGCAATTTATATTATTATTATTCTAGATTGGTTGAACTGTAGTAAAATTCATTTAGGGTTTAAATGCTCAAACGAGATTTAAAAAGTGAATGCAGAAGTCATTTTATAAACTCATTGCGAAAGTTAAAATAAGTTTGCGAGTAAATTCCAAAATTTCTAAAAAAAATTATGTCCGCGGTTAGCCGTAAATCCAGCACTGTACATTTGAACATCATGAAGCGTGTGTACAGGAATTGAATAGCGACAGGTAAAGGTCAAAAGAACAGGATTACAGATAAGAAAGTTTTGAATTTCAACCTGAAAATCTATCCTAACTTTATTTATGAGAAGTAACAAATGACCTCAGAAAATTGAAGCTGTTGAGTCCGTTCAGAAAACTAACTCGCTAACCTTTATAACTAGCAATGCATAAGAAAGGCGGGTAATATTACTATTTATGATCAGGTCAACTTTACCTGTGGACCTGTTGGCAGTTCCTGATTGGCTAGTGTTCGTTCCCATCCCCCCAGGTACTGACTGCTCATTACTGCAGTTGTTGCTATTGTTGTTTTGGCTGGTTGGGGGGTTGTTTGTGGCTGAGGTGGCTGTCGTTTGTTGCCTGTGGTTGCGACACTCCATAACAATGTGTGAAGAACAGTGTTTGTGTGCATTCAGGCCACAGATACGACACCGTACGCCTTGTTTGATCACGCCCCAGAGCTTAAAAATTTAACGCTCGATCGATTTCAACATCGATAATTAATCGTGTCCAGGTGTTACAATTGACAAACAAAAAAATAAAAACTTTTTTATCTATCAGAGTATGGGGCACCAGAGAGGGATGGCATTGTTAGGCCGACTGGCCCGTTTTCAAGTGAGTTTTCTTAAAATTGGGTCGTTATTAATAAAATGTAGCTTTTTTGAACCCCTCTCCCCATTGCCCCTCTCCCACATTGCAAAATCAATTAAAATTGTCTGGCGAGGAATCTAAATATCTTCGACCGAGTCTCTTCTGTACGGTTACAAAAACTAATCGGTTGGCCGTTAAGCAATTTTAAGTATAATTGAGGAATTGCTCTCGAACGATTAGTGGGAGCTGGAATCTATAGCAGCCTGCTTCATTCGGTTCGGGGGGGGGAGTAGTAAAATTCATTAAGATGAGCTTCAGATGACAAATGGCGTCATTAGAGGTTAGGATCTTTTCCGTTTGTGCCCCCCAGTACGTTATGCGCCCCCCAGTTACAGAGCACGTGCCATTACATAGTAAATCATTATGTATAAATTTATGCACGTGCATCTGGGGGGTGCAAATATTACGTGCCCACTAAGCTGGGGGGGGGGCACAAACGGAAAAGATCCAGAGGTTATAATAATAAAATTTGAAGTGAAAAAATTATACCTATTGTGGCGCATTTTTCATTTGACTTTGAGCAGTGAACTGCCACCGCTTGAATTCAGCTGCTTGTGAATGAGAGAGAAATTTAGCTCTCGCAAAACGAAAAGTCACGGGCTTAAAAGATACTCCAATAGTCAAAATGGCCATGCCAAAATTCTGCATAAAAAGACCAAGGCATTTACAATAATTGCTTCAAACTTCGTTAGAAAGCAATTAAAAAGTTGCCTCAGTTATGTTGTAGCTATTGAGACACCCATGCCTGGATATCAATCTGGTCAGAACACTTTTCTCTAAATTGATTGAGCTATCCAGATGAGCATCCTTTGTTATTTGTTCCACTTCTTCTGAACTCTAAGCCCATCCGACTTTTAACAGTTTTGACAACTTTGGCTGATCGATATTTTCAGAAAAAATTTTAAAATGGCATCCCTGAAAAGCTCTAACAAAAATGAGTCGATAAACGAACCAACTTTTTCTTCTCCATTTCTGAGAAAAAATTGAGGCTTACAAATTCAATTTCGGGCTTTTTCACACATCATAGACGCTTTAATGCTTGAAATACGCTGCAGATCAACAGCTATTTAATGAAATTGTGATATTGACAACCTTAAAATGCAGATAGGAACTATCAAAAAACACATCCAGTAGATTCTTCAAACGCTCTGTAACTATTAACAAAACCTGGCCGAAAACTGAAACATTTTCCTGAACTTATTATTAATTTTTATCGGAAAATGATATATATCAAGAGTGTGCTTGTTCCAGAAAAAAGGTACGGGCAATGTAATTGTCGATTCTGATTTCCAGCTCAGAAAGCTTCGAGATATGTGGAATAGTATAAATTAATGTTTCACATTGTTAGCTTGTTTCTCGAAAAGTGTTTATTTTAATCGACCTACTATGTTATCTATCTATTAATAAGATGAAATTTTCCAAAAGTCTTGCTTTGTAAAAAACAGTTTCGTGTCTTTCATCGCTTGCAACGGATTAGTGATACAAAAGATACTGAAAATTTAGATTGCCTGTTCATTGGTTGTTCATTTTTGTTAAATTACTGGATAGACCTTTGACCTTGCTTCCTCACCTGTCGAAATTATTAATTTTAGTTCTTAAAATTTGTACAATATATCTTGAATTCAATATTAGTTCATGTAATTTTTGTTGACTTACAACAATTAGACTCACATTTATCGATGATCAGTTTAATTTCTGGATATTGTTGCCTAGAGGGCCTGTTTGAAGAAAAACTTTTGTAACGGTCACTAAGAAAAGCATTAGATTTTTTGTTGATTGATTAGAGTTTTCAAATTGCAAGCCGCAACTCTGTATACTTTTCTGGGCTGTTAGTTAGAAAAAAAAACGCTAGTCTTAAAAACTAAACTCCCTCCAGTAAATGGTGATAGAAATATGTTTAAAAACAATGCTTGTTAGATCTTTAAAACATATTTAACTTGTTTTTGCAATTGCAATTTAACTTGTTCTGTTTTTTTGTGTTCATGATATGTCAGTTTTAACAAATTTGTTATGTTGCATACCTTGTTTTAAAGCAGGATTGAGTTACAGAGCTTAAAAGTTTAAAAGTAGGCAGAACATTTGGTCTGAAAACAATTAATGGTTTACAGAAAAAAAAACTAATTTTTTGTCTGTCTCTGTCGTAGCTTATTCTACCCAGCAGTTCCATTTCTATTATGTTGCTTTTTTCTATTATGTTGCTTTTTTCAAATGTTGCTTTTTTCAAATGAAGAGCCAAGTATATTTTATCATCTGATAATAACATCAACATTTTAGTAACTTGCGAAATTGAGTATTATTCATTTGCAAAGCTATTGAAATAGAGCATATTCTGTAAGGTAAATTTATTAATTTTCACAAGTACCTAATGTCCAAGTCAATAAGCAATGATCAAATGTGCTAATTTTATAATTGAGTAAACCCCACTTATTAGAAACTGAACTGTTAGCTGTAATAGGTTAGGGCAGTTACAGAAACAAAAAAAATAGTGTAAGAACTGCATTTCCAAAATTTTTCGACAGCTAGGGTCCAAAAAATCAAACTTAAACAGTTGTGCAGATTTTTGGATCCTCGGAAAACAAATTTAGTCTGAAATTATTCTAGCTGCTGGAACTTGAGACAAACTAAATCAAAGTCAAAATAGATTGAAATATTTAACTTTTTGTCTAAATTTCTGGAGTTGTAATGGGTTGAGTTTATTGAGTTGACATCAAGAATTTAAGACGTTATTGTTTGACAGTAGTCGCAGAATGGTCTGATCAAAAACCAGAGTCTGGACATAGTCTGGACCATGGTCGCAATGAGTCTGATGAGAGATAAAAGTCATAAATATTAATATTATATTCAGAGTATCAGAGTACTGGCCAGTCCTGTACAACAGTGTTAATTGTCAATATAAGAGTAATGAAGAGCCCTGTACAGTGTTATCAATATTATATTCAGAGTACTGACCAGTCCTGTACAGTGTTGACAGAATGTGAGTTTGAAGTAGGTGTGTTCGTGGAAGTCGTGTTTGAACTCACTCCTCAACATCACACTGTTGGCGGTCTTGAAGTACGTCTTCATCTCCTCTTTACTAATCTTGCCATCACTAAAACAAACAAATAAACAATAAACAAGTAAACAAAACGTATCTTACTGATGCTCGGACTCAAGCTAATCTTAAGCATTGAGACCAAAAATTTTCTCACTAAAATTTTTTGTATAATAACTGACGGATCACTGGTTTGACAATTTTGATTAAATTTTGACAATTTTTTAATATCTTTTGTGTTTTCTTGTCTCAATTTGTATAATATCATTACTGTTCCGGCTCAAAATGCTCTGAGGGTCCGTTTCCAAACATGTCCTGGCAATGGAATTTTCTACTATAAAAAAGTATTTTTCGAACACGAAAAATTGCATCATTGAAAATATTCTGTACCTATACATTTTCAAAATGGTATAACACCAAATTGCAATTTTCGGTCTCTTATACTCTCGTTAAAAAAATCACTCCTATAAATAGCAAAATATACAGTAAATTACTTGTTTCTGAAGAAAATTTTCGGAAACATTATTGGAAAATTGACAAAAAATACCTATGGAGAAAATCCAGACAGATATTTGCCTATATGAAATCTGTTCACTTTGATCCAAAAAACCTGGAACTTACAATAAATGCTTGCATCAAAAGCTGAGGACTTGAGGAAGTCGACCAGATTCAACGTATGATTCCACTTATTGCTGCTTAGGGGATACTGGTAAAAGTCTATCTGGATTTTCTGCAAGTCGTTTTTGTTCATTTCCTTCATGCAAAAAAATATATTGATTTGCATTCGAATCGTGTACAATTTAAGAAAAAGTGAAACATAGACGAAAAATAGTCCCATCGTTGACCCGATTATTGACGCATATCGGGATTGAAACAGAAGAAAACAAGGGATAGAAATCGACAGAGTTCTTTCCTAAGCTTCAAAAAGTGTTCTATTTCGGTGCGCACTTTCAGTTAGACCCAACAATTACACTTAATTCAGCTTCTATACTGAATGCTATTAAGCATAATACTAATGCCAGCTAGCAATCGCTTTAATGAACTTTGATAACCTTAAGCACTGTGAAGGAAGTCACGAGTCAAACATGAAAATTGTGACTTGTGTAAAACAAAAAACGTGATCAAAAGTGAAACAAATTTAAAAAACCGTAGCCGCAAGACGAATTCGAGAAACGACACGAAGTGATTCTCATAAACCCATAAACCCTATTAGGATTGAAGAAACAAGAGAAATAGAAAAAATTGATTGATGTGCAAAATCATTTTTAAAGTGCAAACAATTTTGATTTGATTCCATTGTTAGACATCATCTTGCGTCTCAATCAGAGATTGTAGGCGCCACTATGCATATCAATGAGTATTAGAGATGGAAACTAAAATATTATAAGAAAAAAATTCAAGTAGCGGGCATCTTAATTTGGGCTTTATGGGTTTATCACGTTTCTATTTTGATTGCTTTTTTCGATACCGATTTTGTATATTTTAGCTTGTTTTGCTGAGCAACTGTTTTGTAGAAACACTGTGAGAAGAATGGGTGAAGAATGAAACCAGCCTAGAGAAGTCAGAAAGAATTCTTGCAAAAGGTCGAGGTAAAGCGAAACAAATTTTTATTCGACATAGTAAACAAAAGAAAAGGAGCGCTCTAGTAGCCAGCTGAGAAGTTGTGGGCATCTATTCAACGCCATACTTAACAACAATAATCACTTATCGAACGATAACAGGAAAATGAACATTGAAGAAGTATCTGAACAGAAAAGCTGATAAAGCATCTAATGAAAACTTCTTCATAAGTTGCTACTCCAAAACAACTATTGGAGAGACCTTGCGACATGTTCAGCTTTCATTCATTAAACGACATCAAATACACAGAAAACCAGCAAAAAGAATGTAGGATGAGAAAACGGAATTAGGTGAAAGTAAATGAAGGAAAACAAAAAAATAAATATTAGGGCTACAAATTATGCAAGCATTTCCAATCTGCTACTTCACAATTATTCTATGAGAAAACAATTATCAGCTTAAAATCAGGAGAAATTAAGCGAAAACAAGCAAAAAGGAACAAAAATTGGCTAAAATTTGCTTACAATCACTCAATTATCTCTGCCAAAGTGAACTCATATATAAAATGAAATCAATCCAAAATTTACCAAAACAATTAAAAGAGCTAATTTGAACCATCGACCTCCCCAAATTCTATAAAAGTTTGAGCGCAAGAAGCGTTTAGAAACAAATTGAACTGAAAATTTCTTGAAAAAGTTCGATCATTATTTTAATTTTAAGAGAACTAATAGAGCTAAAAAAGTTAATTGGCCCAAATACAAAAAACCATTCTTTTTTTGTCCCACTCTTCAGTTTTGTTGAGCGCTTAAACCACTTCAAATTTTTTCACGCGTTTCATTTCCTGCTTCAAAATCCACTCCAACAAAATTGATTTTAAAAAAGTACTTCTCCAACACTCACTCCTCCTCATGTCGTAACAACTAGAGAGTGCCTAAATAATAGCCTTCGACAGGCTGACGGTGGCTATTAAACAAGAATGCTACTGAAAAAATTGTTGAAAACATGATGTTCACAAAGTAAATTCGCAGAATCTCAAATTTTGCGAATCACTTTGTTTCAATTATAGGTAGGATTCTAACTACTGCTGCTTACTGGACAACATCGATCTGGATTTTCCGCAAGTAGTTTTGTCAATAAAAAATCAGTTTCGTAAAAAATAATATTAATTTGTGTTCGAATTATGTAGAACTTAGGGAAAACAGAAATAGGAGTGTTTTTGAAACAATTCTTTAAAACAAGCAGCAATTTTTTGAGTAAATACTCTGTAAATTTGCACTTTGAAACTTTTCTTTTATTAAGTATTATTTATAAATACTGCTCTAAGAAGCCGGCATATTACCCAGCTAAAAGCCTGTAAAATTCTAACAGCGAATTAATTTCTCTGGATAGGCTGCTGAAAAATTTGTTCGCAAGTAGATTGGATCATTGTTGCTGCAATTATGATGAAACGTTACTTACAACACGCAACTGCAAATGTTTGTGGTGTTAAAATTAAAATGCCAAAAGTTCTCAAAGTCATAACCAGAAGATGACTTCCATGATCTTTCGGCATCTTCAAACTTGCAAGTTGCGTGTTTTAAACATGGTTACGTGACTCTGTAGAAGTCGCTCGAGAACTCTGATATAACATCTATGTGGTTCCCGATATACGCCAGAAGATCTCAATAATTTGAAGCAGAGTCATGTTACCTATACTTGACCGCTTGAATGGTACAGTTGTATTTAATCTAACACTGCAAGAGAATATCGTCTGTCTCTCTCTAAAAATGACATATGACAACAAAAAAAGAGAAGGAAATCTGTCGTGACAAATATATTTTTTTGAAATCTTTTGCAAAGTATGTCTTGGATGACCAATTTGTATTGCAAAAAACATATTATATTTTTCTGTCTCGCAAGATATAGCTATTCTTGCGTAAGATCTTGCAGGATTCTTCAAGGAATCAACGGCCAAGATAGGCCGCTCAAGGAACTAAGAATTCCACTAGTAAATTCAACAGTTTCTGCTATGCCATCTACAGGGCGCTGATATATAATGCTTTTACCCTTTAAAAAATTGTAATTTATAAAAAGTTACTAGTCGAATCACCGTTATAGGTGAAAATTTATAAAACTATTCCGCTTGCATTTTCCATAGAAAGCATCTATTCAAATATTTCTGGTCTAAAAGGGTCACGATGGCCGAACTATCATTATTACACCAAGAAACAAAAAACGATACCAATGAATGCCAGCAACAACTGCTCGACGAAAAACGCGACTAAAACTTGTATCAGTAAAAAAAACGACTAATCTTGGAAGAATTGCTCTCGGACGAAAGGCGGGTGGAAAAACATTTGACTCCACCGGGATTCGAACCATTGACCTGGATTCAAACCCACAGACAGTTGGAAAAACATTTGGCCACACCGGGATTCGCACCATCACTTCCCGCTTAATAACAATATGCACTGCTGACTGGGCTATTTGTCCCTTATGTTTGCTATGCTGCAATCGAGTTAATATTAGCAACAAGCTTTATTTCGGAGTGAGAGCAATAGAGATCACTCAAAAATGAAGAACGAAAGCGTAAAAAAGTCACTCGAGAAGTCAAAGAATGTTTTAGAAGAAAAGCGCAAAATAGTCAAGCGAAAAAAGACCAACACGTTTACAATAATTGCTAAGAACTTCGTTCAAGAGCAATTAAACATGAATTTTTTTTAATGCCATAGCGTTCTACAAGAGACTTCCAAAGCAAAAAGATTTGTCTGTAATTTCGTCCCACGAGCTCAACCTGACGGCCACTAGTCTCAAAGATTTATTGACCTGAAAGCCCATGCCTTAGAACAGAAAAATTCCACCGATGCTTCCACTAACTATTTTTTTGATTTGTGGAAACAATAAGAACTCACCTTAAAAAAACAGAACAAGGTAACAAATCGGATAAATTATTGACAAAAGTGTTCAAACTAAACAGGTAAACAGGTAGGTTATAAATCGGCCAACTTGACTTTGAAAGTGTTGACTGGAATTAATTGGAAACACTATATTAACTATCAGTCTGTTCCTTTCCCCACTTTTGTTCTGTCGCCTACACTAACTAGTCTTTAACTTCCCATTTTCTCCACTAACCTTTAAACCCAAACAATTTAACAACCAAATGTGTCAAAGAACGCCACGGCAAAAAGTAGTTTTCTTCTATTCACACAGAACGTACAATTTCACAGTCTATTGTCCAAGCAATAGATAATAAGACCTGAAAGAATTTTTGTGCAACTTGTAAAAACTGCAGCCTAATGTTTCACTGTTTAAATTAACCGCATGTGCAATTTAATTACAATTTTTTTAATTCAATTTTAGATTAATTTTTACTGAGATTAAAATTTTTTTGCACCTTTGCCATTTTAGCCCCGCCACAAAATGAGCACCGAGCCATTATATTATATAAATGAAGTAATTGGCGGGTCTGTAATGGAAAAGAAAAATATATTTATTAGTGCAATATTTGTAATTGAAAAGCTAGCACAACTTTTCACAGTTTTTGACCAGGCTTAGTACGCTACTAAATGCTAACATACCATTTTAATCAATTTTGCAACTGCGGGTAAAAAAGGAAACAGTTCTATTAATTAGTAGTGAGAGTTTTTTGAACTCATCGGTGTTCGATTTTTATTTAATTGTTTGAAAACCACATTAAAGTAACAGCAGAAGAAAAAGTGTCGTTCAATTCACAGGAGGCAATTATGAAAAAGTATATTCCAGCGGATATTATTTTTTTTAAAAAAAACCTAAAAGAAAATTAATTCCTATAAATTTTTCAAGGCTCAAAATCAATTACCAAACAAACTAATCCAACCAGTTTTTTTTCCCGAAGAGTCATTTTGTAAATCCATTTAAACATATGGATACAGTGTGATTAGTTAATAATATGTATTTTTGCAATTTTGCTTTCAATAAAAAGCATGCAAAGCTATTTCAAATTTTCAACGTATTAAATCTTCCATCTCATTTTCAAAATTCAAATAACTAGCAAAACTTTTTTCTTTGAAAGGTTATAGTCAAAAAAAATTGTTATGGTTCTGACTAGATTTTTTTTCAAAAATTTCTTTTGAACAATTATTCGTGAAATTGTAACTGGGCACTTCAAGTCTTAAGAAAATTTACATTAATTTCTTGTGTTTTGTTATACATTTACGTTAACAAATTTGCAAAAAATTGAGAAAATTTTGTATTCTGAAAAAAATCTTAAATACAATATGTTTTTCAAAATCAACAAAAATTTAGCTGTCTAATTTTTAGTTCAAACTCAAAAGCAATTTCAGTGAAAGCCTTTGTAATATTCAATTAAAGACCAGATCCAAAATAGAAAAAAAATGTTCCAAACAATACCCGAAACCCAATTATAGATCATTTGATGACATATAAACTCTGAAGTAATAGCTGGTTAGCTGTTTCATTCAAATCAAATCTTACAAAAAAATCAGGTGTAGTACAATATTAACTTCCTTAAAATTCGTAAAAATTAAATGTAGTACGAACACGACGATACATTGCTCGTTAACAGCAAACTCTGGCAATACGATGGCAGTTTGCCTCAAAAAGCGTAAATAAGTTCTTTGAGGAGCCTCAGACAGTGATATGAGAAGTAGTTATAGACATAATCAATGCTATAATTTGAAAAAAAAAACGAGTATAATTTTCTGGCACATCTGATTTGTCTTATGGTATTAAAGTGCCGCTAATTGATTTCAATTGCTTATAAAATTAAAGGAGAGTTTTGATGAAATAATAAGACTAACAACAAAAATTGTATTTTAACAGAAGCCAATTGTTCAATACTTTCCCCAGTGTTTCATCAAAATTATATTTTTCTGACTACATTACCAACCGAACAAAATTAGTATCACCGCAAATAAAAAGACAAGTCTTTCTGCGAAAATTTAATAATTGATAGATAAACGATTTTTTGAAATCATAGATCAACAGCAAATCAATAAAAAGATCACCATATTATTTATTTTTTGTGGTCAAAGTATATGCCAGAAATTGAGGGTCATCGCATCGTTATAGGTGAGATAAGCAATGAAACGGAATCATGGTATAAATTTGCCTAATGTTTTATATCTCCCTTAAGTATTATACTAACATCAATCCAAAAATTACAAAGTTATATTTTTTTAATTTTTTGAAAAGCTTTCAAAGTTTTTGAAAACAAAATGCACTCAAGCGAAGATTTTTAAAGTGAATTTAGAACAAAATGTACATGTTTTGCAATATGGTCAAAACTAGGGAATCTGCTCACTGACAAAACGGGTGATACAGTGCAAATTTTAAATTCTTAATAAACATTTTAATGATTTTTGCATTAAATTTCGAAACCACTTGAGCATTTTCAGTGCTTCCTTGTATAATCAAATACATTTACAAGATTTTTGCAAACTGTTAACAAATATTGCTGTTTTCTGTTCCAAATTTGATTTAAAAAAACTTTCGGTGACTGTTGCCTCAAGTGGGATACAAAACTGGTTATAGTTAGGCAATTATCGAATTAACTGATTTCTGTTTCATTTCTGCACTTAAAATAATTCATAACTTCAATATTCTTTTGAGGTTGTTTTTTTTAAAAAAAAAATTAACACCAACATTGTTAAACAAAACATTCTGAAAAAAAAACCAAAAATTTTATTTCAAATTTAGCGCCAGATATCAACGCACACAGTTTCATCGATGCGCGTAAGATTCATCCAGCCATCACAAATTTTTGGAAGTGACATAGTTTTTACTCTATGTTTATATACCAATAAGGACTTGACTAAGGATTTACTGTGTATTGAGGGTGTCAGGACAATATACCCAATGCCATTATACTCAATGCCATTATACCCAATGCCAAAATACCCAATTCATTTTGATACTTTTGTTCAATAATCCGACTAGAAATTAGCAGTCGCTATGAAACAAATGAATTAACGTACTTAATGGCCATGGCCATGCCTCAGCGGCCCGTGGGACTTGATATGAAACTATCACAACAAAACGTGGGATAAAATTATCCGCTTGAGTATGCTAAAACATACGTGTAATAGCGACGGCTAATTTGTAGTCGGCTTATTGAACGAAAATATCAAAGTGCATTAGGTAAAATGGCATTGGGTATAATGGCATTGGGATAATGGCATTGGGTATTTTGTCATGAAACCGCATTGAGACTAACTTGTTAGTGTCTAAGACGCAGAATCCGTCTATGAAGGGGTAGTTTGATGATATCTCTTCGAACTCTTCTAGCGAGATGAAACCGTCGCCATCCGAGTCATAATTCTTGAACACTGCCTATCAACACAAAAAATAAACACACTAAGTAAATTCTGAAGAGAGGGTTGTTGACGTCAACACTAGATAAACATTTCTAAGATATGTTGACGTGGAAACCTGAATTATGAAACATAGACAATTATACAACAACTTTTTGAGATAAGTTATACTTTTCCATACTCTAGTAAGTTTATCATAGACAATGGGGGCGGAAATGAGGGTCTGTTAATGAGCATCTCTACACCACATACCGACCGCACTTTTTGATCAATTAGAGGCCAGGAAGTTATTTTTTGTCTTAAGAAATTAAGAAATCGAGTTTTCGTTGATAAAAGATGTAGCTTTCATCAATAAAATTGAGGACAAAAAATGAACTCCTTCTACTTAACCAAATATTTTAACCTTCAATAATACTTTCAATCAATTTTCTTATGTGATTGATCAATTCGATCCAAACAGTCGCAAGAGTTGTCATGAAAAATCTGATCTTTTCTGCTAGCCCCCAGCTTAGATTTGCACCCCCATTTATACTTGTTTAAACAGACTGTTAAAGTTAAGTAAGTTTATACATAATAATATACGACCAACATGCATTTATTAAAAGCCAGCATAGCTATGGTTTGAAAGTATTACTTTGTTGCATATAACGTAAGCATCAACAAACAATTTCTGTTTTATAGCATTTTTGGTGTTATCGGCTACAATAAAAGCTTAATTTTTAATTTTTTAAAGGAAACTATTCAAGAAGTGCCTTCAATCTACCTAGACACTCTTGTTTCAATGAAATACAAAAATCGCTCTTACAATTGCGAAAACTTATATTTTGGGGTTTGGTAAAATGGCAGTTACATAGAGCTGCGAGTGCGAGCAGAAAAGGTCCCTTTGAGCGCTAAAGCGAAAAGCTAATAAACCATAAGATAAAATAATAAAAAAAATCATTTTGACAGAGAATGCTTTCAAAAAATAAGAGTGCTTATAAAGATTTAAAAAAACAGGTAAGAAAACTAAATGAAGCATCTACTAAATGAAGAAAACCATCTACTCATTATTTAAACAAAACTTTTAAGGTTTTCAATTTTCCTTTTCAAAATTGAACAAAGTCTTTAAAATTGAAGTTGGAAGAGAAAAACAACAAACGTTTTAGAAACCACTTTTAAAAATATTAAAAATAACTTTAGAAATTTTTATTGGATTATGACCATTTACAACCGCTAAATTTTGTTTCATCGCCGCATTCACATTATTCTTGCCAATCGGGTAGTTTTTTTGGATAATAAGATTTTAAACTTTGAACAATTGATAAGTGCAAGAAGTTTTGTGTAACCAAAACGTGTTCTAATATATGGTTTCGTTCACGATATGAAACTAGCAAAACCTATCCCTGTTGAAGAGAAATTAGCTAAAATTTTAGTGATCAACTTATTTCGCTATTGGGATTTTTGAATCAAATGATTGGATTGTAAAATAGTCATGGATGCAACAATTAGGGAAAAGCAATCAATTAAAAGAAAAAGTCTTCTACTAACATCGGACGTTCTAACGCACTGAGTTATGGGTGGAACATTGTGTTGTGGTGAGGATACTGATGTGGGGGGTAAAACTCTAAAAACCGCCCTCCACATCACGAATTAATTAGAGTCGTGTAGGCCCAACGGCTCTACGAGATCTTAATGACCTCAGGGCGTTACCTGATTATCCCATTTTTGAGGACGGGAAGCCAAAAAGGTCAGACAATAAAATGGGTCGAACGAAAAATTGCATTAAAAAGATCACAGTACTAATATAATTGCTACAGAATTCTTTTGAGAGCAATTAATTACCACCGAAAACATTGCAACAACATACAATTTTTAGTTTTTGCTCACATCTACAGTATTAGCATCTTCAGTGATGAAACAACAATTAAAATTATAGGAAAACTTTTTTTTTTAATGTATGAGAAATTATTATCTGAATTTCCATTTTTTCTTGTTTTTACTTCCTTGTTAGTTAACTTTGCTTTATTTGTGAAATTGGAGATACTAGATATTTGAAAAAAATTAAAATTTGACACATATCGTCATGGAAATTTGATTAGATTCCAGTGTAGGCTTAGAGAAACTTCGCAACTTTGTGGTCATCAGTGCAGTAATAATTTTTAAAATTTTCCTATGCAGAATTGACGTTTGTTTGAAACTCGTATGGCATAAATCATGTACATTTATGAGTAATGTGTATATGGCAGCATCCACATCAATGAGAGAACCTCTATTTATACAAAAGTTATGCATTTTTCTATTTTTTATATTTAGCATATTTTACTAATATTTTTACTAATTTAATATTTCTTGTTCTTTTTTACTTGATTCAGAAAACAAATTATAAAAAATAATAATAATAATGATAATAAACATATTATATAAATAATAATAAAAATAATTTTATATGTATAATCTCATACCAATACTATATATATATAATTCTACTATTAATTTAATATTTATAATTCTACTATTAATTTGATAATTATAATTTTACTAATAATTTAACAGTGGTTAAGTATGACCTAAGACTCATAGAATCAAAATTTACCATTACTATCTCTAATGCCTTTATCATTAAATGGATCTATTGCTATCTTGTATTATTCTTTAATTTCTAAATAAAGCCCTTTACTCTCAATAATATAATTAGTCTTATACTTAGTTTTATCTTTATATATAGCATTAATATAATCTTCCAATTTAATTTGGTTTTTAATTGTAGCCTTAGTTATTCCTTTTAACTTCTTTTCTTCTTCTCCTTTAGCCGACAGAGTTGCGGTGTAACCGATAACAATTTGCTTTTGCTTTAAGTAAACAAGCTTCTATAATATTATCAATAGGTAATTCATCTTTCATTTTACCCAAATCTAAGTTATGTAAAATACCACTTATCTTATTCATTTCGGTTTCTATAGTACTATCAGATGGAGCATTTATGATTATAAATATACAATCAGTATCTGTATAAGGATAAGTGCAATCTATCTCTTTCTCAGAGCATTTATATATAGCTTTATACATAAACAGTTTAGCTTTCTTTAATATAACAAAACCAATATAATTAAACTTATCTAACTCGACATTACTTCTTTTTTTATGAACTGCAACCAGATCATCATCAAACTCTACAGCCAAATTTACACCTAACAGTTTTTACTAATTTATTATATCTATCTACATCTCTAACTAACTCTACATCTTGTCCATTATATGCATTCTCTGTTGTTTTTCCATAAAAAAAATGATTCGTTAAATTAAAGAATACATCACCAAATCTATCTCCCATAGCTTTAACGTCTTTTCTATTCTGAATATTAAACTCAATATAAGGTTTTAACCATTCACTTTTACTATACTCCTACTTTTGTTTTTATCATCCTTTCAATCTTAAACCATTTTCAAAACACCAATCTAACATCTCTCCATCAATTACAAAGTCTTCTTTATCTTATACATTTGCCATCAACTTTTCATATGGTTTAGATCCTATCTTTTTTTCTTTTGATAATCTGTAAACTGTTCAATCATAGCTTTAACCTTTTCTGGAAAGAATGAACATTTCTTTGTTTTCTGTTTCAACTCATCATTATACTTTATATCAATGGTATAGATATAACCAAGGTTAGAACTAGATCTAGTGTAACTATTGTTATCACACACTTTAATTTCTCCAGTAGGTGAAGCTTGCACCATTGCAGAAGAATACAATGAGTTGAAGTCTAAATACTTTAAATTATTCTCTTTCCCAGTATACGCAGGATTTATTTGTTTATTTTTACATTTTAAATGAAAATCACCTAATACTGAACCTAACCCACCTCTAATACCATGTTGTATTGCATCGTAAATGTTAACTGCGTTTTCTTTATAATATTTAAGTCTAACATTAGTATATTTCAATCCACATAACCAAATTAATCCAAGAGTAGAATATGTGTAACAAGGATCTATTTCATAATAATCCAAACACTTATCTCTAAATCTTTCAAATACATCCACTGATAATAATACATCAGTTTTCATTACAATAATTACATCTACTATATAACGGGATAATACTATCTTCTTTCAATGGAATATTTACACTAAATATCTCTTTAAATAATTTATTATTATAACTCATCCTACTTATAAACCAATCAACTATATCGGTCGAGCCGCCACTTTGTGAATCTTCCCCAGCATAACTTTCATACTTATCTTCTAATATAACAGGATAGTTACTTTTAATATAAATACCAAAAGCAATGGGTATGTGTTTTCTGTTTTTATTATACATTCAAAATCATAATACATTGCAAATGGTACTCTATTCATGTGATGGAGCTGATCAAATTTTGGTTAGTCATTATTATGGAACGTTATTCTTCCAGTATAATTACACATATATAATGTTTATTTAATGCATCTTCAGTTCGAAATGAGACACCACATTTTAGACATTGATAATATTTAAGATTAGATGACCTTAATAAGAATGATACATATTTACATAGTAAATAATGATTATTCCATATATTAGATCATTTATGATCATTATGATTGATTAATACAGGGTTAATAGTTTTCTTTTTATTCAGATTAAACAAATTAAATAATACTTTATCTTTGTTTAACTCTTGTATTTTCTATAAATCTTTATATCCGTAAGAACCTCCGGTCTTGGTTCCCCAAGGAGGCGGAAGCTTTGATAATTTTATTTCATTAACAGATAAAGGTTTAATATAATTATTAACTCTATTAGGATTATCTTTAGCAGGATGTAGAGAAGCAATTAAACACCACAATAAACCTTTATTATCAGTATTTTGTATATTTAGTATATATCTAGATGTAAATGGTAACTTAGTAGTACACACACCACTAGGATAAAACCTTTGTGTATACATAGTTCTTTTAACAAAAAATCTTTGCATACTCCAAACAGATTCATTTCCTGTTCCTGCATTCTGGTCTCTGATTCTCCATTCAATAAATCCAAGTCATAAGGTCCATTAAATTAACTAGTCATTAGCCTTAATGTGAATTCATTTTCTTCCAGTTGTTCATCCGTAGGTTTTGTATACCTTATTACATCAAAGGTGTTAAACTTAAGATGGGGATGTATTTTATACAATGCCTCCAATGCTTCCAAGAATCTAGGATCTTCATTATCACTACTGGATATCATTATTTGATTATACTTCATATTATGATCTAACCCTAACTCATTAACAATATCTCTCCACTTTCCACCAAGAAGTTCATACTGATTATCTTTTTCGTTATGTCCATCTGATTCATTGTGTTTATTTTTATTGATATATCTAGTGTTACATATATTACAATAACCTGGAGTATCATTAGATATTTTAACTTTAGTTGTACCTGCAACATTATCCAGATGTATCTTTGTTTTAAAATGTTTAACCACACTGTATGGACTCAGGGGAGTCTTAAATGTTACACAATAAAACTTAAGTCCATTCTTTATTTTTTCTCCATTAATTAGTCTTACACTATTTTTATCTTTTAATGTTTCCATATGTTTATTATAAGCAGTATTATAATTCAGATACATGTTACAACCTTTGCAATACTTTACTCCTTCTAGTTCAGAATACTGCCTATCTAACTTTTGTTCTATATCTTTATTAGTGATTTTCTTACCACTGTCATTAGCATCCCCAATAATTTTATTTCTGTTGTTTATTCATTCATTCTTATTATGTTTAAATGATTGAATGTGTCTAACATAATTCTTTTGACTTATCTCTTGATTACATTCTTCGCATCTAATCTTCATAGAATTTGTTTTAGACTTTCTAGAATAGACATCCTCATCAGATGAATATGAAGACGAATCTTAAAACGAACCTGAATCAGAATCGGAATCTGAATCAGAATCAGAATCAGAATCTTTTTAATTATCTCTAGATGATCCTCTAGCTTTAGATGATTCTCTATCTTTAGATGATTTTCTGTCTCCATCTTAATCTTTTAGGTATTTAGCTTCTGCCTCCAACATCATCTCATGCATTTTATTTTCCCGTTTTTTTTATTTTGCTTCCTGTTCATCATATGACTTCTTTGTCTCTTTATTTATTTGATTGAAATTTCTGATTGACTCTAAAGGATCTTCTACTTTCTTCTTTTGTTCTTCTATAACTATTGGATTATTTTGTACTATTCTTTTGTTTTTATTTAGCAACATTTGGATAGCCATATCTGGATAACTTGATTCAATCTCCCCAATAGTAGATCTTTATGAGGTTTGCCCTCTTGATGAGGTTTGCCCTCTCGAAGATTGAGCTTGCTCACTTGAAGATTTAGCTTGCCCTCCTCCAAATATTATGGAATGAATGGTTTTGTTATAATTGGGCTCACTCATTTTTATACAACAAATTTTGAAATAATATTATTACAGACCTTTTCAATATTATAAAAATGATTAGTACAAAATGTGACAAATGTAAAAAAAGGCTTGGTGTTGCAGTTGTGATGAGTGTCAAAATAATCCCTTCCTTTGCTTTGTATTAAAAGATATTGTAACACTTAGAGAGCGACAGTATCATAAGCATAAACATTTTATTGATCCCAATCAATATTTAGTATGTAGAATGAGTAAAGTAAATAAACATATAACCCACTTCAGATTTAAACATTTGACTTGTAGGTTATGCACATATCTTAGTAGATATAGGTTTACTCGTACTAAAGAAAGATTCATAGAATATGCAAAGAAATATAATACTGAAGTTAAACCATAATTAGACATTTACTTATAGAGTAAGCTTATGTCTTATATGTTAGATATAGATGCATTCATAATATTATTGAAGTTCAAGACTAAGTCTATGACTAAGTCTAAATAGGTTTAAATGAATAAACTCCATGTTTAAATGCTGTTGATTCTCCCGCTACATATTATGTTGATATTTATTATTTTAATATCTTATTATTACTTTGATCCATATTCTGATATAAGGAAAAGGTTTAGAGGGTATAGGAATATTGTACCTGAACCATTTGAAAAGAAAAGAGGAAACTTTATTACTTATGGACCATCCAATTCCGGCAAAACAACATTCATAAAAAGTTATTGCAGCTTATATGAAACGGTTAATGTATTCTGTGTTGATACCAGAGAGTGGAAAGGATATAATACATTTCGCGTAAATGAATTAGATTTATCGTAAAATCCAGAAGACTTTGCTAATAGTTTTGTTACATTTGATGATATGGGGGATAACATTAGATTGCCAGCAGTAGATATGCTATATTCTTCTGGCAGACATCACAATATTAATATAAAATGTGTTGGTCAAACTGTAACAGATTTAAATACTAAAGCAAGAGATTAGTAACTCCCCATTAGTATTTATTACTTTGAATAGTTCTCAATTATTCTTTGAAAGGGTACGCGAGAAGTTTAAAGTTGATTCTAATCTATATAGATTTTGCCATCATGATTACGCCGTTATATGTTATAATACTATTGGCACCCTTTATACTGTATTAGATAAAGATAAAAATGTTGTATATGATTCTAGAGTAGGTGATCTTGATATTAGGAAGTATGTTGATAATACAGAGTTTAATCGAAAGGAATGTGAAATACTAAGTGGTTAATTAAAAAAAGAATGATCCAACCCGTAGACATTTAAGAAAATAAGCTAAAGTTCTATTTTGAAGAATATTAAAAGTTTAGAGGAATATCTAAATCGTTTAGTTTTTGTTAATCATATAAGAAACTAAAAGGTGTATTAAGTGAGATAAATAGTGCATATTATGTACTATTTGGTTCTATTCTTGTATTTGCAACCATCTCTAGTTTATTTCAAAATTTAGCAATTACTATATTTATAATGATAATAATAATAAAAAAAATAAAAAAAATATTAATATTGAAAATAGTAATATTAGTGAATTTTTATTGGCTATAGATGAAGGTGTTATAAAATTTAAAAAAAAGGTAAGAGGGTAACATTAGGTTTAGGCATATCTACTGAATCAATTGAATCAATTGAATCAATTGAACCAATTGAATCTTTTGAATCAAAGGAACAAAATAAAACAATTGGAAGAAATGAGTAGTAATAGGGTGAGCAAGGCTCGCCGCGGGGTGTAGACCCCATGTATTAAGATGGGCATAGGAGTATTTTTGAGAGAGGGTCTACTCTAATTTATTAAGATAGGGTATAGCGTACATGTATTAACATTAGTTATAGGGGCCGCCACGGATTAGGCGGCGCCACGTATTAAGATTAGCGGCCGCCACGTATTAATATTAGGAATAGCCGCCGCAACGTTTTAAGATTAGGAATAGCCGCCGCAACGTAATAAGATTGGGAATAGCCGCCGCAACGTATTAAGATTAATTATAGGGACCAGGGTATTAGTAGTATAGTGTGAGCAGATCAGGCCCCATTTTCGTAGCCGGTCATTAACCTTTCCGCGCAGGGAAATGTACAGGCGGGAATTGTACAGGCAGCGCGCACGGGAATTGTACAGGCGAGGAATTGTACAGGCAGCGCGCATGGGAATTGTACAGGCGGTGAATTATACAGGCAGCGCGCACGGGATTTTTAAAAGAATGAATTATGGAGGTACAAAAAGACAGACACAGTATTATTCAAGTACTTTATAAGTAATTTTAAACAGAACAGAGAGCGCCCACAATATGAAAATTTATTGAATAGTTTACAAGTTCAGGGGTACATTCCATCAGCTAACACTTTGCGTTTAGGACAAAAAATATGAGAGTCCTTTCTTTGTTTGTTCATAGGTAGCGACGCAGTGGTTGATTGTTCGAAATCCTTTATTTGTAGATGTTAAATTGATGATTTCTTCCATCACTCGCCGATACTTTTCCAATGGATCATCTCCGGTGTCCGTTTGTTTAGTCCTTTGCTGCTGAATTTGTACTTATCCGATTTGGCATCGTAGCAACAATAAATTTTGCTACAGAAACAGATCATTTCAGTACATCTAAATTTTTCCTTGAACAGACCTGGTTCACGCTTGTCGTGCTTTTTTGTTTATCACAAAAAGTTCTAGGGAAGAAATTTTGTACAGCATCAGCTTTGAAAGAATCATCACAATCGTGTTCCCTCAGAGCTTCCCCCTCTGCTTTTTTAGATGGACGAATGTAATCGTACCAATTATCGTGTGCTAGAGCTAAGTATAAGAAGTCAGTGTCCATTTCTAGCTCTTCGAATGTGTCGACATCGGAAAATTTATCAAAAAAATGTAATAAAGCTCCAGCATACGTAATTTTGCGTACTGAAGTATAAAAAGCTGACTATTATCGGTTTGCAGTGCTCAATTTTTGATTTTACAAGCTCAACTTCGTATAGTTCTTTCGACACACTGTTAAGTCTCTTAAACAATTTCCCGTTAATAGCTTTGTGTGTCTTTTCATCGTTCAGGTATTTTGTCGCTGTATGTCTGCTTTTGTCCATGATTTGGTAACCATAGGAACTATTCCCTAACAATTTCATTGTTTCTGCTACAACGTTTGATTCAGGATTTTCATCTCCAGCTCTTCCTGCATCAACAACTGATTGGACAAAATTGTTGAAACATTTTTTGGGTGTGTACTGAACGAAGCGATAAATTTTGGTGCATTTCAGCCCAAGATTAAGGTAAAAGTTGAGTAAAGGTGTTATGACTGTTCCATTCTCCAACTTGAAGCTCGAAATCAACATGCGTTGCGGTTGCTTGAGTAAATCGTTATCAATTGCATAATCCCTCATAGAATCACCAGTATCTGCTCTACTAACATTAAAGTTTTTAAAGATTGGTGGAAAATTTGAGAACTTGTATTTCAACCCGCCTGGAACTTTGAGATGACACTGAACGTAACTAAACAGTTAATCTTCTCTTATCTTAGCAAGTAGAGATTCTTGAGTCAGAGGTAGCTTGAATGGGAAATTGTTTCTCACGTGAACTTTTACAGATTTTTCACCTTTGAGAGTTTCCCAGCAGTTACATTCCCTTATCTCAACAACTTTATATCCTTTGTTCCGCAAATAGTCTCATCTTAGTACATCGTATTCCCGTTTCTTGAGCCCTCTCTGAGTCTCTTTCTCTGACATACGTGCTCTTGCTTCCTGACATGCACAAAAGTTAAAGTAGCAACCCATTGCTTCAAATATGGTTTTACAGTGAGCACAAAATCCGTCTACATTAAAACAATCAATCTTTTTCTGAGTCCCGCTTGTGTAGTAACTTTCAATAGTGCAAATGGGGCGCTGAGATTGTAGGTACGACATAACCATGTTCTCAAATTTCCTCGATTTATTTTGCCTAGCTTTAAACTTCTGAGAGTCTGAATCAAACTCCCATCTAGTGTAAAGGCCAGTGGGCATTTCCTGACACATTGAAAAAGGGTAAAGTTGACTAGCGTCTATACCCACAATTAATTTGCAAATATTTTCTGTGTTTCGAATATATGTTTGATCCACAACCGCTTTTCTAGTAAAGACGATGGAGGGACCACCAGTCATATCCTCACGTATTTTAGCATGTAACTCTTTGTCTGCTTCAACGAAAGGATAGAATTTGTTATTGGTTGATTTGTGTAGACAAATATTTGCCAAATTAAGTAGTGTGCAACCCATTTTTAACATATCAATCCCTTTGTTACAATAGAATTCCATCATTTTCTGCATCGCTTCTAGTGTCGGGACAACATCCTTGTTGTTATACCACCTGACAAAGTCTTGAAAAGTTGTCATTTGCTCCTGCTCGCAAACACTTTTCAAGTAATTGTAGTTGTCAACTCCCGAGGGGGGCACTACCTTCAACCTAAGTTTTTTCAGAGCCTCCTGTTGGGAAAGTCCACTATTCAACAATTTTGTGAAATCCGAAAATTCTTTCTCCAAGGGATTGTGATCTCTCAAGTTACTAAAGAAACATTCGTAAGGGGGAAGGAAAGTTGCGTCCAACTTGTTTGGTGAGTCGAACCATTCATAGGGGAAAAATCCTTTGGTTTCATTTGTCTTATAAGCTTTGAGGAACGAATCTAGTGATGTTGCTCCACCAAGAAAGTTTAAAATATCGAGAAACTGTACATCACCAAATTTAAAGGATCCAAAATGACTAGCTTTTTTAATAACCGTTGGTTGAATATCGCGCTCGTGAATGAGGTAGGGTAGTAAATAAGACTTGATAAGATTCAGATCATATTTCCCGCTGTTGAATCCAAATACAGGTAAAGTGTTGACATAACGTTCAAAATGTTGTTGTAGTTTGAGAAGTTGATTTTTCTGAATTTGAAGGAATTGAGTCAACATATCAATTTCTTCTTCTTCTTCTTCGATATTTTGAAATTCAAACATTGGAGTACTCTCATTTTTCCTTTCAATTAGCTTCTCGAAAATAGAATTTATTCTGATTTTAATTGCATTTTCAATTGAGGAATATTTTTGCAACATTTCTGCTTTACTTTTGCTAGCTAGTTCTTCTAGTGCTTCAACAAAAGATACAATCAGTGTTTTGGGGTCTTTCTTGCATAGGAAAATAGGTTCTTGTAATAAATTAGAGGAAATTGACACAGAGATTGGTTCATGTTTTCCTATCCAAGTAGTTGTATTGGTATCTTTTAGTTCATTAGATGGAACGCAGATTGATTCGAAACCAAATACCTCCAAGTTTTTGAACAGTTTTTGATCTTCCTCATATCTAACTCCGAAACCGTCAAGCTTATCGAACAAAGTTTCTCTCAAAGTGTAAACACTCTTCTGATAAACGTGCTGTATCCTATCTTTACAAGATTTCACGTGGCGGTGGAGATTACCAGCACGCCTAATAAAAGTATCACAATTAGGACAGTGGAATCGTTTGAAAAACGTGTTGATATCATCAACATAGCAAATGTGGTTGTTGTAGCGCAGTAGATTAATGTTTTTCGCGTACATCTCAAAATTTCTTCTTGCAAGTTCACCTACAAAATCCACTTCCTCAATATCAATGTCATAAATGAAAATGTTGTGTTTTACAGCACTTTCAACAAACACAGGGTGATCCATTGACACTCCTCTAAAGTTAATTGCATCTTGACCAGACTCGTGAAGACAGTCATTGAACAACTTAGCTGCGTTTGTTTCCAGCTCTGATCCATACAAGTGAACAGCCACAGCTCTAAACAAGCAAAAGTAGTCCTTATAGATTTCTCAGTATCCATTCGTAACAAGACAATTTACATCTGATCTTCTCAACAGCTGTTCAGGTATAACAGCATCTAAACATCCCATTGGAATATTGTTGAGAAGAGCACAGATAATTGTTACATTCGTAGTTAGTGCATACCGCCATTTTGTATTTGCCCTTTCTTGAGAACAACTCTCAACCAAATCCATTTTCTCTACTCTATCCTGAAGTGAGACTAAGTCCCCCTTCGAATAAAGTAAATGAGACTTCTCAAAGAAGGTGTTGTTCTCATGAGCATAAGAATATCGGTATTCGTCTGTCTCCGCATTTCATAAAATAAATCCAAGCGATAAATTTATTTTTGCAGCGCAGTTAAGCTTTTCAAACACTTCCTTCAGTTTTTCATTAATTTCGCTGGGATCAGGTTTCGACAATTTAAAATTGAATATTCTATGTCTCCCATTCTACATCTCAGCATTGTCAACGAAGTGTTGACAGGCACTAAGTTCCTGCTGTAACTGTTCGTTGTTCTTATCCAATTCTTCCAATTCTAGTACTTCTTTCAAGCTTTCGCTGGATTTGGATCCAACTTAGGTCGATGTTCCGTGTTTCCGTCTCTTATGTTGTTGAAAAGAATAGAACTTGGAAATTCCTCCAAACATATAGTGCACACTGTATTAAGCTTCTTATCTTGAGGAGCGTGATGCTTAGCAAGGTGGTAGTTCAAGTACTCTTTCCTCTTTGTATAGGAATGTGGACACTTGGGACAATTTAAAGTCCCACTATCACATGATTTTTTTGTGTCTAGCCATTTGCTGCTTCACAACCATTTTCTAGCACTTTGTGCATTTGACAGGTAGATTTCTACCAAGAGAAGGCATTGTATTGTTTTGATCCAAAATAAATTGAATAAAATTCAGGTAAAGTGCCGAGCAACTGTATCTGATAACAAAGTGCGAACGAATACAATTTTTGGTTTTTCAGTAAGAATAAATCGCATGACTCATTTTTTCCATATAAGGCAATGACGTAACTTCTATTTTTAGTAGCATTATGAAATAAGAAAGTTCAAGAACTTCCTACGAAACAATCACAGTGTTGCATTCTACATTGTATTCAAATTCATTGTATTCAGAAAGCATCCAAAATGTGTAATTTTATTCCTTGGAGGAAAATTAGAAATTTGAAGTTGTATTTAGTTGTCATATTGCTGATTTGTGTTACTTTTTTTACAAAACAACACTTTTCATCTCAAAACAGACCTTTTAACAAAATCTATCTGTCAACAAGAATCTTTCGTTCCCTTCTCAACACTTCCTAACAAATAATCTCTTCTATCATTTAATCCAAAATGGAGTTCACTGTTCAAAATAATAACCTTCTGTACTCAGTTTCTTTCACTGAGGAGATTGCTCGGATAGGAGTTCGAGATCTATCATTTCTCTTTCCATGGAGGACAATTGGAAATCTGAAGTTATATTTAGTTGTCATATTGCTGATTTGTGTTACTTTTTTAACAAAATAATACTTTTCATCCCAAAACAGACCTTTTAACAAAATCTATCTGTCAACAAGAATCTTTCGTTCCCTTCTCAACACTTCCTAACAAAATATCTCTTCTATCATTTAATCCGAAATGGAGTTCACTGTTCAAAATAATAATCTTCTGTATTCAGTTTCTGTCACTGAGGAGATTGCTCGGATAGGAGTTCGAGATCTATCATTTCTCCTTCCTTGGAGGAAAATTGGAAATCTGAAGTTATATTTAGTTGTCATATTGCTGATTTGTGTTACTTTTTTTTTACAAAACAATACTTTTCATCCCAAAACAGACCATTTTAACAAAATCTGTCTGTCAGATGTTTGCTCACTTAGAGAATACAAATATTATTGTGAACGAACTAAGTTTGTAATTTTTTCGATACTACGCTAAATGTGTTTTTACAATAATATTAAAACATTAGAGAAGAAATCTCCTACTATAATTGAAGATAACGTATATACAATTGATGTTAACGTGATTATTTTACAAAATACAAACCAATCAAATTATAGTATTACGAACCTTGTTGTAAAAGTAAATGATATCGTTTTGTTTATCTCGTTTTTTTAACATTTTTTTATTTTAATAGATTAATACGTGAAATATTGATCATTTGTGAAACATGTTAATCAAGAACCACTTACAAATTTTGGAGAAGATTTACAAGAGAAAAAAAGGTATACCTGATGCATACAAAATTGACGAAATTGATGTAGATTCATACTTTTTCTTACAACTTTTCGGACATTTTCACAAAATCCAACAGAATAATCCGATTTAGTAAAGGTCTTGAGTATGCAACGTACTCTATTAAAAAATTTGAATATGAGGAGTTTAATGCAAAACAGTCTTTCAATTTATCCTCAGAATTGCATGTAAGCAAATACGAATTGCTGTTCATTTTGAACCCCGTCCCCGATATATTGGAGCAGTACGGAAAATTTTCACAAACAAACTTTGTTCCTCTCCCAGACCCAATAACAATAACTTCTTCACTACAGAGTGCTTTGTACTTCCATTACTACAACGATTACAATGCAGTGGGAGTACGGAGCAGGTTCGGAATTCAATTCCTAACGTATATATACAAAAATTTGATTCCAAAAATGGAACACTTTCCGAGATTGATCTGAAATTTAACGAATTGGAAAAAATTTACCAAAGTTTGACTTTTTTGGTAAATTATGTCACCTCGTTTTAACTAAAATAGTCCATTTTAGGTAAAAAATATAGTCGGAAACTTGTACGTATCCTTCACTTCCTACCCGGGATATTTTACCCAAATTTGGATTTGAAATTCAGTTCTTCCAGAAATTTCAAGCTAAACGTCACTTTTTCTCGTAAAATCTTCCATCTTTAGTTATTGTTCTCTGATTGGACAGAGCACACTATATATAGAGGTTGTTGTTTTTGACAATATCATTTGATCCAGCTTGTCTGCAAACATCATCGCTACTGTTTCTCACCATTATGCTAACTACTAGTCAACATTTTATCCTGCTATCGAGCTCCAATCTTTACATTCTTCTTATTTAAAAATACTTACTTTAGTTCTAACTTTTGGTTAAATCTAATTTATTTTCTATTTTCTTCCTAAAAAATAAATTTGCTGCTTTCTAACATACTCTCCACTGATCACTTTTATCACGTTCTCAACAAGAATCTTTCGTTCCCTTCTCAACACTTTCTAACAAAAAATCTCTTCTATTATTTAATCCAAAGTGGAGTTCAATGTTCAAAATAATATCTTCGGAACTCAAGCGATGGGACACGAAGTTGCTGTTGTTAGTGGAAACCACTATCCTCACGTTAATGGATCTGATTTTCCCGCCAACTACGTCGCTGGAAACATTCAGTACACAATTCCGTGGAAGGAAGGGCAAATTCCAAACAGCTGGTTCACTTCACCGGAGGTAGGTGAGGTATCAAGCTCGGAGGTGGAAAATAATCTTTTCCAAATAGTTTCAAGAGCTCATAGTAGAGACCATAGCGAGTTGAGTATCGATACTAGTACCACCACGTCATTTAACGATCTGGAAAACTTTGATCCAGCGCAGTACTATGGATCAACTGACAAGTCAACTACAAACTCGATGACAACTCCTTCGATTAAGGAAGGAAAAGCTCACAACCCTATCTTTTTGATTGATGTACCTAATGCCCCAGTCACTGTTCAACCAACCCAACCACCTGGTAGAATTGAGCAACAAAGAGGTTTCAGTAATGAAATTCAGAACTTGTCAGAATATGTTATTGAAACCCGTTTGGATTAATTTCTATGTTCAATTTTGTAAACTACTTTGCATTTGTTCGTGAAAATAATGAAGTGGTTGAATACCTTTTAGGTGTTTCGTATTAAATTTACATTTTCAAATATATAATTTTTTAACTACTTTTTTCAAGTTTTTGAGAATAAAAGATTAACACGAAAGGTTACTTGATAATTTAGGTACTTGGTTATTATTAAAAACTTTGTTTAATTAAGAAAAATGCCGAATTTATTTTGATATTTACAAAAATTTTCGATTTTTTTTGATATTTAACAAAAAATGTCGAGAAAAAATCCGATTTTTAAGAAAAATTATTGTTAAATATCCAATTTTTAAGCTGCAAGAACAGATTAAAAATGATTAAAATTTTTGTTTTTTGCTTAAAATCATACCGTAAAACTAAGAAAAAGAGAAAAAATTGCACATTTTGCACGCACAATTTGGTAACATTTTTGATCTTTAACGAAAAATCTGAGGTTCTGTTTTTGACTTTTAACAAAAAATGTTGTTTGAAAATTTGACATTTAACAAATAAATTGAGTTCAAATTTCGACTTTTAGAATATACAATAGATTTGAAATAAATTAGTGCAAGGACTTTATTGTTTTCTAACTTCAAAGTACAACATGGGATTATCAATTATTCCATGGCCATCTAGTAAACAATCAACAATTTTTATTAATTCATTCTCATACTTTCTTAAGTGTCTGAATTCGGTCGAAGAAGGACGATCTCAATGTTTGTGTGCTTGAATTTCTTTGCTCAGCTCTCAGTAGATGTCTCTTGAACTTCTTTCTACTCAATCTCTTCTTGGATACGCCTGGTAGTTTTTCAACAAATTTGTTTTCCGAATTATGTTGTACCGCTCTCTTCAATTGAGTAAAAACAAGTCCTGCTTCGTCCATTGTGTGACCAAAAAACTGATGTTTGTATAAGGTGTATAAGCTGTCTACCGTCTGATATTGAAAAAGTAAATCATCCATTATTTGGAGTAATTCATTGATGGAAGATGAAATGAGAATTATGTGATAAGAATAATTTTTCAGAGGACAAAAAGTGTAATTGTGAGACGCAACAACGCAACATAGTATTCAATAGTAAGCAAGGAAAGTTTATAATCCTTAACCGATACGCAAATGAACAAAGCTTTATCACAAAATTTTTTATAAAAGTCAGGTAAAACTTGACACATCACTGCTGCCATTTTGTAACCAAAGTGATTTTGGAGCGATTCTTTTAAATTGCCGTATAAGGAAGTAACGCAAATCAGTTCAAACGCAACGAAAATTTCATTTGAAAAATGACACAGTTCAAGAGATAGCAGCTCAGAAAAATCCGTGGTTTTACTTGTTCTAAATATTTCAAACACTATTACTCGCTAATGCAACACAGACGTGCTAAACATCAAGATAAACCTGCTGCTCCAGTTCAAATTTTTGCTCAACTAAAAATTTCAGACTAAGTTTCCTATAAGGACTTTTTGCAAAATGACGCAATTGAATTTTCCATATTTGGAAATGAAAGAAGGATAATGACATCATTACCAAACAAAAGGTGATCGGAAACAATAGAGGGAATAAAATTAAAAGTCAAATCATTCAATTAATTTCTCTCTGTTAGATTCAGTTGATAAATTCGCTCTCTCTAAAGTCCCTCCGTTTTACTCGAGTGCTCCCTCTATGTTTACCGATTCTCAACCTAAAACTGGAACTGATTCGGTTCCATTTTTTATAGAGTTTGGTTCTAACCCAAAAAGATTTGGGAGAATTATTGTGTCCCAGATTTTTAAAAATGGACAAAATTATTCTGAACCAACTTTCCAAGTATTCAAAAAAGATAACTCTGTAACATTTGAGAAGAACCAACAACTTGGAATTGGAGATTCCGAATTCAAAAAATTCTGTTTCCTCAAGAACAATATCCTGAATGGGGAGTTGGAACTGTGTGAGCACCTGACTCAACCTGATAAGAACCCATGTATGGAGGATGTGCTGAAACGATGTCACAAAGTCATAGAAGTCAGCATAGGACGAAATCGACGAATAAATGTGTATTTCATTCAATACGTTCAGGAGAATCCAGCCTCCATTTATGTGCAGATTCGGCTCTTTTGTCGTAAAGAAAACAATGAGTTCAAGCAGGTGACTTATGTCAGCTACACTTTGGACGAGTTCAAGGAACTGATTCAAAATTTGAATGACTTTTCTAACATTGAACAATGTACATTTCAGTAATAATTGTTGTGTGATTTTGTAATATGTCTTTGTCTTCTCTACAATAAATTTTTCATTTTAAAAATCTTTGATCTGAGAATGAGTTGGGATATTGGTTGCTCAAGAAACATTTTTTTGAGTCTCAGAGATAAGTCAAAGGTTTTTCACGTTAGACTTCATTACGAACTTAAAAGATATTTCTATACTGTTCTTGAAGCTCAAAATTTTCCCAAATTAGAAAATTTGAACATAGAGTCCCAAATTTCGGAATTTAAGTGGGTTATTCACAACGGATTACGCAGAACAGGTCTTATATATCGTTCAGATAAACAACAAGTTACCATTTCACAACATCGTTGGAACGGATAACCGAGTTTTCTGACAAATATTGAATTAAAAAAGAAAAGTACGAGAACTTACTAGAACATCTCCCTGCACTTTTATCTTATATTGAAAAGTGTAAGAAAACTTGCATTTACATGGATGAAGGAACGCAAAACTGATGGATATTGTCATTGTTGTCAACATATTCAATTGTTACGGAAGCATACTTTCAATGTTTCCCGAAAATGAAAAACGCAAAAACTGTTTTTAGCGGCCTGTAAAATTTGGGACTAGAAAATAAATGTGGAGGAAATTAACCAAAAATTTCCTCATCGAGGACTTATTGGTTATGGAAATTCCTTTTTAGACTTTTTCTTTGCTAGATTGAAGGTTTTTCGATTACATGCTATACTACACGATTCTGCTGGAGCGGTTAAAGCAACCACAAACAAGAGCCCAGGATACTGTTACATGTTACCAAATGTTCCTAGCTCATGTTTCCTGGGACATTTAACTGGGTTAATCTTTTGTGTTTTTATTAAATTTTATCATCCTCAAATTTTCAAAATGCTAGACTGCTAATCATTTTTTATAATAATCCAACCTAGAAAAAAGAATGTCTCTCGTTGTATTTGATATTGAGCGCTTGGAGGGAAAAATCGTCAAGGAGTTGGGTGTTTTCAAGGATGGAATTGTATTGGGATACAGTTTCCTCCCACCCAAAGACTATAAACCTACTTTTCAAGCAAAGGGGAACACTAAAAATTTACATGGGATTAATTGGAACAATGGAAAACTGGAATACACTGAGTTGTCATCAATCATTCACAAACATTGTTCACCTACAACATAATACTTTGCAAAAGGGTTAGAGAAATGTAATCTCCTCTCAAATTACTTGTGTGAAGATGTGGAGAATCTAGATGATCTTGGTTGTCCAAAAGTATCCAAACTTCTCAACAACGCGGATACTGACGGGGATTGTAGCAACTATCCGTATCGACACAAAAAGACATTTCACTGTGCAGAGAAGAAAGCTTATGCTTACGGAACTTGGACTCTTGATTTTTTTGATAACGTATAATATTTGTAAGTTCTAATTGTATTTGTGATCGTTTTGAAATTAATTATTTTCATTTTACTACTTTTGAAATCAGAGAGAAGTCGCATTCCCAGTTGGAAAAATTGGTTTTCCCTTAAAATAAGGTATAAATGACAGATCATTCAGATAAAGGTTTAAATTTAGTTAATTTTGTCTTTGATGATAATAACCAGGAACGAAAATCGTGGAAATGTTTTGGACAGACTTGTAATAGATCTCTGGAGGTTTTTTTGTCCCAATTTTTTGTTATTTTGTTAATATTAGCGTGCTGTATAGTAAGAATAACTCTTGCCAAAACCTGTGAAGAATCAACAGTTTGGATTGCTATCTTATCTAGTACACTCGGTTATTTTTTACCTTCTCCTAAACTATGAACAAAAGAATTTCTACTAAGGAACGCATTTTTAATTCATTGGTGGGACCAAGCGGGTCTGGAAAATCTCATCTTATCCATGATTGGCTAATTATTGGAACTTTTCAACCCGATTTTGATAAAATTTACTATCAATCACTTTACGGACTAATGTCTAAAAATATTACGAAAATTCATTTTATTCAAGGAGTTGACTTTGAGTTCATTCAGAGTCTACCTAATAATGGAACAAAGTATTTGCTGATTTTTGATGATTCTTGTGAGAAAACCTCAAGCTCGAAAGATTTTGTCAAAATCGCGACATCTGGAAGACACAAAGGGCTTAGTACAATATATATAAAGCAAAATCTTTTTCATCAGAGTAGGTTGGGAAGAGACATTGAGTTACAAAATACTCATAAAATTTTATTCAAGTCTCCTAGAGATGTTCTCCAGATTAACACTCTTAGTCAACAGCTCGGGTTAGGATCACAGTTAAAAGATTGGTATACAAAAGCTACTTCAATCCCGTATGGTCATTTACTCATTGATCTGACTCCGAAAACAGTCGACTCTCTTAGATTTTGCACAAACAGTGGTTCTATTCCCACTATTTTTTTCTCCCTCAAACAAAACAAGAGATTACTTTTTTGAAAGATGAACACACAACATCTCTCTACACTGATAACGTTCCGAACGTATTCCCAGAACTTCAAGAAAATGTTCCTACGAAATTGTCATTCAGTTTCGAATGCATAGTAAACCTACTCGGAGGACAACTACAGGAAATACAAAAACAAGACGTAATAAAGAACAGAGACGAAATTCGTCAACTCGTGCTGAAAAGAACCGGAATAAATAAAAGAAGAGCAATTTTAAGTTCACGAAAAGAAATAGAGCTCATATCAATTTTGACACCATCTATCATTAATCGATTGTCTTGAAATAGAACAGTTTGTTTTGATTCCTCAACACCTTTATGAACAAGAATTTAAATTAGAAGTTGAAAAGTTGGACAATTTTGAGCAGAAACCAGTTTCTGTCCCAACACATTTCAGCCCTAATTACAAGGAAATCAACCACAAAACCAGATCATTAAAGAACGAATCAATTGTAGATCAAATTTTGAATTCTCCTCCAGTCAAGCTATCTCTCAATGACACAATTTTACAAGATGGAAGAGATACAGAAGTAGCTTTCGCAGATTTTATATTTGCATTAAAAAGAAAGAACGTTGATTTTCCCGACATATATTACACAATACTTGATGCTACCGGAATAAATCCGCAAAAAGTAATAAACAAAGATGCCAAAAGCAAAGATGCCAAAAGCAAAGAGGGGGCTGGATTCCTTTCAAAATCTGAAAAAGCTAAGCTACAAAGTCTGTATAGAGATGGAAAAGCCGCATATGGGTGAATTCAAAATATACAAAAGGCAAGTGGGTTATCCAAAAAGAAAGTTGCCTACTTTCTGCACAGTAAAGATTCTTACACAAAGTATCGTCATGCAACACGACATTTCAAAAGGTTACCAGCATTTGCGGTTACCAGCATTAATGAGATCTGTTCTCTCGATCTAGCTTTTATGGATAATTTATCGGACAGTAATAATGGAGTGAAGTATTTATTAGTATGTGTTGACGTCTCTTCTTGCTTTGTTCGTGTGCAACCAATGAAGTTAAAGTACTCTACCGATGTAGTTGTAGCTTTCAAAAAAATGTTGCGTAAAAAGAGCATGCCAACGAAAGTATGGGTTGATCAGCGAACAGAGTTTAGTGGTGAGTTTCGAAAGTTTTGTACGGACAAGAAAATCAAAATTTAGTCTGCTAGAAGTGAAACAAAAGCTGCTGTAGCAGAACGAGCTATAAAATCTCTGAAAAACATTATTTATTGCTATATGGAAGAAAGTGGCGGCAAATACATGAGAAAAATGGATTCCTTTCTCAAAACTATGAACACAAGAGTTAATCGCTCAACAGGTAAAGCTCCAAAAAGTGCAACAAACAAAGACTTTCTGTCAATTTTTTTTACAGAAATCCAATTAACCACTATAAGCGACCGCGTTTTAAAGTGGGTGAAAATGTTCGTATATCAAAAAAAGATATTCCGTTCAGAAAAAGTTATAAATCTCAGTTCACAAGTGAAATCTTAAAAAATGTTAAAATTGCTACTTTTAAACCACCAACCTATAACCTTTGTGGAGAACAAGGTGATGAAATATGAGGTAAGTTTTATGAACAAGAGCTTTCAAAGTGTATCATTTAAAGATGAGTTCTTTCACTGTTGAGTTGGTTTCCAATGCTTCGTTTGATTGTTACCCAAACAATACATTAAGTTCTTTTACAAATTTTCTACCTCAACAATTTAATCTTGATGGAGAATGGGATGTCGCGATAACAGAACTGTCGTATCCATCCTTGTACCAAAACATAACAGAGGGTAAATTCTTCTATATAGATGAAGCAACACCAGATACAAAACCATCGGATTATTACACACTTGATCCAGGTCTGTAACCCTCGATCTCTGAGATTGTCAATGAAATGAACAGAAAAATTCAGGAGCGTGAAAAGTATGAAAAAAAACGCCAATCAGGATACACGTTAACAAAAATACGCAGCGAATTTCTTTGAGTCTTCCTAATCAGAACTCTTTACTTGTCGTTTTTAGTGCAGATCTTTGTCATGTCTTTGAATGCGAAGAAGCTGTTTATGGTATGGGTGTTTTCATGAGTCGTGCTGGTCCACATTTTCCCAAGTTCCCTTACGACATTGTACGAATACACACCTTAATGATATATAGTGATATTGTTGAATTTAATATTGTGGGTGAGACAAAAGCTGCTCTTTTACGATGCATTCTGTTTATATCAAAAGTTAAGAATGGAGATATCATCTCAACGGGACAATACATGAATTATTAAACTTTCCAAACTTACAATTTAAAACAATTCTAAAAAACTCATTCCACAGCATAAAACTCGAGCTCCGGGACTCTTATGGTGAAAAAGTTCCTTTCAACTCTGTTCGTGTAACAAGAGCGGTACTAATGTTTAGAAAAACTTCTGACAATCATTTTTAGATTTGAAGTTGTAGAAAATGGTTGCTGATAGTGATTTACCGTATTTTCGTGGTTATTCAAGGCAGATGGGAAGAAGATTCGGAACGTTAGCACAAACAATTGGGAGGACAGCTATTCCATTCTTGAGGAGATATTTTGTCCCAGCAGCAAAAAGAGTTGGTGCTGATTTGCTTGATATAGCTGCACCAGAAATTAGAAATGTTCTAACTGGAAAGAAAAAATTCAAATCTGTGGCTGCAGATGTTGGAAAGAAAACATTACGTAAACAGCTAGGTGGTGGAAAAATTAGGAAGCGTCGCATTATTCGAAGAATTCCCCCAAAAAGCAGTCGACGTCGTCGAACTAGATGAGATATTTTTTCTCAGCTAAAATGAATACTAGATCAGCAAACGATAGCAACTGTCGTTATGGTCACTTTACGAACTCTTGCTTGGAGATTTTTGGCAAAATTCTTGTTTTGGAACCAATTGAATCTTCTCACGTTCAGGAAGTTTATCCCAGTACTTCATTGGATGAAAGCAGCATTGAATTCGAGTTTGAAACAAATAGAAGCATATATTTTGATATGAGAGATATCCACCTTCAAATCAAAGTTGGTTTACAAAAGGGAAGATTGTTTGATGACTTTATGAAAAAAGACGAGCATGGAAAAGCAGATATGGGAATGTCTTTCACAGATGATGATTTACATTATCTAACTCACGTCAACAATTTATTACACTCGCTATTCTCCAACTGTAAAGTGTATCTGAACAATCAACAAGTTTACAACTCAAATGGTCTCTATGGACACAAAGCTTTAATTTCCAATGAATTTAACGCTTCCACAAGAAATAATGAAGCTATTTTGGCTTGCCATGCATACGAATTTGAAAAGGAGCCTAGCGATTTTGAGAAAAGCCCTTTTATAGATCGAGAGGAAGAACTTTTGCTGAAAAATGGAACTAATTATTACGGTAAATTAGCAATTGATTTGTTCCAATGTGAAAAGTTACTGCTTCCAAATACAAAAGTTAGACTGAAATTGATTTGTGCAAGACCCAATTTTTACATGATCTCCTACAATCCTCACGTCTCCCTTAAAGTACTTGAATGTTCCCTGTTTACAAGACGTGTTGTTGTTAACGAAGTGTATCACTAGACTATCAAATATCAACTAACTCATCAACTTGCTTGTTACAACTTTATGGAAACAATTGCACGCACATTTATTATTCCTTCAGGACAGAACCAGTTTAATCAGGAAAATGTTTTTAACAATGCTCCAATCAGAAGAATAGCTATTGCGATGAACACAAATTCAGCATTCACAGGACATTTTCAAGAAAATCCTTTCCATTATCAGAAATTTGGTTTACGAGAACTAAGAATTGTTCGAGGAGGTAGAGCTATAGTATCAGTTGATACAACCAATGACTGTAGGGCATATGTAACAACAATGAAAACAATGAATTTTAACGAAGAAATTCCTGCGTTACCAAATAATCTATTTCAGAACCATTACGTGCTTGTATTTGATCTCACTTCACTTCAAGATGCTGGAGAAAATATTCATTATCCTGAACTCAGCGGTGAAAGTATCCAATTGAAAATGTTTTTCGACCGCCCGCTAAGAAACGTGACAGAAATAATTGTTCTATGAGAAAGAATGTCCACTGTTAAAATTGATCAGTTCGGAACGGTTGCTAATAATGTCTGAAGATTTTTGCGTTAACGAAAATTTTTTCATATTTCTTTCTGTTTTTTATGGGTTTTACATCATCGCTTTCTGCAATGGAACATTTGCGAGTTATATATTATCGTCAACCAGTTTCCATTCTCTTCGCCAAGTAGTTTCTTAACATGGACGTTAACTGGGGGCGAACTAATTTAAACTTTTTTGTTTACGTTCCTCTACTAATTTTTCTGGTACTTTTTTCATAATTATTTTTTTCTACCCCAACTCCCATAACAATTCTGTTGACAAAATTAAAAAATCAAGCAAAGTTTTATTAGAGCAAGGTTAAAAGTCCAATGATTGTTGCTTTTTTGAAGCGAATGAGTCTTTTCAGCTTGACTGTACAGTTAGAAATCCGTGTGTAAATGGTACTTGCGGATTAAAGCAGAGAAAAATTGTTTGTCATAGATAACACTTCCCTGAGACATATTATTGAACGAATCCCAGAACTCAAATACCGCTATATTGGATCCTTTCCAGCAAATTGTATTCCAAGACTACCCACATTCAGCTTTGCTATCATCAACACTTCTCCGAGCAGTGAATCTGGAGAGCATTGGATAATGATTGCTCGACTCAATCGAACTTATTACTACGCTAATTCTTTGGCTCGTCCAATCACAAAATATAAATTTTTGAAGAAAAAGTATCAGAAAATGATACAACAACAAGTTCAGAAAACTGATAATTTGTGTGAATTTTACACAATTTTTGCAGCAATTCAACGATTCAAATTTTTTCAAACTAAATTGAACAATGTTCATGATGTTAATGTTTTAAAATTTATATGTAATTATATGTGAATTAGATAAATTTAATGTAAAATAAGTCGAAGTGTAATAAAGTCGATAGTAAATTTTCTTCTAAATTCCTAATTTCTTCGTTAGTTACACAACTTTTAGTTGTCGACTTTATTAACTACTCGGCTAAATGTACTTTGATACTCTTTCCTTCTGTAATATCATCATGTAAACATTTGATTAATTTTGTATTTGCTTGTGCTTAATTTGTACTGTGTCTGTTATTTTGTACTTTTTAATTCAATTTTTATTTTTATTTAACATTTTTCCAAGTTATGGGCGAGTAAAAGTCCACTAGTACTGTGACAATGCCAGATCAACAAGAGGTAGTCTCGATCTACCGACCTCTGGGTTATGAGCCCAGCACGCTGCCGCTGCGCCATCATGCTATTTAGGGTCAGTTATACCTAACCTTAACACATTGCGGCGGCTATACCTAATCTTAAAACATTGCGGCGGCTATACCTAATCTTAATACATTGCGGCGGCTATACCTAATCTTAATACATTGCGGCCGCTATACCTAATCTTAATACATTGCGGCGGCTATAGCTAATCTTTTTACATTGCGGCGGCTATACCTAATCTTAATACATTGCGGCGGCTATAACAAAAAATGTTGAAACTTACTGCCAGGGCAATTATCCGTTAAATCCCGCTGCCTGTACAATTCCCCGCCTGCAAAATTCCCGTGCGCGCTGCCTTTAAAAATCCCCGCCTGTACAATTCCCGTGCGCGCTGCCTGTACAATTACCCGCCTGTACAATTCCCTTGCGCGCTGCCTGTACAATTCCCGCCTGTACAATTCCCTGCGCGGAAAGGTTAATGACCGGCTCCGAAAATGGGGCCTGATCTGCTCACACTATACTACTAATACCCTGGTCCCTATAATTAACCTTAATACGTTGCAGCGGCTATTCCTAATCTTAATACGTTGCGGCGGCTATTCCTAATCTTAATACGTTGCGGCGGCTATTCCTAATCTTAATACGTTGCGGTCGCTATTCCTAATCTTAATACGTGGCGGCCGATAATTTTAATACGAGGCCGCGCCTAATCCGTGGCGACACCTATAACTAATCTTAATACATGTACGCTATACCCTATTTTAATACATCAGAGTAGACCCTCTCTCAAAAATACTCCTATACCCTATCTTAATAGATGGGGTCTAAACCCCCCATGGGGAGCCTTGCTCATCCTATTACTACTGAAATGATAGAGTGGATGTATTATGTCTATTAGCTTTGCTATCATCAACACTTCTCCGAGTAGTGAAGCTGGAGAGCATTGGATAATGATTGCTAGACTCAATCGAACTTATTACTATGCTAATTCTTTGGCTCGTCCAATCACAAAATACAAATTTTTGAATAAAGGTATCAGAAAATGATACAACAACAAGTTCAGAGAACTGATAATTTGTGTGCCTTTTACACAATTTTTGCAGCTTTTCAACTATTCAAATTTTTTCAAACTAAATTGAACAATGTTCATGATGTTCATGTTTTAAACTTTATAAGTAATTATTTGTGAATTAGATAAATTTAATGTAAAATAAATCGAAGTGTAATAAAGTCGATAGTAATTTTTTTTCTAAATTCCTAAATTCTTCGTTTGTTGCACAAATTGTAGTTGTCGACTTTATTAACTACTCGGCTAAATGTACTTTGATACTCTTTCCTTTTGTACTATCATCATGTAAACATTTAATTAATTTTGTATTTGCTTGTGCTTAATTTGTACTGTGTCTGTTATTTTGTACTTTTAAATTCAATTTTTTCTTTTATTTAACATTTTTCCAAGTTATGAGCGAGTAAAAGTCCACTAGTACTATGACAATGCCAGATCAGCAAGAGGTAGTCTCGATCTACCGACCTCTGGGTTATGAGCCCAGCACGCTACCGCTGCTCCATCATGCTATTTCGGGTCAGTTATACCTAACCATAACACATTGCGGCGGCTATACCTAATCTTAAAACATTGCGGCGGCTATACCTAATCTTAATACATTGCGGCGGCTGTACCTAATCTTAATACATTGCGGCCGGTATACCTAATCTTAATACATTGCGGCGGCTATACCTAATCTTTATACATTGCGGCGGCTATACCTAATCTTAATACATTGCGGCAGCTATACCAAAAAATTGTTGAAATTTACTGCCAGGGCACTTATCCGTTAATTTCCGCTGCCTGTACAATTCCCCGCCTGTAAAATTCCCGAGCGCGCTGCCTGTATAATTCCCCGCCTGTACAATTGCCGTGCGCGCTGCCTGTACAAGTACCCGCCTGTACAATTCCCGTGCGCGCTGCCAGTACAGTTCCTCGCCTGTACAATTCCCGTGCGCGCTGCCTGTACAATTCCCGCCTGTACAATTCCCTGCGCGGAAAGGTTAATGACCGGCTCCGAAAATGGGGCCTGATCTGCTCACACTATACTACTAATACCCTGGTCCCTATAATTAATCATAATACGTTGCGGCGGCTATTCCTAATCTTAATACGTTGCGGCGGCTATTCCTAATCTTAATACGTTGCGGCGGCTATTCCTAATCTTAATACGTTGCGGCCGCTATTCCTAATCTTAATACGTGGCGGCCGCTAATTTTAATAGGAGGCGGCGCCTAATCCATGGCGACCCCTATAACTAATCTTAATACATGTACGCTATAACCTATTTTAATACATCAGAGTAGACCCTCTCTCAAAAATACTCCTATACCCTATCTTAATAGATGGGTTCTAAACCCCCCATGGGGAGCCTTGCCCATCCTATTACTACTGAAATGATACAGTGGATGTATTATGTCTATTAGCTTTGCTATCATCAACACTTCTCCGAGCAGTGAAGCTGGAGAGCATTGGATAATGATTGCTCGACTCAATCGAACTTATTACTATGCTAATTCTTTGGCTCGTCCAATCACAAAATACAAATTTTTGAATAAAGATATCAGAAAATGATACAACAACAAGTTCAGAGAACTGATAATTTGTGTGCCTTTTACACAATTTTTGCAGCATTTCAACTATTCAAATTTTTTCAAACTAAATTGAACAATGTTCATGATGTTCATGTTTTAAACTTTATGAGTAATTATTTGTGAATTAGATAAATTTAATGTAAAATAAATCGAAGTGTAATAAAGTCGATAGTAATTTTTTTTCTAAATTCCTAAATTCTTCGTTTGTTGCACAAATTGTAGTTGTCGACTTTATTAACTACTCGGCTAAATGTACTTTGATACTCTTTCCTTCTGTAATATCATCATGTAAACATTTGATTAATTTTGTATTTGCTTGTGCTTAATTTGTACTGTGTCTGTTATTTTGTACTTTTTAATTCAATTTTTATTTTTATTTAACATTTTTCCAAGTTATGAGCGAGTAAAAGTCCACTAGTACTGTGACAATGCCAGATCAGCAAGAGGTAGTTTCGATCTACCGACCTCTGGGTTATGAGCCCAGCACGCTACCGCTGCGCCATCATGCTATTTAGGGTCAGTTATACCTAACCTTAACACATTGCGGCGGCTATACCTAATCTTAAAACATTGTGGAGGCTATACCTAATCTTAATACATTGCGGCGGCTATACCTAATCTTTATACATTGCGGCGGCTATACCTAATCTTAATACATTGCGGCGGCTATACCAAAAAAAAAGTTGAAATTTACTGCCAGAAGAATTATCCGTTAATTCCCGCTGCATGTACAATTCCCCGCCTGTAAAATTCCCGTGCGCGCTGCCTGTTTAATTCCCCGCCTGTACAATTCCCGTGCGCGCTGCCTGTACAATTCCCCGCCTGTACAATTCCCGTGCGCGCTGCCAGTACAATTCCTCGCCTGTACAATTCCCGTGCTTGCTGCCTGTACAATTCCCGCCTGTACAATTCCCTGCGCGGAAAGGTTAATGACCGGCTCCCAAAATGGGGCCTGATCTGCTCACTATACTACTAATACCCTGGTCCCTATAATTAATCTTAATACGTTGCGGCGGCTATTCCTAATCTTAATACGTTGCGGCGGCTATTCCTAATCTTAATACGTTGCGGCGGCTATTCCTAATCTTAATACGTTGCGGCCGCTATTCCTAATCTTAATACGTGGCGGTCGCTAATTTTAATACAAGGCGGCGCCTAATCCGTGGCGACCCCTATAACTAATCCTAATACATGTACGCTATACCCTATTTTAATACATCAGAGTAGACCCTCTCTCAAAAATACTCCTATACCCTATCTTAATAGATGGGGTCTAAACCCCCCATGGGGAGCCTTGCTCATCCTATTACTACTGAAATGATACAGTGGATGTATTACGTCTATTAGCATGTTGTCTTATATTATTGTATGCAGGTCATGTTCAAATTAATTGTCCCCCAAAAAATGGCACTAACACTAAAACCGACACTGACACCGACACTGTTATAGTTACTCATGATATTTGAATTAATAATACCAATGAAAATGGCATTCATATGTAGAGATTGCAATATTGAAACTGATAATGATGATGATAATCCCGAAAGTGAACTAATGTTTCATTATAAGTTTCATAATAAATTAATTCATAGATGTAAGAAATCTATGCAAAAACTATAGAATGGTTATCATTTTAAGGTTATCTTTTTAAGGTCACATTTTATCTGTACATAATTATATTGATTATACTAATTTTAATAGTAGTGTTAATAAGGATAAGGATGATGATATTGATTTAAACAAGACTTTAAATGGACTGAAAGATAATATTAAAGAAGATTTAAAAGAATATATTAGAACTAATTTAAAACTGGAGATCATTAATGAATTAAAACTAGAAATTAAAAATGAAATAAAAAAACTTAAAAATGAATTAGAAAGAAGAGATATAAATAATTTAAATACTGATGTTAAAATTAAGAATCGATCTAAAGAAATTAAATTAATTAGGACTTGTTGTTTATGCAAAATAGAAAAGAAAAAAACTGTTTTTATAAGAATGGGGGTTTATGTAAAGAGTGCTCATCTGAAAAGGTCCTTTGTCCATTATATAAGATTTTGTTAAAAAGATCTTCCCTTAGAAAACATATGAAGAGACCTCATAAAAACCAGAATAATAATTCTTAATAAAAAATTTAGTGGTAGGTCACAAATTTTTATGAGATAATTCTCTCATTATAGACATAAGGCTTACTTTATACCTTTTATTTCATTAATTAAAAATTACACAGAATTATCATTTGGATTATATAGAATAACACGGATAACACAGAATATCAAGGAAAACATAGAATTATGGGATATATTAGAGTCTTGATAATTCCACACGCGTGTGGAATTATCAAGATTCTAATATATCCCATAATTCTATGTTATCCTTGTTATTCTTTGTTATCCGTGTTATTCTATATAACCCAAATGATAATTCTGTTTAGTTTGTAATTAATAAAGTAAAAGCTATAAAGAATGCCTGATGTCTACTATAATGAGAGAATTATCTCATAAAAATTTATGACCTACCACTAACTTTTTTATTAAGAATTATTATTCTGGTTTTTATGGGGTCTCTTCATATGTTTTCTAAGGGAAGATCTTTTTTAACAAAATCTTATTTAATGGACAAAGGACCTTTTCAGATGAGCACTCTTTACATAAACCCCCAGTCTTATGAAAACAATATTTATTCTTTTCTATTTTGCATAAACAACTAGTCCTATTTCTTTAGTTAATTTCTTTAGATGGATTCTTAATATTAACATAAGTATTTAAATAATTTATATCACCTCTTTCTATTTCATTTTTTAGTTCTTTTTTATTTCATTTTTAATCTCTAGTTTTAATTCATTAATGATCTCTAGTTTTAAATGAGTTCTAATATATTCTTTTAAATCTTATTGAAAATTATCTTTCAGTTCATTTAAAGTCTTATTTAAACTATATCGTCATCTTTATCTTTATTAACACTATTATTAATATTCTTATAATCAATGTACTTATGTACAGATAAAATGTGACCTGAACGAGTATCTATACATCTATCCTTAAAATAACAATCATTTTATAGTTTTTGCATACATTTCTTACATCTATTAATTAATTAAATATGAAACTTATTATAATGAAACACTACTTCAATTTCGGGAATATCATCATCATTATCAGTTTCAATATTGCAATCTCTACATATGAATGCCATTTGCATTGGTGCTATTAACTAAAATATCATGAGTAACGATAACAGTGTCGGTGTCAGTGTCGGTTTTAGTGTTAGTGTCATTTTTGGGGGGACTACAAACTTGAACATGACCTGCATACAATTATATAAGACAACATGCTAATAGACATAATACATACCCTGTTTCATTTCTTCCAATTGTTTCATTTGTTTCATTTGTTTCCTTTGATTCAAATGATTCAATTGGTTCAATTGATTCGATTGATTCAATTGACTCAGTAGATATGCCAAAGTCTATTGATACCCTCGTACCTTTTTTTTTTTTAAATTTTATAAGACCCTCATCTATAGCCAATAAAAATTCACTAATATTACTGTTTTCAATATTATTATTTTTATTATTTTTATTATTTTTGTTATCATTATTAATATAGTAATTGCTAAATTTTTGAAATGAACTAAAGATGGTTGCCAATACGAAAATAGAACCAAATAGTTAATAATATGAACTTTTTATCTCACTTAATGCACCTTTTAGTTTCTTATATGATTTATAAAAACTAAATGATTTAGATATTCACCTAAACTTTAAATAGTCTTCAAAATAGAACATTAGCTCATCTTCTAAAATGTCTACGGGTTAGATCATTCCTTTTTCTAAATAACCACTTAGTATTTCATTTCATTTTCCTTTTGATTAAACTTTTGATTTGTATTATCAACATACTTCCTAATATTAAGATCACCTACTCTAGAATCATATACAACCTTTTTATCTTTATCTGATACAGTATATTGGGTGCCAATAGTATTATAACATATTACGCCGCATTCATGATGGCAAAATCTATATAGATTAGAATCAATTTTAAACTTCTCTTGTACTCTTTCAAAGAATAATTAAGAACTATTTAAAAAAATAAATACTAATGGGGAGTTATCTCTTGCTTTAGTATTTAAGTCTGTTACAGTATGACCTACACATTTTATTTTAATATTGTGATGTCTGCCAGAAGAATATAGCATATCTACTGCTGGCAATCTAATGTTATCCCCCATATCATCAAATATAACCAAACTATTAGCAAAGTCTTCTGGATTTTTCAATAAATCTAATTCATTTACGCTAAATGTATTATATCCATTCCACTCTCTGGTAACAACACAGAATACATTAACCATTTCATATTAGCTGCAATAAGCTTTTATGAATGTTGTTTTGCTGGAATTGGATGTTACATAAATAATAAAGTTTCCTCTCTTCTTTTCAAGTGGTTCAGGTACAATATTCCTATACCCTCTAAATCATTTCCTTATATCAGAATATGGATCATAGTAAAAATAAGATTTTAAAATAATAAATTTCAACATAATAAGTAGCGGGAGAATCATCAGCATTTTAATATGGAAATTATTCATTTAAACTTATTTAGACTTAGTCATAGACTTAGTCATAGACTTAGACTTAGACTTAGACTTAGACTTAGAGTTAATAATATTATGAATGAATTTATATCTAAGTTATAAGATATAAGCTTACTCTATAAGTAAATGTCTAATTATGGTTTAACTTCAATATTATCTTTCTTTGCATATGTGCATCACATACAAGTCAAATGTTTGAATCTGAAGTGGGTTATATGTTTAATTACTTTACACATTCTACATACTAAATATTGATTGGGATCATTAAAATGTATATGCATATGATCGTGTCTCTCTCTAAATGTTATAATATCTTTGCATACAAAGCAAAGGAAAGGATTATTTTGACACTCATCACAACTCCAACAACAAGCCTTATTTTTATATTTGTCACATTTAATACTAATCATTTTTATAATATTGAAAAGGTATATAATAATACTATTTCAAAACTTGTTGTATAAAAATGAGAAGTGAGCGCGATAATAACGAAAACATTCATTCCAAAATATTTGGAGGAGGGCAAGCTCAATCTTCAAGTGAGCGAGCTCAATCTTCGAGAGGGCAAAGCTCATCAAGAGGGCAAATCTCGTCAAGATCTATTATTGGGGAAATTGAATCAAGTTATCCATATATGGCTATCCAAATGTTTTCAAATAAAAACAAAAAAATAGTACAAAATAATCCAATAGTTATAGAAGAACAAAAGAAGAAAGTAGAAGATCCTTTCGAGTCAATCAGAAGGTTCAATCAATTGAATGAAGAGATAAAGAATTCATATGATGAACGGGAAGCAAAATTAGGACAACGGGAAAAGAAAATGCATGAGGTGATGTTGGAGGCAGAAGCTAAATACTTAAAAGATGAAGATGGAGAAAGAAAATCATCCAAAGATAGAGAATCATCAAAAGATGGAGGATCATCTAAAGATAGAAAATCATCTAAAGATAGAGAATCGTCTAAAGATAGAGGATCATCTAGAGATAAAGATAAAGATTCTGATGCTGATTCTTATTCAGATTCTGATTCAGATTCGTCTTCAGATTTGTCTTCATATTCATCCGATGAAAATGTCTATTCTAGAAAGTCTAGAAATTCTAGAAATTCTAAAACAATTTATAATAAGTTTAAATGTGAAAAATGTAAGCAAGAGATAACTCAAACGAATTATGGTAGACACATTCAATCACTTAAACATAAAAAGAATGAACAAATAAACAACAGAAATAAAAATTATAGAGGATGCTAATGAGAGTGGGAAGAAAATCACTAATAAGGATCTAGAACAAAAGTTAGATAGGCAGTATTCTGAACTAGAAGGAGTAAAGTATTGTGAAATTTGTAACATGTATCTGCATAAAAATACTGCTGATAAGAAACATGTGGAAAGTTTAAAACATAAGAATAATGTAAGACTAATTAATGGAGAAATAATAAAGAATGGACTTAAGGTTGATTGGTTTAACAAATAAGACTCCCCTGAGTCATTATAGTGTGGATAAACATTTTAAAACAAAGACACATCTGGATAATGTTGCAGGTACAACTAAAGTTAAAATAACTAAAGATACTTCACGTTATAGTAATATATATAACACAAGATATATCAATAAAAATAAACACAATGAATCAGATGGACATAAAGGAAATGATAATCAGAATAAACTTGTTGATGGAAAGTGGAGAGATAAAGGTAATGAGTTAGGGTTAGATCATAATAAGAAGTATAATCAAATAATGATATCCAGTAGTGATTATGAAGATCCTAGATTCTTGAAAGCATTGGACGCATTGTTTAAAAATACATCCCCATAATAACTTTAACACCTTTGATGTAGTAAGGTAAAGAAAATCTACAGATGAACAATTAGAAGAAAATGAATTCACATTTAGGCTAATGACTAGACAATATAATGGACCTTATGACTTCGATTTATTGAATGGAGAATTAGAAACTAGAATGCAGGAACAAGAAATGAATCAATCTGGTTGGAGTATGCAAAGATTTGTTAAAAGAACTATGTATATACATTGGTTTTATCATAGTGTTGGGTGTACTACTAAGCAACCATTCACATCTAGATATATACTAAACATACATAATACTGATAAAAACTGTTTATTGTGGTGTTTAATTGCTTATCTACATCCTGCTAAAGATAATCCTAATAGAGTTGATAATTATAGTAAACTTGAATATATTTATGGGATAAAATTAACAAAGCTTCCACCTCCTTGGGGAACCAAGACCCGAGGTCCTTAAGGATATAAAGATTTACAGAAAATACAAGAGTTAAACAAAGATAAAGTATTTTTTAATGTGTTTAATCTAAAAAAAATAAAACTGTTAATCCTGTTTTGATCAGTCATAATGATCCTAAAGGATGTAATATATTATACTGGAATAATCATTATTTACTATGTAAATATGTATCATTTTTATTAAGGTCATCTAATCATAAATGTTATGAATGTCTAAAATGTTGTGTGTCACTTCGAACTGAAGATGCATTAAAAAAACATTTAGATATGTGTAATAATACTGGATGAAGAAAACTCCATGATAATGACTATCTAAAGTTTGATAAGTTCCATTATAAGAATAGAGTACCATTTGCTATGTATTATGATTTTGAATGTATAATAAAAAACAGAAAGCACATTCCCATTGCTTGTGGGATATATATTAAAAGTAACTATCCTGATATATAAGAAGATAAGTATGAAACTTATGCTGGGGAAGATCCACAAAGTGGCGGCTCGACCGATGTAGTTGATTGGTCTATACGTAAGATGAGCTATTATAATAAATTAGTTAAAGAGATATTTAGTATAAATATTAATTGAAAGAAGTATTACCCCGTTATATATAATTTGCTATTATTGTGATGAAGAAATGGGAGATGATATTGTTAGAGATCATGATCATCTAAATGGTAAATTTAGAGGATATGCTCACAATAAATAAAACCTTCAAGCTAATTTGTACCAATATATGCATTCAATTCTGCTAATTATGATAACCACCTGTTTATAACTGAACTAGCAAAGAAGATTAACTTTAAAGTATTAACTAAAACTGATGAGAATTAGAATTGTATTGATATGGGATATGCTAAAGCATTAGATATGTTTAGGTTCTTCCATCCACTTAGCCTAGATGCTATAAGTAAAAATTTGAGTGATAAATAGTGTGTGACATTAAACAAACATGGGTTAGAGAGACGTAAAGGCATATTCCCATATGAATGGTTTGATAGTATAGATAAACTTAATGAAACATCATTACCACCTAAAGAAGCATTCTGTTCTAAATTGAAACAAAGTGGTATTACAGATAAAGAATATCAGCAGGCAATAGACTGTTGGAATAAGACTGGATGTAAGTCAATAAAGAATTATATGATGTTATATCTTAAAACTGATGTAATATTATCAGTGGATGTATTTGAAAAATTTAGAGATAAGTGTTTAGATTATTATGAAATAGATCCTTGTTACACATTTTCTACTCTGGGATTAAGTTGGTTATCTGGAATGAAATATACTAATGTTAGACCTAAATATTATAAAGAAAATACAGTTAACATTTATGATACAATACAACATGGTATTACAGGTGGGCTAGGTTCAGTCTTAAGTGATTGTCATGTATAATGTAAAAATAAACAAATAAATCCTGCGTATACTGGGAAAGAGAATCATTTAAAGTATTTAGACTTCAACTCATTGTTTGCTTCTGCAATGGTGCAAGCTTTACGTACTCGAGAAATCAAAGTGTGTGATAACAAAAGTTACACTAGATCTGGTTCTAATATTGATTAAAATTATACCATTGATATAAAATTTAATGATGAGTTGAAATAGAAAACAAAGAAATGTCAATTCCTTCCGGAAAAGGCTAAAGCTATGATTGAACAGTTTACAGATTATCAAACAGAAAATAAAAAAAGATATAAACCAAATGAAAAGGTGATGCTAAAGTTAACAGATAAGGAAGACTATGAAATAGATGGAGAGATGATAGATTGTTATTTGGATAATGGATTAAGATTTGAAGATATTACAATTAAGCAAAAGTTACAATATAGTAAAAGTGAATGGTTCAAGCCTTAGATTGAGTTTAATATTCAGAAAAGAAAAGAAGCTAAAGCTATGGGAGATAAATTTATTGATGTATTCTTTAAGTTAAGTAATAATGCCTTCTATCGAAAAACAACAGAGAATGTATATAATAGACAAGATGTAGAGTTATTTGCTGATGTAGATAGATATGTTAAATTAGTAAAATATGTTAGTTTTAAATATGCTGTAGAGTTTGATGATGATCTGGTTGGAGTTCATAAAACAAGGAGTAATGTTAAGTAAGATAAATTTAATTATATTGGTTTTGTTATATGAGAGAAAGCTAAACTGTTTATGCATAAAGCTATATATGAATACTTTGAGAAAGTGATAGATTGCACTAATCAATATACAGATACTGATAGTATATTTATAAACATGAATTTTCCATCTGATAGTACTATAGAAAGTGAAATGAATAAGATAAGTGAAATATTACATAACTCAGAGTTGGGTAAAATGAAAGATGAAATACCTAATGATACTATTATAGAAGCTTGTTTCCTTAAAGCAAAAGCACATGGTTATCGGTTACACATCAACTCTGTTGATAATACAGTTAAAGGAGAAGAAGAAAAGAAGTTAAAAGGAATAACTGAGGCTATAATTAAAAACCAAATTAAATTGGAAGATTATACTAATGCTATATATATATATATATATATATATATATATATATATATATATAGGTAAAACTAAGATTTTGACTAATTTTACTATTGATAGTAAAAGGCATCATTTAGAAACTAAAGAACAATACAAGATAGCTATAGATCCATCTGTTGATAAAGGCATTAGAGATAGTAATGGTAAATTTTGATTCTATGAGTCTTAGGTCATGCTTAACCATTGTTAAATTATTAGTAAAATTATAATTATTAAGTTAATAGTAGAATTATAATTATTAAATTAATAGTAGAATTATAAATATAATATTGGTATGAGATTGTATATATGAAATTATTTTTATTATTTTTTATATAATATTTCTATTATTATTTTTATTTTATATAATATTTTTTTTCTGAATCAAGTAAAAAAAATAACAAGAAATATTAAATTAGTAAAAATATTAGTAAAATATGCAAAATATAATGAATAGAAAAATGCATAATTTTTGTATAAATGGAGGTTCTCTCATTGATGTGGATGCTGCCACATACACATTACTTTTATGACACAAATATGAGATCTAACCGACAGGTCATCGGTAGGTCTCACGGGTCCTAGTCAAGTGATGACTAGTATCAGTACTAATTTACTAAAATAAAATTATTTATTGTTTGTGGTTTACGTACTTCGACCATGCAAGCGATGTGTCTGTCGAGAGTGTGCGAGTCCAGACTGGCTGTAACCCCCGCCGCCCAATCAGCGAACACCTCTGGCTTATGGGTCGTGCTCTAAACCAGCAGGACTATAAATAAAAATGAACATTTCTGTTGTAATAACCCAGTTTGCGGTATATCAAGCTAACTCAGTTCTAACTTCCGCAGACCTTTGGTTCAACTGTAGAATGCCTGGACGGTAGCTTCAATTCTTCCAAGCTCTATTTTTTTAGCATTACAAAGTTAGCTAATACCACAGTTAGGTAATTACAGTGAGAAGAGTGCATAAATTTTGCAAAAAAAATCCTTAAAAAATAGAATTTGCCCAGATAGAGGTGCACTTGTTGGTCATCACACCTATCCAGATAAAATTTAGCAATGGTCAGACCGAAAATTATTAGCCGACCAAACTTCAGTCAAATTTTTGTACATACTCGATTCTGAACTCGTTAAAAAGTGACCATGATCATGCACAGCCACACAATAATCAACCATAATCAGTTTGAAGCACGCTTTTCTTACTTCCTCAGTTTTGAAAAAACACAATCAGGCGGAAAAAACTAAATGTTGTTAGAAACTTCAGACATCAGGGTACCCAGGTGTACGCATTGTACTAAAGACAAAAATTAACCGACTCTTTTCTCGTAAAATTTGAACTGTTTACAATTCTGTTATCAAATTTACCTATTCAATGTAAATAATCCTACGTTTTTTATGTACGGAAAAACATCATATGAAACAACTTCTCGATTCATTACTACTGTTTTGTCGAAAAATTTTGTGTCTGCTTGAGGGTGTGGAACTAAGTTGTAAAAAATTAAAACTGTAAGGTTTTAGTTTCCAATTATATAGCACAAACAAAAGTGCTGTTGAATCCTATTAAATATTTAATAGTTTTTTTTAGATTTTTGAAAAATAATCTGAGATTTGTATTTGATTTTTTACAGCTTTCATGATCTAATGATATTAGAGACACAAAACCAAATGTTGTGCAAAAAAAGTTCTCAAGGAACAACTCTTGCAATCAGAATAGCCACTGATTCGTTTGATCCATCTGATATGTAGTAATCGTTTACACGTAAGGTTTACTTGAAAAAACTGAAACTCGCAAAAATTGTACAAAGAAAGAAAAAAAGTTTTCATAAGTGAGTCGTAACATGAAAATAAGTCACATGCTACAAATAACGAAATTTGCTAAATAATTCAAGGAAATATAGAAAATATGGTAGTCCTACATACAATTTCAATTTTTTATAGATTTGCTTTTCCATTCAAATTGAAAGATTTTCCATTCATAGAAATTTCAGATTCTAAAAACGTAAAATCAAATAATAAATTTTTGAAATAGATCCCTTGTTCTCTTTGTAACAACAGTTCAAAGAAATGTCCAACAGATTTCAAATAAACTTTGAATAATAATCCTTGTTTTACAGACTGGATAGAAAGTTTTCTTGCAATCTTAACCGAAAGCTTATCATTAAACCTCGACATCGAGGCAGCATTAGTCCAAAAAGTGGCAAAACTCCAAAGTTGCTATTCAGCATAAAATTGGCTAAGTCAATTGTGGACATAATTGACGGAAAGCAAGATGTTGGGCACTTGTTTTCACAGCTAACAACCTAACCCTCACAAACTTAACCCATATCTCTATTTTGAACATTATTGCTCGACTATAAATAGCAATTATTCGAGACCCAATTTAGAGACTAAATTATTTTTGAGAGCAGAGATGGAGAGTTGAAAAACTGCTAAGAGTCTCAACCAAAAATAATGTTGCGTACTTTTCTGAACTTAGTCACCAATTATGATTTCTTTCCTTTCAGTCTAATTGACAAGTTATTAACTATCGTGACTGGTAGCCGCGCGCAAAAATGACGGCGTTGCCGAGGAGTGTGAATCTTAAAGCATGGTCCTCATGAAAAATAGTGAAAAAAATCATGTAAACTTAATCGAGAAAATAGACTTTTGTTACGTAATGAGGTTTTATTTTTAGAACAAATTCCATGCATTTCTCATTTTATTCTCTTATTTCTGAAAATGTGAAGTAAATTTTGAAAATTGATATCTTGCTTCGAGCTCAAAAAACTCAGCGACGATTTTAATTATTATACGAGCTTTGATTTTTTCGATTAAGTTAACACAGGTAGTTGAAGAAAGTATGTAATGATTTCTGTTTGCCTTTTATTTAGCCACCAAGCACGATGTTAAATGTTCATGTTGGCGTTTGAAAAACCTAAAGTTATTATTAGAAAAGTTTAGGAATTTGCTTTACAAGGGGGCGCAAAATATTCACACTATCATTTTTTGCAAAAAAACACTACTTTATGCATTATCCATTCAATATTTCTGCGTAACTCTAAAAAGTTGGGTTTAAAAAAGTGTACTTCAAGGTATACAATAAAAATATACTATAATGTTAATTGAAAATCATGTTCTAACCCCAGTGATTTTAGAAATTTCATCGTGTATGATCTGATAAGATGCTGTTCAGAAATCTTTATCGTGTAAGATCTTATCTGGTCTTCCACGATAAAAATTCTGCCCTACGTGAACTTTAATTTTGTAAGATCTGATGACATACTTATCAGATCTCAAAAAATAACAGTCCAATTTTGCCAAATTGTTATCATATAAGATCTGATAATTATTTTATCAGATCATACACAATAGAAGCTCACGTAGGGAAAAAAATTTTGGTGTAAGATCTGATAAGACATGTTTAATAATTTCAATACTGCCGTATAACGTAGTCAAGATCCTTTGAAAGTAAAAAATAATCGGTCAACTAACCAATTATGAAGCAAAAAATTGTTTGTTGATTCTATTTTAGCGGCAGTTTTATTCTGAGTCTCAACTAGGTACTATGGCTCATTTTGGCAGTTCACGATAGTTTTGGTCTTTGAAAAATATTTTCAGCCTAGTTTAATAATTTCCGCTTCAGAAAAAAACCCTGACACTTGAACAATATCTTATCAGTCTCAAATATAAGATAATTTTCTTTTTGTTGCTCTGGCACCTAAGTGTTTTATGCTGTAGTTTTTTGGCTACTGCTTGAAAGCAACTCTGAATTGTATTCAATTTGAAGAACATGCCATACTTAAAGAATCTTTAACGTTTAAGATCTGATCTGATAAAAATTTATCAAGAAGATGAGTCATAGCTTTCCGAATGTTTATCTTACGGGATCTTATAAGATCCTTATAAGATCTTACATGATGAACGTTTTTTTTGCTAGGGAAAATTGGGTATGATCTCATAATATAGAATTATTATCGTGTAAGATCTAACAAAAGAATTTTATCGTGTAAGATCTTAGAAGAGAAATTTTTACGGTGTAAGACCTGACAAACGTCTTGTAAGATCTGATAAGATGATGCATCCCCTTACAGGCTATTAGCAAGATGGTTTTGTCAGAAATTTGTCAGACCGGAAATTTTGAGAACGATAAAAATTTTGAGAACACTAGGGAACGGCGTGCAAATTTTGCTTCTATAGAGTAAGTGCACGTTTCGCTGTAACGCAAAATTAGGGAAATAGATTAAAAATTAAATAAATACTCTAACCGATGTTCTGGCTTCCCTTGCGAGTGACAATTCGTAGATCTCATTCTCAGTGTATTTCAGACACAGCACTGCCGGCTGAAACCACAAATGATTTAATCAATGTCAGGACAAAATACCGAATGCCAGCATACCCATTGTGACAAAATACCCAAAATATACGCAATATTTTATCTTAACGTTGTAACTACCAGAACGATTATTTCGCATAATATTTAGATATTGCAATCGGCTATGCCTCGTGGGCTATGGCCATGCCTCAGCGGCCCGTTGGACTTGATATGAAACTATCACAACCAAACAAGAGATTAAATTATCAGCTTAATTATGAGAAGACATGCCTGTAATACTGATTGCTTTTTTATAATGGGATTATTGACCGAAAAGGTCAAAGAAAAAACATTTGTATTATGGCAATGGGTATATTGTTACATTGGGTATTTATTTAACTGCAATTGAAATAGAATGAAGAGAACGGAATTCAATTAAAGCAATTAATCTGCAAAAGAAATGTTATTTGCCTAAAATATATGACTGAGACTGAGTTAGAGAACAGCATATGTACTTTATATTAATAGAACAAAGCAAAATATATATCTGACTTTTTTGTTTACAAGTTGATATAAACCTGCAGAATGTTGATTAAGTCCATGTTTGGCTCAATGTGTGGAGCCATATTGTGAAGTCCAGTAAGTTTCTCGAAGCACTTGGCGAGCAGAGACATTTTCTTGGTATTGATATTGCCAGTCTGGGTTCTGTCTGGCAGGGCAGTGTTGATAGCAATCAGATCTTTCAGGTGAACACCCCTAAAAAAAATAAAACAAAAATTGATGTTCCAAATAACTGATCAAATTTGCTACAAATTACCTTACTCGATCTGGAATGTTCGAGTTTCTGTTACGCTTGAAATCAATTATTTTTTAATATTTGATTTTTAACATTTTTTGGATATGGTAAACGTCATAAAAATCGAATTTATGTCTCAATATGTCCTCTGATGTAACTTTATTAATTTAACAATAATTTGATGCAATTCATGACCTGATCAATGCAGAAAAATGCGGTTATATTGTACGATTCTTTCAAGAAAGACAGTTAGTTTGCAAGATTCCCGTATCATTCTGTAGAGTTTTGCAAAAGTCTTGCATGATTGGATGAGATAACAGTCAGAGGTTGTTAGGGGGTCTAAGCAGGTGCAACTACTGTGAAAAAGGACCAATACTGGATTCGAACCATATCTCTTATTTGCAAGCCTAGTGTGCTACCCATTTAAACCAACTTAAGCTCTCGAACTTGGGCAGCTCTTATAACTCATTCTCAAGTTCTTTCTTGATCCTCAGGGCTTCATCTCTCTACCCAAGTATACGTTGAACAAGTAGAGCTTCTTGTCAAGCTATGTCAAGCTTATCTTATGCACAATTTACAATAGCTTGTTCTCTCTCAACCGTCTAACAGAGGTAGACTAGGGTGACTTACAGAATGGGAAGATGGAAGCTCTCTCCCTTCATAGTATGGAGCAGTTTCCTGTAAGCTGCGAAGTTGCTCTTAGCCGAGATGAGTGACGTCAGTTCTGCTATTCTGGAATGGACTGACACTGGCACTGCCCTCTGGGTTCTGCTCAGCCTCGACACTGAACTTCCACTCAGGGCACCCACTATAGCCATGAGGGTGTTGTAGTTACGAAGCGTCAGCAGAACCTGAAATACTTGTCAATTTAGGGATCTTTTCCGTCGTTTGTGCCCCCAGTACGTTATGTGCCCCCCAGTTACAGAGCACGTGCCAATACATAGTAAATCATCATGTAAAAATATGGCACGTGCGTCTGGGGGGTGCAAATAATATGCACCCACTAAGCTGGGGTTGGGGGACACAAACGGAAGAGATCACAATTTAGAACTGAATATTATAATTTGCTGTTTATTTTGATTTGTGGAAGTACAGGTTATGTGACTCTGATAAAATCACTGAGAAAATTTAGCATTAGTTGAGAACCGCGTAGGCGGGTACGAGGTACCAGAACTTCGAAGTGACTTGAGCGAAGTCACGTAAACTTGATTGAAACATGCACGTACAATTTTACTCTTGAGATTACGCAGTCTAAAATTCGTATGTGAGCATTTGAATCATCATTCAAATGTTTCACGAATAACCTAAATAGATATTATTAACTTTCTAATCATAATGTATTGGCATAAAATAGCTTTTGTTTCTATTTCGACACACTTATTGTTTGCTATTTAATAAAAATTAAATATTTTTTGTAAATGGCCTCTTTTTAAACACTATACAAATAAAAATAAAGCTCGTTAATAAAAATTAAATATTTTTTGTAAATGGCCTCTTTTTAAACACTATACAAATAAAAATAAAGCTCGTTAATGGCTGCAGGGGTGGGATACTTTGCAGGAAGTTTGAGGATAATTTTTAACCCTCAATGAATATGGAGTTTTTCGTGATTATTTAGGTTATTACTAGATTGTTACTTGAATGGTGCCATGTAGATAATTCAGGCTAAATCATCCAAGAACCGCTTACATCAGCCACTCTTTGGAACTTGGCGATAGTATCTGCCCTCTCTTTGGGTGTAGTCCCGGCCAGAATCATGCATTGGATCCAGGAGCAGAGTCCGTTGAACTGGACTATGGATCTCTCCAATCGCGGACTGTCTGTCAACTTCCCAGTTAGAGTGTAGCTCTTGTACTCGGAGAACTAAAGATATAACTGTGCGATTGACTCTAAGCACCCAATTTGATGTTGCATGCAGACCGACGCTAGCTATGATTAGCGCACAGCTGGGCATCGTGTACCCAAATTACGTAGTCCGGAAAAAGTTTCCGGCGCCCGAAAAATCTGGACAATGGTCTGGAACTCGTCTGCTCATAGGTTACTTTGCTCCGGGACGGTCCGATCAGAGGTCGCTAAGATGTTGGCATCCTCAAACTGGGCATCCGTACACTAGAACTTATCCTGTTCATCAATTCTAGAATAGCGTCACAATCTATTAAATTGAAACACTTGCAATTTGATTGAAAACACTAACGTGCACATTTTAAAATGCCAAAAGTCTGCAGTGCCAGAAGTTAAAATGCCAGAAGTTGCTACTTAGCAAGAATTTGACTTCCGTTGACTTCCGTCATTTTAAAACGTGCGCTTTTTGTGTTTTAAGCATGGCTACGTTACTCTGAAGAAGTAACTTTGAAATTCTGACTTAATATCTCGAGCCACTTCGCGGTTCACGATAAACACCAGAAGTTCTCAGTGACTTCAAGCAGAGACACGTAACTATTACTTCAATATCAAAGACTTTAGTTCCAAAAAACACCAACAAGTAAAAAATATATATGGTCCTAAACTTTTCAATGGTATAGGGTGAGAAGGAGGAGGAGGGGTCTTCGGGTGGGGTGTTGTGGTTAGTGGAAAAAGGTTACCGATATTCTTCGAATAGCTTTGAACTCCATGTACGTGAGTTGTTCAGCCAGTTCCTTGGGTTCTATGTGTTTGAACACGAGAGGCACTTTCCTCTTCCTCTTAGCCTTGTGTCTCACTGACATCTTGTGCATCCAGTCATATGAAGGCCTAAAAAGATACAGATAAGTCATAGCAGATAAGTCAAATTGTTGTCGTGGAAGTATCAAGGTTGATATAATTCTTGTTCAGATGCGGATGACGTAATGATAAGCACCAGCAGTCTCAATCGGCAACTCCAACCCCCACCCTACTCCAGAAGGGGCTACAGGTCCCCTCCTCCCCCTTCAGAACCGAACAATTCGACTGCCCAAAACTCATCTCCACATCAGTCTCAGGGTCAAACCAGGTCATCTCGAGGCCAAGCTGTCAACCTCAACCGCGACCCGACGAGGTCAGACCCGCCACCATACCCCGGTGCACTTGTGATTGGCGCTACAGTCAGGCCAATTAATACTTCATAAACAATCCGGGATCTTTTGCCTTTGTGCCCCCCCCCAGCTCAGTGGGTACACATTATTTGCACCCCCAGACGCAGGTGCCATATTTTTCCGTAAATGATTTACCATGTAATAGCCGTGCTCTGTAAATGGCGGGAGCATAACGTACTGGAAGGGGGGACAAACGGAAAATATTCAGGCCATCCAATACTTCATAAACATATTCGGAATTTTAGATTATTGCAATGCCAATTAAATTCTGGTAGTTGTTTGTCACATTGTTTTGAATTTTACGCGTCTGCTTCCTTTGACCCAACAAAAACTACCATTCCATAAACTACAATTCCACTTAGATGAAGTCACCACAAAAAATGTGGATCGAGAAAAAATGTTACCGAGTAAACTAAATGAGCAGTCTATTTAAAGAGCTATTTAAATAAAGCGAGAATCTATCCAGCGAGAAACTTTATTACGTCATAATCTCTTAACCATGTAAGCCTTACAAAAAGATTAAATGCACACAAAATACGTTCTATTTGGCATAGAAAGCTCGGAAAAAGTTCGTTAAACATAATTTTCGTTGAGCCTACTAATATACTGAATCGATTGCGCTCTTTTTAGGCTTAATATTTTTATGTTTCGAAAACGTATCGGTGACCAATCTGAGTCGAAAATCGACTCAGACAAAATACCTGCTAAAAAAGATCAAGCTAGATTTGCCGGGCCATTGAGAGGGGCCTTTGGCCTTTATGCGTTGTTGGATACAGTTGCTGACTTCTTGAATAACTTGAATAAAGTTTCGATAGTCTGATTATTGAATTATCAGCTATATTTTTGGTGCCGCTCCTTACAGAGCCGCCTTTCGTTTAAAATAAAAACGCTCGTTCGACCGAATATTTAGCCTCCCGGAGTCCGGGCTTATTATTGCAATAAAATTATTAAATAGTTGCATTTGACGCTGTGGAAGTTACGTTAATTATAAGGAGCTGCTTTGATCATAAACTATTTGAGCTCGAGTTTGGCTATACATGAAAGTACTTTTTCAACCAGAATGCAACAGAATACGTGTGCCAAATTGAAGTTTCAGGGTTTAAATTTTCACAATCATACAATTGTTCTAGATTATTTAAAGTGCAGTGTCTTCCTTGGTCTTATAAAAGCTAGTATTTTTTCAAATTAGATATTTATTTACTCTGAGTTTGTTATAGTTAAAAAAGCGTTCGAAACCTATTTACTCCGATTTATCTCACATTGTTCTTATTTATTTCTCGCAATTTATATTCGTCGCAGTAGACTGAATTATAACAGCACGTAAATTGGGTATAATTGTAACGGTTATTGGACGACAAATTAGACTGTGCTTTGGATCTAATACGAAGAATACAACCTCAATTAGTGGAAAAAATTTTGAGCAAAGTGGTGGACTCTGTGCCTGATCTATGTGCGGACCCTTTGTCCTTTGTGCATCAACCTCTCAAAGCTGTACGTGATGATGGCGTTGGAAAAGAGATTCACAGTCTAAGACACGAAAAAAAACTGTAAGACTCGACAAAAAAAAACTTGGTTTTGATGCATTAAATTGATTACTTATCCGGCAAATCTAGGCCCCAATTCCCATTTCCTAACCCATATAACAAATTTTTTTGAGTTCACCTCTCACCGATAACCCACCCCCATATATTTTTTTCCTTGAAAAAACATCGAATTTGAAAATTTTGGTCAAAAATTTGGAATTGACCAAATCGGGCAAAATACTAGTTACTGGAACGGGTAAAGTCTTATACGAAATAAAATCACGCGAAGCAAGAAAAAAAAAATTTTGAAAAAATTGACCAGATTTGAAAAAATTGGGAAAAAATCTATGCAATCACTCTAGCATACTTATATAGTAGTTAGATAGATTAAAACGTTGTAAAAAACAAGTTTGGTCAAGTTTTTCAAACTTCACAAAAAAAAGAAGATCAGGTAACTGATTTTTTCCCTCAAATAAGCGCTTATTCTTGGTAACTCGTGAAAATCGTGCCTTTAACATCAAGGTTCGGAGTTTGAGCAAAGCTCAAGTCAATTATGTTGTAAAAAACCTTATATGGTTTTTATATTAGCTGCAAGTTCACTGCATCACGCCATAAAAACCTTGCCTCAAGCGTTACAAGACCATTATAAAAAAGGAATTTACGCATTACCGGGTCTGAGTTTTAATCCTAACGCTTTGAAAGTCCGAAAAACCGCGCAATTTCAATTGAGTCACTTCTTCCGTGATAAAAAGAGGCTAGTTATATGGCATGATGTGGTGAACAATTCACTGTCCCGTCATCGCAGTAACAACAATAAGCCTTTAACACCTTCGCAGCTTATTGAAGTGCTTGAAAAGTATCAGGAGCGCATAGAAGCTATAGTGTATTGCCCCAGAGAGGGAACTCCTAATATTTACAATCAGCTCAAGCGTAGTACTCCAGTTACCATCCATTTAGTGAAAGACATTGTGTCTAAACGTAAACAGAAAGATCTTAGCTTACTTAAAGAGTACAGAGCATTACACCAAAGGCCTGCGCTTGAGCTGAAAACACTCACTATAGTCTTAGCTCATAAGAACAACCTCCGGTCCTTGATAACACGCTCCCGACCGAAGAAACTTTCAAAGCGCCGTCGTAAAACGCTTCGCACCCGTCATGCGTTCGAGGAGGCGGAACTCACACAAGCCTTTGATAACCTGAATGTCACTTAGTTTTGCGCTGTTGTGGGAGTCTACCCGCTGACTGGCGGTGTGACTTAGTTAACTCACGAGTTACGGGTTAGTTTGTGGTTGGTTCTTTCCGATAGCGCTTTACTAAACGTTTCGCTCTCCCCATTCTTCGAGTTTTTCACTACCGTCCGTTTTCCGCAGGTTATCTGGTTTCATTTTCCGCTTCCGTCCTTTTGTTTCCGTGCCACTTTGTTTCTTTCTATCCCCCCTTTATTTGTTGTATGATGTAGTATGTTGAGTTTTTGCTGTAGTAAAATTTCTTTCTGCTAGTATGCTGGTTTGTTGTTTAGTCTCGTTTCTTGCTAGGGTGTGACTTAAGTTCATTCTAGAGTTACGGCTGGTTTGTTTCGTGACTTTCACCACACTGGTTTGCTAGCAATTTGTTGTAGCTTTATTAATTTTTGTAGTATGCAGTTTTGTTGTCTGGGTAGGGCGGTTTGCTAGGGTGTGACTTAAGTTTGTTCTGGAGTTACGGCTAGTAAAGTTCCTGACCCTTTCGACTTTTGGTTATACTACACTGTTGCCGTAAATTATTTCATGTTTGATCTTTTGATGCCGTTGATAAAGCCCCCATAATGTTTTGTGCTAGTTTACCAGGCAGTAGCTCCTCTCCTTCTTTCTAGGGTGTGACTTAAGTTTATTCTGGAGTTACGGCTAGTTTGTTTGGTTGAGTTCGTTGCTGTGGTCTGCTAGCATTGATCTTCCCGCCTCCTCGCTTGTGGTTTACCGTCTCCCTCCCGTGCTATCTCGGCTTCCCGTCCCGTCGCGCGCTACCCGCTCGACGTTCCCTTCTCCTCCGTACCGTTTTCTCGTCTCGTCGCGCGCCATCCGCCCGACGTTTCCGCCCCGCCCCTGCCGTTTTCACGTTTCATCGCGCGCCATTCGCCCGACGTTTCCGCCCCGCCCGTGCCATTTTTCGCTTCGTCGCGCGCTTTTTGCCCGACGCTCCCGTTTGTCCGTCCGGTTTCCCGTTGCGCCGTGCGTTACTCGTTCGGCGTCTCTTCCCGTCCGTTCCGTCTCCCGTTCTGTCCCGTTTCGCGCTTCCTGCGCACCGTTCTTTCTTTCTTTCGCCGGGTACCATTGTACTCGACGACCATCTTTGCTCTTTGGCGGTTTGCTGGGCAAACCGTCACACTAGGGTTCGGTATAACCCATTTGTGTTGTGTTGTTGCATGTGTGTGTACTTTATATTAGTACCAAATTAAACTTGTGGTTCCTGTTTTTCTTAAGATCATGACAACTTTGCAGGACAAATTCAACAAACTTTATAGTGCGAGGGCAAAATTAGAGGCTGAACTTAACAACATCTATGGTGAAATTAACAATGCTGTGGATAAGCAAGATAGGAAAGTTAAGATCGAACGTCTGCTTGTGAAGTGCAAAGACGCTTTTATTAGAGTAGTTGATAAAAATGAAGAGCTCTTTGATCTGGCACAAAAGACTGAAAACCCAGATGCTGCCTGTAAGAACCTTGAAAAATGGTTAGAGACTGTAACAAAGAAAACTGATGAGTTCATTGCTGCTGCTCGAGGGTATATCAATTCGGTCCATGACAAAGAGACAGCAGAGCAGTATACCTCTCACCATTCAAAATCAAGTTCACATATGACTTCCTCAAAAAGATCAAGTCAGCGTCAACGAGACTTAGAACTATCAAGACTCAAAAGAGAGGAACTTGAGAAACAACATGAAGCAAAGCTTCGCATTGCTAGACAGCGTCTCGAAATTGAAAAACAAACGAAATTGCGGGAATTGGAAATTGAGCAGCTTGAGGAGGATCATCGCAAGGAAGTAGCTGCTGCAGCCCTTGAGGAAATTGAGTTGATGACAAAATCAGCAACAGACGGGTCTGATACAAGCGAAATGAGTGGGCTCTTTACCGAAAGAAGTTCAGTTAAGAGCAAGAAACTTGTTCAAGATTGGGTTAATTCGTCACCGGCCGGGAACATGGCAGATGTTGCAAACGAACCGAGTTTGCACTTTTTTGGTTCCATCGCCCAATCCAACCAAGCAATTGTCCAACGACCTTCTTCAGCTCAACTTCCAAAGTCACACTCTAATCTCAATACTCATGGTCAAGTTGAGGCTAACATCAACCTCCCTGTCCATGAGCCGCAAGAACCAAGTACTAGAACCAATGTAACCAACGATGCACATGTTGCAAATAACATCATGCAAGAGCAACGACAGCCTCAATATACGCCTCCATCACCACCAATAAACTTTGGTATGCCTACTCAACTAAACGCCCCAAACACAGCCCGACAACTGTCTCAAGCAACAATGCACTTCGATGGTTTACAGTTAGATCATCAATTCCCTCGCAGGGCGAGCATGCCGGGACAGTTGAATTTAACCAGCCCTCGGCATTCACCTCCTTTAAATGCACTCGCTAATGCTCCGCTAGCACTTAATCCGCAACAGGCACACATAAATGTACCAGCCCCTCCACCCCCCGTTCCAAACCCCGCACCACCGCATTTTCCGTTAATCCCACCAGCATTCCGATTTCCTCCTTCCCCGCCACAAGCACTCCCACTACAAGCCACTAACCCCGTGGCGAATAATATCAATCTGTTACCCCATTCTCCGCCTGCACCATTGATTTCCTCCGCAATTAATTTCGTACCTCAATTAATTCATCCACCACCTCCACAAAAGAGTTTTCAGCCCCAAAATTTTGTACCCATAACCCACGCACCTCCCGCTCCTCCAGATCCAAATGTCTGGCGTTTTCCGGCAGCAGTCCCAGCTAATGAAGTACCACTTGAACGTACATCTGCAAATTTATACACCGTACAACCGGCCCCGCTAATCAACCCTCATATATCTACATCGCATCGCTCCCCTCATGTACAAGCAGCAGCAGGCGCTCAAAATTACGTAACATCAGACTTCATGCAAGCGAATCCATTTAGTTCTTCCGCAGGTACCGCCCCCACCTTTGTCACTCCGATCATTCCGCCAACGCATGGAGCTACCGTTCCGAACCCGTTGTGTTGGGGTGGCCCGCCGCATCCCACACCTTCGGCTCCTTCTTTGGACTCTGCGGAATTGATAAAGCAGTTGGCGGACGCAATTACTTGTAAGAAGAACGATCCACTGCCCGAGTGGAAGTTGGCACAATACAATGGTGATCCCCTGCAGTGGCACGAATGGTTCGGGCAATTTAAAAGCGCCATAGACGCACAGTCCTTGACTGATGACGTCAAGTTAACATACTTAAAAGCCCTTGTAACTGGAAAAGCTAAAACCGCCATCGCTGAGTTCGCATACTGCGGTGTAATGTATAAGGACGCACTTAAGACACTCGAACGTAAATTTGGCCAACCACAGGCAGTAGTCAGTGCACACTTAGAAAAACTCAGCTCTTTTCCACCACTAAAGATGCACAATAGTGATAACATCATAAACTATTCTGCAACAATTTCAAGTCTTGTTGGGGTCTTTAAATCACTTTCATATGACGCAGACCTTAAGAGCGCCTCACTTCTCAACACGGCTGTGCAAAAATTGCCGCCCAATCTGAAAGAGTCTTGGTCACTCTTCACAGTGAAGAAACATTGGGTTAAGCCAACACTCCTTGACTTCAACGATTGGTTGAAGGAGAAGGCCGAGGCACATGATTTAATGAAACAAACTTCGTCGAAAGCAAGAACTGAGGATAACACCAACTCAGTAGTAAAGACCAAAGTTGCCTCAAGAACTTTTGCTGCTAATACACAAACTAAGTGCACTCAGAGACCAGCCTCAACATCGGCAACGCCTGCAACCCCTCGCTGCATTGTGTGTAAAGGTATCCACCGCATCTGGGAGTGTAGGGTATTTAAAGAAAAGTCTCCCACTCAGCGAGCAAAGGTAGTGGCTGAAGCAAAACTGTGTTTCTCATGTTTGAGAGAAAAGCATATGTTCAGGCAATGCCCAAACCCCAGGAAATGCAGGAAGGACGGTTGCAACAGCTCCCATAATACTCTTCTCCATGGAGCTGAGAGGGTTTATCCATCAAAATCCCCTCCAAACAACAACAATAGTAATTCTAATGCTGGCGCAAATCAAAGTAAACTCCCTAGTGTCCAATCATCGAGCAAGACCACCACTTTGTCATCTGTGAGTAATGTGAAAGGCCTCCTTCAGGTGACTGAATTACAGTTAAAGAGCTCTACCGGTAAAGATACCACGGCTTTAGTTTTGTGCGATACCGCTTGCAGTAACTCTTGGGTGTCCAATGATCTTTCAAATAGACTTGGTTTGCACGGTACAGCATTGAAACTAACAGTCAAGGGTATAAATACCGAAGAGGTCGTAGACACTGAGTTAGTTGAACTAATTGTAACACCACGCGACAACCAAGCATTTGAACCATTTAAAGTCAGCCCTTACGTAAAGGACAATTTGAATGTAGGCGCCGATGTCATTAACATTAAAACACTTCAGGAAACATACCCGCACCTAGCAGTTCTAGACCCAGTTACATATTGCTATGGAAACATCGAGATGATACTTGGACAGGATGTGTATCATGCCATCCGCCCGTTAGAGTACTTCGCTGCCGACGAGAAGTCCTCGCCCTTCGCTGTTCGCTTGCCCATAGGTTGGGTTCTAAGCGGCCCTCTACCGTCGTCTTCAGGTTTAGTCTCGACTTGTTTCAAAGCTAATTTGGAGCAGGATTTTGAACTCGCTAGTCAGGTAAAATCTTGGTACGACATGGAGTCGTACGGCGCACTTAAGCAAGTAGACCCACGATCCGCATCGGATGCACGTGCGCATGAAATTCTTGAAAACACCACCGTGCATAATGGAAAAAGGTACGATGTCGGAATGCTATGGGCTGAAGATAACATCGAACTGCCCAACAATTATTTCTCAGCACTTGTTCAATTAAAGTCTTTGGAAAAGCGGCTAACGAAAGATCAGACATTAAGGGAAAAATACTCGAATACCATCAAAGAGGACTTAGACAAAGGCTACGTAGTAAGGGTCAAAGATGCTCATAAGGTGGAAAGTCGCTCGGAACGAGAGTGGTACCTACCACACCATCCGGTTGTTAACCCGAACAAGCCGGGTAAGGTTCGTAGGGTACTAAACGGAGCAGCAAAATTCCATGGCGCATCTCTTAATAAGTCATTACTTACCGGACCTGACCTACTACAAAACCTAATCTATGTACTCCTACGGTTCAGACAACATCCATTTGCCGTATCCGCCGACATCGAGGGAATGTTCCTCCAAGTTGGAGTGTTGCCATGTGATCAACCATCATTACGCTTTTTGTGACGGGAGGACCCCACATCAAATGTTGTGGTACACCAGTATACGCGCCACATCTTTGGGGCAAAAGATTCACCCACCTGCGCCAACTACGCACTTCAGCGCACGGCACGCGATAATGCTAAGGAGTACCCAGAAGCTGCGAAAGCCGTCCTTGAGAACTTCTACATGGACGATTACTTGGACTCAGTGGAATCCCCCGAGAGGGCCCTCATTAGGTCGAAGGAATTGGTTCATCTTCTCCATCTAGGTGGGTTCAAGCTTACTAAGTTTGTAAGCAATGTACCAGATCTGGCTGACCGAATTGATGGGTCTGCTCAATCTACTGAACCGAAGGTCATCGTTTCATCCAAGGAGGAATCAATGCACGTGCTTGGGCTTAAGTGGGATCACAACAACGATACTCTGGTTGTGAGCAGGGGTACTAACAGCACCATCACGAAAAGTTTAACACAGCGCTTGGTACTAAGTCTTGTGTCAAAGGTCTACGACCCAATTGGTCTTGTCGCACCGTTCACTGTTGGTGCTCGGCTAATCTTGAAAGACATTTGGCGTGCCAATGGACAAAGTTGGGATGACGAGTTACCTAAAGACACAGTTGACAGATTCCTTGCCTGGTGTGTTGAACTGCCGCGGTTAGCTGAGATCACTATACCGAGAAGTTACTTTTCAGGACCATTCCAACATCTTGAACTCCACATGTTTGGTGATAGCTCGCAAGACGTATTCAGTGCAGTAGGTTTTCTCAGGGCTCAAGTAACTTGCACCTCCGGGGAGATTAAAACAGAGCTGGCGTTTGTCTTGGGCAAGGCCCGTGTTGCACCTATGAAGGTAATGACAGTTCCTAAGTTGGAATTACAAGCCGCTCTCCTCGCTGCCCGTTTAAAAAGGGAAATCTGTCGAGCATTAACGGTTACTGTGGATAAAGTCTTTATGTGGACAGATAGTACCATCGTCTTGCAGTGGATAAACTCAACAAACAAACACCCCATCTTCATTGCAAATCGTGTTAGTGAAATCCTGGAGAACACCAGCGTTGACCAATGGAACCACGTCGCCACTTGTGATAATCCGGCAGATGCTGGCACGCGTGGCATGTCCGCTGAAGTTTTGCAATCAAGTAGCTGGGTGAGGGGTCCTGACTTCTTGAGAACTAAGCAATTCCCTTTTGTGCCAAATACTGACGTCGTTGATAACATCAAACTCGGCGTTGTAACCAAGGAACAAGATGATGACTCCATCTCATCTTTAGCCGCACCCGTAACCAAGCCCCCTAAGGAACAAAGTATCAATCTAATCCCGTTTGATAAGTTCAGTTCTTATCAAAAATTACTGCGTGTCACCGCATATGTGCTCCGTCTTTTACCATCTCATGAAAGTTACCGTACCGTAGACGGCAGCATAGCCGATCCTGTTGAGCTTGACGAAGCCGAGCGTCATCTCCAGTACTTGGTTCAGGAAGAGTCCTTTAGTACTGAAAGAAAGGATCTTCTTGACAACAAATCAGTTAAGAAGAGCAGCCGCATTGCTCAGTTTACTCCGTTTATTGGGCCTCATGGTCTCATCCGTTCTTCTGGTCGACTCCGACGGCTAGTGGAAATTGACTTTGACACTAAGCATCCTATCGTGCTGGATGCACGTCATACTTTTGTTAAACTGTTTCTGCGGCATACTCATTTGAAGAACCATCATCAGGGCATTGATTACTTAATGTCAAAGGTACAGGAACGTTATGCCATCCTAAAACTACGTTCCACACTGCGTTCCATCAAATCAAACTGCGTGTTGTGTAGAAAGTTCCGTGCAGCAACCATTCAACCTATCATGGCAGACCTCCCAAAGGAGAGACTGGCATACCAGTCTCCTCCCTTTACCAACACCGGGGTTGATTACTTCGGCCCATTCTACGTCACAGTTCGTCGGACTACCGAGAAGAGGTGGGGATTTCTCTTCACTTGTCTCACTACTCGTGCTGTCCATGTTGAAGTTGTCCCGTCCATGGACACTAGTTCTTGTGTAATGGGAGTGGAGCGGTTCGTCTCCCGTCGGGGTACTCCTGCTATGATTTGGTCGGATAATGGTACGAACTTCATTGGAGCGGAGAAAGAGCTCCGTGAATGTGTGGAAAAATGGAATACGCTTAACATTGCCACCGAACTTGCACATAAGGGCATTAAGTGGAGGTTCAATCCACCCAGTGCGCCACACCAAGGTGGCATCTGGGAGAGGCTAGTTCGAAGTTTTAAAAGAGTACTGTACACTATCCTCGGTACGCGTCGCCTCACAGATGAGGTGTTGAACACTGCTTTTTGTCTGGTCGAATACGCACTAAACTCACGTCCCTTAACGCCCGTAAGCGCCGACCCGTCCGACCTAGGCGCAATAACACCTAACCATTTTCTACTCGGTAACCAAGCAACCCGAATTCCGTCTATCGTTGGCGTCGACGAGTTCGATCATCGTAAGCGGTACGCCCGTGCACAGTCCTACGCCAATGCAATTTGGGCACGTTGGCTCAAGGAGTATGTACCTGCGTTGAACCGTAGATCTAAGTGGCAGACGCCTGCCGAGCAGCACCTCAAGGTCGGTGATTTAGTTTGGATCGTTGAAGAAAGCAACCCTAGGGGTTACTATCCAACCGCTCGGATTGAGGAACTTCGGTACGGCTCCGACAGCGTCGCCCGCTCCGCCGTCTTACGCACGTCATCCGGATCGCTAGTCCGCCCACTCGTTAAGCTTGTACCGATCCTCCCAACATTTTCTTCCGGGCCGGAGGATGTTACCGAGTAAACTAAATGAGCAGTCTATTTAAAGAGCTATTTAAATAAAGCGAGAATCTATCCAGCGAGAAACTTTATTACGTCATAATCTCTTAACCATGTAAGCCTTACAAAAAGATTAAATGCACACAAAATACGTTCTATTTGGCATAGAAAGCTCGGAAAAAGTTTGTTAAACATAATTTTCGTTGAGCCTACTAATATACTGAATCGATTGCGCTCTTTTTAGGCTTAATATTTTTATGTTTCGAAAACGTATCGGTGACCAATCTGAGTCGAAAATCGACTCAGACAAAATACCTGCTAAAAAAGATCAAGCTAGATTTGCCGGGCCATTGAGAGGGGCCTTTGGCCTTTATGCGTTGTTGGATACAGTTGCTGACTTCTTGAATAACTTGAATAAAGTTTCGATAGTCTGATTATTGAATTATCAGCTATAAAAAATCTTAATCGACAATCGCGTAGGACTGACTTCGAGATATAAGTCAAAATTGAAAAGTAAACTTACCAGTCATGAAAACTTGCTTGAAACACAAACTTCAAAGTTTTAAAACCTCGGCGGTTTCGAAATCTGGCACTGTATTTCGAAAAAAAATATAGCTGCGCGTGAATATTTCAAGTATAAGCTCATTCATCCTATTGAGGGTAAAAGTGTTTTTTTTTTAAATCGCTGTATCATGAGAAATATAAGATGGCAGAAAGTGGAACTTCAATTATATGGTCTGGAAAATGAATAGTTGTGCCAATGTCCGTTAACAGACCAACAGACTGCTCTGTTCCGATTAAAGAACACTAAAATTAAAAAAAAACGTTGACAAAATTTGCCGCTATTCAAATGCTTGTTTTCTTTTTTATAATTTTGTCGTGTTTTGTAAACGTCCTCAATGAATTCTATTCTTTGCTTTCAGTGACTCGCATTTAGTGTATTCTACTAATTTTTTATAACAACCACAGACAACCATGAAGAAAATTAAAAAGGCTGAAATGAAATATTTTGCCAAAAATTTCCATTATCATTGCAGCCTGCAGTTTCTTTTTTTCATTAAAAGCTTGAATAGATGAAATTAATGTTTTTGTTAGAGGTTTTTGATTACTGCTGCTGCTGTTAAGAATACTTGCTATAATTGTCGGTTGTCCGCAAACTAAGCAAAAACAAACCAGACTGCAGTATGAATCTCTCTTTTTTCTTCTCGTTTTTAAATGTTGTTAAAAGCAAAAGACTAGGAGAACATTGTGGTTCTCTAAAAGATCCAAAAAGATTAATTGAAGTTTCATTGCTCTGAAACACTTTTCTGCAGTGGTGTGCGTCAACTCGTTTGTCAATTAGAAGTTCTGAGACCTAACTCTTATTAACAAAAATTTTAATTAAATTTAGACTGTAGATTTTACAGTTCTCAGCTTATCAAATGTAAATTTCACAGAATTGCTATATTTTGAACGTTAAAAATCAGAAAAAACGTTTGATGCTTATTTTTTTCTGTATTTAAACACTGATTGCTTACATGTCCTCCAAGTAGAAAGAATTTTTTTACTACGCTCAGTTTCAGACGAATTCTTTTGATATCTTTGTTCTCATTCAATCGAGGTAATATAAGAACTGAGATTTTCAGAAACCTGTTTACCATGTAACGTTCTTGCTAGGAAGTGCCTCTCAAAAACATAGTTAATGATAAAAAAAAGTCGAACATTCTTAACTTACACAAGAAAGAAGCTTAGTGACATTAGTGACATATATGTTACGATGTGTGAGCAGCATTGATTCTCTTTTCTTTTCACATTTTGAGTTTAAATTTGTTAGTCATAAAGATCATAATTTTTCACGTCTTCATAATTATTGAGGTTAAAAAGAAGCACATTCAAATAAAAATGCCAAAAAATTGCCTGAAAAGAAGTGCCGAATGAAATTTACGGCCTACTTTTTATGGTTTAATTTTTTACTCAATTATTGAAATATTCAAATTCAGATGCTCATATTCAGTTTCTGTATTATTTTCAATTGAATCAATTGAAGACTTCTGAGTAACACCGATTTGTCAGCCGCCACAGCTTGTTCGGCTTTGATTTTAAGTAACCCATAATGGTATGAGAAAGTGATAAGTCTTTAAATATTATTAATCGCGTATTTCTGTTTACCGTGCAAAGCAAATGCGTAACAATCAAAAATGGAATTCTAGCTCCGAGTTATGTAGCCTTGATTCCGCTCCGCGACTCGTTAGACTTTCTAACTTTGCGGAATTCCGTTGCCAATTGTCCTTGAAAAAGCTTTTGAATTAAGTTACATTCTTGGTCAATTTCGAACGAGACAATTTCGGTCTGCTTTTGCTGTTTAGCGACTGTTAATGACCAGTTTGGCTACAAATACTGCTGTATCAACGGAAACAAAAACCACTCATCTGTAATTTAAAAAATGTGATAACATATTTGAAAAATGTGATAACATATTTAAAAAATGTGATAACATATTTAAAAAATGTGATAACATATTTAAAAAATGTGATAACATATTTAAAAAATGTGAGCGATTGCCAAAATGCAGATAACCGTTCTATTGCGGCTGAGCTTAACAACTCAGAAATCAAATTGAATAGAGCTTCCAGGCCATTTCAAGCCTTAAAGCTAGAATAGCGTGACAAGCGAAATTTAATGCTACATTCTATCGAAGCCAAACGGATTTGTTCATTTTGTTCAACATTTATATTTAGCAACTATTATTAGTACACAATCGTCATTCATGAAGTCAAACTATAACTCAAACTCGAACTACCTCAACAACCAGCAAAACAATACTACGACTCAACAATATTGCATCAGATTCTTTGCGATTGGATTGTGAATCAACCTGTTATTGATACAGAATATTCGACAAAAATTCTACATGGTTAACAAATTTCCCATGACATCAAATTTACACTGAAAAAGTGACGTTATGGAAAAGTGTTCACATTCTGTCGACATTATTATCTACAACCAATCAACAGTTGAATTTGACATGTAAATCCACGTGACTAGCAGCATAAAAGGAGCTTGAAAAACTACCAAAAATCAGCTGAAACTTGCAATTTTGGTCATATTAAATTGACATACATTGCGTATTGAAGCACGCTTTCTTGAGCGGTAAATTACTTGTTATCGTGTCTTGTTTCTGTAGATCATATTAGTGATTGTACAGTTTTAACTTTACTTTGACTGGTGAAAAGAGAATTAACTTTGATATTCTCAAAACTTTCTTTCTGAGGAACGAAGTTCCTAAGTAAGAGAAACTTTGTGCAAAGCATAAAGTCAGTTTCTCTTACTGGCTTGAACGAAGCCTACTCTAGTTCAACATTGGTGTTACTGAAACCAATAGAGAGACTTGCTAACATTAAAGTTAGAAAAATTATTATTCTTGTTCACCTATAGTTACAGTAATTGAGCCCCTTTCTGTAATCTTTGTAGCAGAAAGCTGAAACTTTGTAGAAGTATAGCCAATTTACAAGGCTACAATTTGTTGGAAATAGAATTCCTAAATTCGGTTTATAACTTGAGTTATTAACAAAAACTCAACAAAATTTTGATTGTTTCAATTTGAATTATTTTGTTATTCTGAGAGAAACAAGTTTGTTATTCAGCAAAGCTGAGCAATTAGTTAGCAAGAGTGATAGAGCAACAAGTAATGCAACGGTATTCTACAGTATAGCGGATAATACAGTTCACAAAAGTTAACTGCAAAAACACAATATCCGGACAGATTTGAAACCGCTGAAACGAACTGGGCGGTGTAAAGTTTTCCTTGACTTTGATAGGAGAGCAGCCGTTACATTTGGTCCGCCGACCCGGACAGTGGAAGGCAAACTGCTGTCCAATCTGATGAAGAGAGTGCCAAAGAAAATCAAACAAATCAACAGCGCAACGCCAGTGAGGCAGAGCGAAAGTTGCGAGTGCACTTCACAAATTACGTTGAAGAACTAACCTCGCTTAAAAGGAGCAAGCAAAGCAAAAAGCAATCAGGCAATCCTAACACAATCAGCAGAGAAGAGCTTCAATCAACAGCACAACGGTACGACAAGAAGTTCCAAGATTTATTAGAAGAAGTCAACACCAAAACAGGGATTGGCTACAAAATTATTGAAGATTCAGATCGACCCAACAAACTAAAGGTCCTCTATCAACAGACTGTCCACCTCCTAGAAGAAGAAATACCCAAGCAACTGCAGCGTCGAAACAAGCTTGTGCCCTACCAAACAAATTTCGTAGAAGAACATCTGAAAGAAGCAAGGAAGTGCAAAGCAAGTTTGGACTATCATTGGCTTTCATATATAAGCAAAGACACGCAACCAGCAATGAATGCAGAGCAAAGCAACGCAACCCAAGCAGTGAACGACAGCGAGAGCAATAACAACTACCCAACGGACAGCCCAGCTGCTCAAACAGTGCAAAATGGAGCAACAGCAAGTGGCCAAGAGACGGAGAATGTTTCGGAAACATCTTCGGCAAAGCAAAGGCGAGAGGAAAGGATGAAGAAATTCGATATCGAATTCGAAACCAAGATGCGACTGGAGCAGGCACGGTTCGAGCGGAGGAAGCTAGAGCTAGAAATGCAAATGAAGGAACTGGAAACTAAGCATCAACTGCTGGAGGAAGAGCGTGAGCTAGAGCGCAAAGTGAAGAGAACAGCATTAGAGAATGATGATGCTCGTTCCCAATCAACTGGTGCTCGCGACAAATCACCCTTCAACTGGACCCCCAAGAAAAGAGATGTCTCTGACTGGGCCAGCAGAATTGACAACCTTCTAACACCAGATCGATCAACAGCTCGCTTCGAAGTGACCCCTGAAGTGAACAGGCAAAGTCACTTCTCACGATATCGCAGTTCACGAGACCGCTCTTCAAGTGTTGAAGACCGGGACGTTTCCCCCAGAGCTGGTCGACTACAACATAACATTGGGTACGCAGGTAGCAGTAACCTACCAAAGCTGAAGTTGAACAACTTCGACGGGAACCCTCTCGAATGGCCGGAGTGGTCTAGTATGTTCATTGCTACAGTGGATCAACGACCAATACCAGACTCAGAGAAGATGAGCCATCTGAAGACTCTGCTGACAGGCAAGGCAAGGTCAGCAATCTCTGGAATGGGCTATTCTGGACAGTTCTATGGTGCTGCATGGAGCATTCTGGAGAGGAAATTTGGAAGGCCTCATGTGATCATTGATGCACAACTGGAGAGCCTTCGCAAAGCAAGTCAGGTGAAACCACACGACTCAACATGTCTGATCAGTTTCTCAGTTATTGTTTCGAACTTTGTGAATGTGCTCAAAGAGTACAAGCAGATTGGTGATCTGCAATCAAGCTCGACATTGTATATGGCAGTAGATAAACTACCCCAAGTTCTCAAAGAGAAGTGGTGGTTCTATGTTGATGATAAAGATGAAGATTGGCCTGATCTGATTATGTTTGACAAATGGCTATCAAGGATAGCATTCGTGCACGAAGGGTTTTCAGCTTTCAAGGGAGAGCGAAGAGAAGAAGACCGAAGAAGCACAAATAGAGACAAACGGTTCTCGAAAACATCGAACTTTAGTGCAAGTTCGAACGTGAAAGAAACGAAGCAAACGCAAAGTGATCACTGTCCGCTAGCTGATGGCACTCATAAAATATGGAACTGTCCATTATTCAGGAACATGAGTGTGAATGATCGGTACGCAGCAGTGAGAAAGCAACGCTTATGTTACGGATGTCTAGGCAAAGGACATGCAATCAAAGATTGTAAAGTCAATGCGTGCGGCATCAATGGATGCATCAAGAAGCACAACCGATTGCTACACTCAGAAAACCAAATGGACGAGGGCAATCACGCAGTCAACGTAAGCGCAGCAACAATCAACCAGAGTAACGAAGTTACTAGCTTTCTTCAGATAGTTCCTGTCTCAATACAGAGCGGTGGCAACAGGCTGAACACATATGCCTTCCTCGATAGTGGATCAACGGTTTCATTCATCGATCAAAGTGTGCAAGAGAAGTTACGAGCCCAAGGCACCGATGTGATGCTCAACATAGCTGGCATACATGGAACGAAGGACCTGAAGACAGAAAAGGTTCCTCTAAAAATAAAGGGAGTACATTCAAAGGTGCATTCAATCGAAGCGTTTGCACACCCGTCAATCTCCTTGGGAAACACAAACTACAACTACAACAAGCTGAAGCAAAGCTTCAACCACTTGAGTGTTTTACCCAACAAAAACTTCAACTTGATGGAAGTTGGCATCATCCTTGGTCAAGATGCTTATGAGCTACAACGACCATTGGACTACAAGATAGGAACACGAAGTGAACCTTTCGCCGTTCTAACAGAGCTAGGATGGGTAGTCAGTGGACCCATGACGGGCAAAAGAAGACAAAATGTTTGTCATTTCGCCTTCACTGAAGATGTGAAAGTGGCTGAGAATATCCAAACCTGGTGGGACATAGAAACCTATGCTTCCAAAATCAACGTCGTCAGTCAGTCAAAGAAGGAACTGCAGGCACAAAAAATGCTAGAGAGTATGACAAAGTTCGCAGGCGAGCGGTACGAAGTGGGAATGCTGTGGAGTGAACCAGAGCCAAACCTACCGAACAACTACAGCTCAGCCCTGGGTCAGCTTTACTCACTGGAGCGAAGATTCCAAAGGGACCCAAACTTGAAGAGTTTGTGTCAACAATCAATAGATACAGATGTAGAAAAAGGATTCGTAAAGATATTGGACGAGTCCGAAGTGAAAGGCACCTTCGGGAAAGAATGGTATTTGCCACACCATCCAGTGCTAAACCCGAACAAGCCTGGCAAAGTAAGACGTGTTTGCAATGCTGCCTCAAAGTACAAAGAAGTATGCCTCAATGATAAGCTACTAGCAGGACCTGATCTGCTACATGGCTTGATTGGAACAATATTCAGATTCCGCGAAGGACCAATAGCCCTGACAGCTGACATCGAATCGATGTTTCTACAAGTGCAAGTTCCCGAACAGGATAGAAGTTGCTTGAGATTCTTATGGCGTCCAAGAACTAACGAACCTGTTCAGATATACGAATATCAGCGTCACGTGTTTGGAGCTAAGAGTTCTCCAACTTGTGCAAACTATGCTCTCAAGCGAGTGGGACTGGACAACGAAAAAGAGTATCCAATAGCAACCAAGGCAATACAAAACAACTTCTACATGGACGATTTCATCAAATCAGTAGAAACCCCTGAAGAAGCAATTGAAGTCTTCAATCAACTACAACCTCTTCTCTCACGACATGGATTTGAACTGAAGAAGTGGATAAGCAACAATGATGCAGTTACCGAAGCAATCCCAGAAGACTTGAAGTCAATCAGCAACACAAAGCAAGTCGAAGTGGAACCCAGTACGGAGGGATCTTCAGTGGTAGGACTACAATGGACCGTTACTGATGACAGTCTTCAAGTATGTATAGGTACAATCAAGGAAGTTGAAGCACCTATAACCCAGAGGAAGATTCTGTCACGGGTATCTTCAGTATTCGACCCGATCGGATTGTTTGCTCCGTTCAGTGTTCACATGAGACGACTTCTGAAAGGCATCTGGACTAAGAATGGACAACATTGGGACAACGAAGTGGAGCCTAGTGAAGAAGAAGAATTCCTGAGATGGAAAGAACAACTTCCAATAGTGGCTGAAACCAGCATCGATAGAAGATACTTCAACAGAGAGAGGGACAAAACCGAACTTCATGTGTTTGCTGACGCATCTGAAGACACGATGTGTGCAGTGGCCTATCTACGTTCACAACCAAAAGAATACTCAGCTGACTTAGCATTTGTCATTGGAAAATGCAGAGTGGCACCGATGAGGCATCTTTCAATACCGCGATTGGAATTGCAAGCAGCAGTCATGGCAGTGAGGTTGAAAGATCAGATAGTCAAGGAACATGAAATGAGGATAAATAGTTGCAGTTTTTGGTCGGACTCAACTACGGTATTGCAGTGGATACACAGTTCCCATCGCAAACAACAAGTGTTTGTAGCCAATCGAGTAGCTGAGATACTAGATACAACTGATGTTTCACAGTGGAAACATGTGAGCGGTATCAACAACCCAGCGGACATTGGCACCAGAGCAATCAACATTGAAGAACTCAAGAGAAGTGAGTGGCTCACTGGGCCGGCCTGGTTGAAGCGACCAGAAAGCGAATGGCCACAGCAGGTGAACCTCATATTTGCCTCAGATGAAGAGAATATACCCTCGTCAGTCTTCATGATACAGGCTGAAGAGAAGAAAGCTGTTATCCAGTGGGAACGATTCAGTAACTTCAACAGGCTAGTAAATACAGTGGTATACGTACAGCGAGCATTGAATAAACATAAACCAGCAACACTCGTAGTCAGCATTGAAGAAAGAGAAAAAGCAAAAGCAACAATCTTCAAGTTACTACAGCGAGAACAGTTTGGTGAAGAGATGAAATCTCTCAAAGCTGAAAAGGAAATTCCAAAAGGCAGCAAAAACCTACAATTCTCACCCTTCCTAGACGAAGAAGGACTTATTCGAGCCAAAGGCAGAATAGGCAAGAGTCAATTGGACTTCAATGCAAAGCATCCAATTTTGTTACATTGGAAACATCACGCGGTTGAATTATTCTTGCGAAACGAGCACAAGGACAATCAACACGAGGGCACTGAGCATGTAAGAAACATTGTTCAGCAGAAGATGTGGATACTGGGCATACGGAACGCCTTAAGATTAATCAGGAACAAGTGTATTACCTGCAGAAAAGGCAGAGCACAAACGATAGCACCAGTCATGGCAGATCTACCCGAAGAGCGGTTAGATGCTTCAACAGCCTTTACAAATGTTGGAGTCGACTATTTTGGCCCGTTCATTGTGAAGATTGGGCGAAGAAATGAAAAGCGATGGTGTTGTCTCTTTACTTGTCTAACTATGAGAGCGGTGCATATAGAAGTGGTACCTAAGTTGGACACAGATAGTTGTCTCAATGCAATAATGAGATTTATTGCTCGAAGAGGCAAACCGAATACGATCATCAGCGACAACGGGACAAACTTTGTTGGAGCTGAAAGAGAGTTTGCAGAGTACGTTGCAGCATGGAACAAAGAAGGGATCGAAGAACATCTAATTCAACGAGGAATCAGATGGAAGTGCAACCCACCCGCAGCACCTCACTTTGGAGGAGTATGGGAACGGTTGGTGAGAAGTTGCAAGAAAGCAATGTATACAGTGTTGGGGAACCGATCAGTCACCGAGGACGTTCTTTCAACAACGATGTGTATTGTTGAGCAGACGTTGAACGCGAGACCTTTGACTTCAGTCAGTTCAGATGTTAATGACTTAGAAGCATTGACCCCCAATCACTTCTTGCTTGGCAACAAGAACGTTTGCTTACCCTACCTACCATGCACGGAGGAATTTGTCGATCATCGAAAGCTCTTTCGACAAACTCAAGCCTATGCAAATCTCATATGGGACAGATTTCGGAAAGAATATCTGCCAACTTTGAATAATCGGCAAAAATGGCGATCTACGGCGAACGAAACCCTTAAAGAAGGCGATCTCGTTTGGTTGATCGAAGACAGCAATAAGCGTGGATATTACAATCTAGGTCGAGTTGCGGAGACCATCGATGGGTCTGACGGTGTGATTCGGTCAGCAATAGTTCGAACGAACGACGGAGTGTACAAGAGACCAGTAGTGAAGCTCGCCCCAGTACTAACTGGAAAAGATGTTTTCGCGATGGAAAACAGGGCCGGCGATATTGCGGCTGAGCTTAACAACTCAGAAATCAAATTGAATAGAGCTTCAAGGCCATTTCAAGCCTTAAAGCTAGAATAGCGTGACAAGCGAAATTTAATGCTACATTCTATCGAAGCCAAACGGATTTGTTCATTTTGTTCAACATTTATATTTAGCAACTATTATTAGTACACAATCGTCATTCATGAAGTCAAACTATAACTCAAACTCGAACTACCTCAACAACCAGCAAAACAATACTACGACTCAACAATATTGCATCAGATTCTTTGCGATTGGATTGCGAATCAACCTGTTATTGATACAGAATATTCGACAAAAATTCTACATGGTTAACAAATTTCCCATGACATCAAATTTACACTGAAAAAGTGACGTTATGGAAAAGTGTTCACATTCTGTCGACATTATTATCTACAACCAATCAACAGTTGAATTTGACATGTAAATCCACGTGACTAGCAGCATAAAAGGAGCTTGAAAAACTACCAAAAATCAGCTGAAACTTGCAATTTTGGTCATATTAAATTGACATACAGTGCGTATTGAAGCACGCTTTCTTGAGCGGTAAATTACTTGTTATCGTGTCTTGTTTCTGTAGATCATATTAGTGATTGTACAGTTTTAACTTTACTTTGACTTGTGAAAAGAGAATTAACTTTGATATTCTCAAAACTTTCTTTCTGAGGAACGAAGTTCCTAAGTAAGAGAAATTTTGTGCAAAGCATAAAGTCAGTTTCTTTTAATGGCTTTAACGAAGCCTACTCTAGTTCAACATTGGTGTTACTGAAACCAATAGAGAGACTTGCTAACATTAAAATTAGAAAAATTATTATTCTTGTTCACCTATAGTTACAGTAATTGAGCCCCTTTCTGTAATCTTTGTAGCAGAAAGCTGAAACTTTGTAGAAGTATAGCCAATTTACAAGGCTACAATTTGTTGGAAATAGAATTCCTAAATTCGGTTTATAACTTGAGTTATTAACAAAAACTCAACAAAATTTTGATTGTTTCAATTTGAATTATTTTGTTATTCTGAGAGAAACAAGTTTGTTATTCAGCAAAGCTGAGCGATTAGTTAGCAAGAGTGATAGAGCAACAAGTAATGCAACGGTATTCTACAGTATAGCGGATAATACAGTTCACAAAAGTTAACTGCAAAAACACAATATCCGGACAGATTTGAAACCGCTGAAACGAACTGGGCGGTGTAAAGTTTTCCTTGACTTTGATAGGAGAGCAGCCGTTACACGTTCTATCAAGTATTTTTCTGACAAAAAATCTATGCGCCATCAAAACCGTCAGCGAACCATTACCGCATTCCACTGTTTGCTTGTTTTACCACGAAGAAAGTTTTTTTGGTTGATTAATCGGAGTTTATTTAGACTCGGTTCTTTTTAATATTCCGACATATTTCTATATTTCTACAGAAAGTTTCGCGATTTTTATGATTGTTTTTTAAAAAATTGCAGAGTTTGGGCTGCATTTCATTTCGAAAAAATGTTAAAAATTGTCTATTTTTGCAAAAATGGGGACCCTGTTACTTTTGTGAGATGTCATTAATGTGAAAAAATGGGTTATTTATTAGTAATTATGTCAAATACTGAATAATTGCAACATTGCTAGTGCTTCTTTTCGATTTAAAGTAAAAAAAAATCATAGAAAAATTAAAAAAATATATATTGTCCTCATTTGAGATCAGTTCATCCAATTATATTCTAAAATGGCAAAAATTTGACCGAAATTAACTATAACTTAAAATAACTGCATATTTTTTAAGTAAAACTCCAGTTGTTCAACCATTAACACTAACTTTTTCCGCATATTAGTCAACCAGCTAGAGCGAACCCCACAAACTTGTCCATTTAGGCAAAATTACTCAATTTCGTAAACGAAAATCACTGCACGTATTAATACAAAGGCTCGTGATTATTAATCGCCATAACTTCAGACAGATTTCAGCTGCGAATTTTATAGTATCTGCTCTTGCTGGTCTTTTAATTATTTTTGATTTACCAGTACTAAAAAGTTATGAACCTTTTATTTATAAACTTGATGTCTTGGCTGTGAATGTTACGAATGACTTTCCTAAAAAATTAATTTCTAGTTGATTGATTGATTTCTAAGAAGCAGTTATCATGATAAAATAATCCCTTAAGGCCGTAATTTGCGGAAGAAAACGGCAAATTTTATTGCAAAAGTGAATGTCAATTTCACGAACGCGTCAATGAGAAAGCTAAAAACAGCTAAAGTGGTCTGATAAAAACGCTACCAATTCATTTCCTTCAGAAAATGACGTGAAAACATTTTTGAATAGTGCCTAATTGAAGCGTGCTTTTAATCATTTCCGGCCTCTTCGCAAGACATAATGTCTGACAAAGATACCAAGGACAAAATAGTTCGTTGGGATTATTTTTGTAACTGGTATACTTCAAGCAGGCACATTTCTACAAAATTGACATTTTCAATCGATAATTAAAGGTATTTGACGTTCAAACGTCCTTTCAAAAGCTCTTTCGTTTGAGGTATTTTGCAAAAAAAAATGTATGATTGATATAAATGAAGGTTGTTTGAACAAATCAGAGATTGAAGGAATTAAAAAATGCTTTGAAGGCTTTTGAAACTGATGTAGAACAGAATTTTTTGAGGATATTGATTTGCGCAAGGAACCACCAACGCATTTAAAACATGCGCTAATTGTTTATGGCAAATGACAAAAATCTAGAAACGAGATAGAAAGAGCACAGCGCCAATTAATGGAAATCGTTTTTGAAATCCAGTGAAAAGTTCGCTTGATAGAGCGGGGGATGTTGAAATTTTATAATAAGAAGAGTATTCTATTGCGACAAATCGTGATGTTGCGAAATTAAACTTTTTTGCCAAAAATTCAATATCTACTCAGCGCTCAATCGATATGAAAATTAAGTAAGGCCCAATTGTTCCAACCCACTTTAGTGGGGGAGGAACTATATACTCAAGTGGGATTTTTTGTTCATTCAATTTTTGCTGATCGATATATTCATCGTACAGGATTGTGAGTGGCATCATTAGAAATTATTTCAAGCATTGAATTTCAAAATAATAAGATCTTTTTTAATTATGCCTTTTTCATGGAGATAAAGCGGTTTAAAGAATTGTGAAAGCTAACCTATCTTCTGTTGTTTTGTTCAAGTTTTTCGTCATTTTTGCATAAATTTTGATCAATTTTTACAAAAATAAAATAAAATTGTTAATGATAGACAAATCGATTTTACGTTTAAAGATAGAATAGAGGTGGTGAATTGTTTTAACAAACCGTTTTGGCAAAATGTTCATTTAATATTTGAAAATTAAGCAATTTTTTCATTAAATAAGGCATCAAATATGCCTATTTGGCCCAATTTCTACAGTTTGAGCGGTTGTGCATACATAAAAACTGGCGGCAACTATCTTCTTTTCCTCAGATATGGGCTAATTGTACCTCCGTTTCCGAAGAAAGTTTTCAGAAAGTAACAATTTTGCGGTCTTTCGCTAATTTAAATCCATATTTATAATAAAAACACATAGTTTCTTTTTGACATATTAAGATTTTTGTTTGCCAAAACGTTACGCAAAAATTTAAAACAATTGTCTTTTATAGCAGCTGCGCAGTAATGGAGAGGCCAATTTCAGTCTAATCGTTGAGTTTTGCAATAATAAAGCATTCAAATTGTACCTTGGGTCTGTCTTATCGAAATATCACTTGCATTTTATATCCAAATTACAGAAAGCCTTTTTAATATAAAAATTCAATTATTAGGAGGTCCCCGTATGTCGCAATAAGGTCTATAAAAATAAAATTGTGTTTTATGTGGAAAACTCACAGTTTTTATGGCTCTGAGAAATTGTTTTTGTAACTTTTTAATGAATTCTTGAGATTTCCAGCATTTGATGTTCTTTTTGAAAGCTTATGACTGAAACTAATTAAAAATTTGTCTAATTTGGTATCTAGGGAGGCATTTGAGAAACTGTCTGATGCTTTCAGTTGACAGACAAAAACTTTTTTAAAAATAAAGCCCAATAAAAATCAAAACTCATCGTTTGTTTTTGATATAATAACTTTTTGGTCAAATTATCTATTTCGGGCATTTTTTGATATAAGGGAAAAGCATCGAGAGCATAACAAGTATCCGTCCAGTTGTGGAATTTCATTGTTCAAAAATTATTCCGATTGTAAAGAGACGCTGTATTTTTTTTGAAATGCTTTTGCTTTTTTGTTTTTCAGGCTAGTTACATACCACAATGGTTTTAAATTATTAAAAATTTTAGTTGCAATGAGAAGCAACGGAACATACAAAACATTTTCAGCAGAAAACATTCGGTTTTTGCTGTTTTAACGTCGTTTGCATAAAATTTTTCAAAAATTTCTGAATTCTGTCTGTATTCAGGGTTAATGAGTAGTCTTCCGACTTGTCTCACTAAAGACATGTACAATTGGACTTCTAGGCAGTTACAACTTAAATTTTTTTCCCATTTTCAAGTTGAAAACTTGCGGTTATAATGTCTTGCAATTTTTTTTAAATATTCAAAACGCTTAGATTTGACGCTTTCAATCTTATTTCTGCATCCTTACGGCGTAGTCTCATTAAAAAGAAAACTATACTGAGAACTAAATCAAATTAAATATACTCTTATCTTCATTAGTGTTTTGTTAATTAAATATAGTTTTTTGGTGCTGGTACTGAGGGATTTATTATGTTTTTCTTTCATTTTTGGACATATCCCAAATTTTGGGGTTCGCTTTTGCTGCCTTGTCCCAATTTCTTTTTAATGGCACATTAATGACAAGTCCAACACCCCATTTGTGGCATTGAAAGACGGCGCAACTGATAGTTTTAACATTTTTATAGAATAGATTTTGATCTTATAGGCTTCGACACGGTTTCCACGCAAATTGAAACGACTTGTATGTATTTGTTCTGTTTATAATTATATAAGATTCTTGGTAATGACAGGTCTCAACGACTTCTGAGAGCTAATTGCTTTCATGTTTTTAAATTTAATTGTTTTAAAACAGCATTTTCTAATTTTGCCCACTCTTTGTTATCTCTCTACTTGTTAATTATTGTCAAAAACGCAGGTCCCATATCTTTTCTGGTGACTCTCAAGTCATGTGGTTTAGTTTAGTTTTATCTGATGATATTGTGACTTTGTTAATTAAGTTTTTTTTTTAAAATGGATAGACATTGAGTTTTGATCTTAAGATATGCTTGTTGCTCTTATTTGATTTTGTTGTTTATCTTGCCTCGTACGCTCCTTAATGGCATTTATCACCGGTCCTGTAGGGAGTTATGGTTTCGTTTGTACAGCAGTTAGAGCTAAAGCGATTTTTTAAATGGATAAACCACTTATTTTTGAACAATATTTGATTTTTTGATCTCTTCTATCTCTTCCTCAGTTTTCTATCTCTTCCTCATTTGGGGGACAATTATGTCAAAAAAGTGGTTGAGCGGCTTCTGAAAATTATTTGCGAATACTCATTACCGAGCCTCCGTGTTTTCATAAACTTTCAAACCAATTATTAGATTTTGTAAGCGCGGCTGTTGATTTCAGTAGTTTAGTTTAAAACCTTTTTTACACGTTTTAGAATGATGAAAGAGGTACCATTGCAAACATTGTAAATATATCGAACTAAATCTAACTTACAGGAACCTGGTTGCACTTACTTATCAATTGCAAAGTTGCTTTACAAGTAATTAGTTTCAACTTATCAAGGTAGTAAGATACAAAAAGGGAAACCAGCTATAAAGCGAGTGAATCACCAGCTACTTAAAATTTCGGCAAGGGTAGGCAATTTTAGTGACAACGTTAAAAATATTTAGACACCCCCCAGGCATATAAATCTTGTTTACACTAATTGTTCCGACCCTCTTGAGGGGGGAGGAACTATATACTCAAATGGGTTTTTTTTGTTCAGTCAATTTTCGCCGATCGATATATTCATCGTAGCGAGTTGAGACGGGTATCATTAGAAAGCTCGTCCAGCGTAGAATATGGAATTAAAAAGATTTTTTTAATTTTCGTTTTCTACAGGGAGTTATCGAGGTTTAAACTTCTGAGAAAAGTAGAGTGAATTCAAGATGTTTATATTCACATTTTCCGAAATTTTTGCCTAATTTTTCGTCAATTTTGCTAAAATTCGTTAAAATTTTTAAGAATAGTGTCGTTGATTTCATTTTTAAGGTCAAAAAAGCTTTGTTGATTATTCTGATTTAATTTTTTTGGTCAAAAATTCTGGATAAATATTTCAAAATTCAGCCTTTTTCATCAAAAACTGCACGAAATAAGCTACTTTAGTCCATTTTGATTAAATTTGCCGACAGTATACACCCAAACATTACAAATACAATCTTTATAGACTCAGAAGGGGGCTATTCCTACTTCAACTTCCGCAGAGAATGCTCTGTAATCAAAACTTGCCGTTTTTTGCTAACTTTACTCGTTGATTACCAAAAATGCAGAATTTATTTCTGAGTTTTCAACTAACAAATAATCTATATCTACAACATTCGAGAATCAACTGTTCCTAACGGACAATAAGCATTAACAGGGTTCGTTTTGGGCCAGTCTTGGACTGTTACAATCCAAAAAGAATTCGGATTGTAATCAGTCGGTCTTTTTTTTTAAAAAAAAAGACCTTTTTTAATAATAAAGAACAGAACATATCAAATTAAATCTCAGGAGTGATAAGTCAAATTGGCTTCCTAAGCAGCTACAAGCTAATGCATTTAGTTTTTTACTTGAAAATTTATGAACGTTTCGACTTTTAAAAATAATTGATTTTTAAAGAAATAATGGCTTAATGAACTTTTCCTCTATTTTTTTTTAATTTGGTCAACTTGTAGCTTAGTGTCAGCAAATAAAGAAAACGTTTTCATTCTACTGAATTAAAATTTATTATCGATTGCGGTTTTAATCCTGAAGTTGTCTTTTTCTGGCTTTGATACTTCTAGATTTCAGATTTTTTTGTTTTTAGATATTTGCAATTTCTAGTCACATTATCACATTATTGACAGTTCTCATATCACATTATTAGCGTTCAAAATAAAACACAATCGAATATATTAAAATCCTGAAAGATATAGATAATCGCTTTAACGGCCTCGACACTTCTTTCTTGAACAAATTAATTGAATTTTTTTAATTTTGTCTTTAACTGTCATTTTTACTTTGTCGTTTCGGTCGTATGAAACTTCCTGTATAGTGATATGTTTCACTGGCTTTTCAAGAAAAAAAATGAGCCAAAATTCTGATAATAATAGACAGCTGATGGCTTTCATGACTTTGAAAACAATCGTTTTCCAAAACTTAAAGAAAAACTTTTTAACTTTGCAAGTATGTTCTTTTTATTTTTTTTTTACTAATCACCTTTAATTACAGGTCAACTATGACATTATGGGTGTTAAGGGAAGGTGTCAAAAAGTATTGATGTCCCAAAATCTGTTTTTTTAAAGAATGCGTTATGACCTTACTGACTTTGACACCGCTTTTTCACAAAAAAAGTAAATTAATTTGATTTTTGTCTTAATTTACGTTCTTTTTGTAGACGCAAGACATATTCTGGATAATTGCAGGTCTCAAAAGTTTCCCTTGGATGAATAAACGACTCTATTTAAATATGTCATATTGTAATTTATGTCTTTCATGATTTTGGTTATAATTTTCTTTCGAAAAAAAAATCAAAACTATTACATACTTTTGCCCATTTCTCTTTTTTGTCTACTTGTTACCTAGTCTCACTAATAAATTGCCACATACTATATTATTGGTGTTTGAAGAAGGTGCAATCGAATATATTTTGAGGGCCAAAATATGGCTTGACGGTTTTGACAGCGTTTTCTGGCAAGTTTCAATTGAATTTTTGGTTTATTTTTATCTTTCTTTTTGTTGCCTAATCTCCTTTGATTACACGTCAAATATGACATTATGGGTGTCAAGGAAAGGTGTCAAAAGGGATTGATGTCCCAAAGACTTTTTTTTTAAAAGAATGCGTTATCACCTTACTGACTTCGAGGCCGGTTTTTCACAAAAAAAGTAAATTAATTTGATTTTTGTCATATTTGACGTTCTTTTTAGAGACGCAAGACATATTCTGGATAAATGCAGATCTCAAAGGCTTCCTTTTGATGAATAAACAACCTTATTTAAATATTTCATTTTGTCAATAAAGTCTTTCATGACTTTGGATATAATTTTGTTTCGAAAAAAAGCAAAATTATTACATACTTTTGCCCTTTTATCTTTTTTGTCTTCTTGTCGCCTAGTCTCACTAATAAATGGCTACATACTACATTATCTACATACAACTATATTATAAGGACAGCTCCTAATGACCTTCTATAGAAGCTTTGGTAATCGTAAACCTTTGGGATAATTTACTTGATTTTTAATGGTCTTCATTACTTTTAAGTTAATTGTTTTAAAAAAATAAGCGAATTTTTCAACCTTACTGTTTTTGTTCTTTTTTGTCTAATTGTTACCGAACCTTTTTTGGACTGGTCCATATCTTTTGTGGTGATTTGTAAGTTATTTTGTTTAGTTTTAGGTTTATCTGACGGTATGCCGACTTTGTTATTGAATTTTGTTTTTTAAAACGGACATAAATTTTTGATGTAATTAATGTTTGTTGTTGTTGCTGTTTGATTTTGCTGTTCGTCTCGACTTGCTTTCTTAATATTGGCATATCACAGCAATCTAATGCTTCATTTTTTACTCCGCTGAGTTGTTTGCTTTGGAGGCAATCTTATCGTTCATACACATTTTTTTTTTGAAAAATACTTTGGCTTTTTTGGGATTCCCAAAAAAAATTTTTTTGGGTTTTTCTATCTGTTCCTCATTTGGTAGACAATTATGCCAAAATAATGGATGGGCGGGGTCGGAACCTTATGTGCCATCGCACATTACCGAGCCGCCTTGTTTGGTTCAGTTTTGCAAGCCTCTACTCCAATTTTGATATGTTTTTGTTCCGACCCTCTTTAGTCGAGAAACTATATACTCAAATGGGTTTTTTGTTCAGTCAATTTTGGGGGACCAATCATCGTATAGGGTTGTGAGTGGTATCATTAGAAAACCAGTCCAGCGTAGAATATGTAATTAAAAAGATTTTTTGAACTTTTGCACGGAGTTATTGAGGTTTAAAATTTTAAAGACGACCTCTTCTGGATAATAATGGTCTTTCATTTCTTCATATTGAGATATAAACGAACATAAAATTTCAATTGATATTTAATGGTTCCCATTATTTGATATTATCTGTTTTCAAGAAAACATAAACGTATTTTTGTATCTTTGACGTTTTCGTTCTTTTTTATCTACTTGCTACAGAGTCTCATTAAGGACTGATTCCTTGTTTTTTTTAGTGATAAGTGATATACAAACTAATTTGATCAGTCTATCTTCTTTTTGATGATATTTTGACATTTACGTATTTTTTTTTTGAATGTAAATCTTTGTTTTTGTTATTTCATTTGTTTTTCGTTTATCTTGTCTCATAGTCCTAATATTGTCAGGCCTCATAGACCCACTAATGTGTCATTATTGACTTTCTAAGTGAGTTGAATTGGAAGCATTTTTTATTCATAAAACAACTATTCTTGATCAATATGTGAGATTTTTCGAAAGTTTTCTATCTCTTCCTCATTTGGTAGACAATTAAGCTAAACTTGAGTATACGCTTAGTTGGAACATTATGTGCGAACGCACATTACCGAGACTCTTTGGTGACAACGCCAACCGGTTTCATGTTATCTGTGACCACCAAGAGCACGAGCTTTGACGCCACATTATAAGTTACCATATGCTAGTGCATGCCTTGTACCTGGAGGGTGCATACCGTATCGGTATTCACTAACGGAATTGATCCATGTTTCGCCTAAATTTATTAGTGTATGTTGATTTTAATTCAGTTACATTCTTATTGTTCCAACATTTTTTTTTCAAAATGGGAGAATACATGTGGGAGGCTGGCTTACTTTTTTTCGTCATTCAATTTTTCACCATTTCTTTACGCACCATTTCTTTACGGGGATATCAAATTAGATTAGAATAATTGCTATAAAATTGTTCTTAAAAAATAATTTTAATGGATTATACAAATCTGTTTCAAAACAAAACAAACTGAAAATTTCTCACTAATAAATGGCCACATACTATATTATTGGTGTTTGAAGAAGGTGCAATCGAATATATTTTGAGGGCCAAAATATGGCTTGACGGTTTTGACAGCGTTTTCTGGCAAGTTTCAATTGAATTTTTGGTTTATTTTTATCTTTCTTTTTGTTACCTAATCTCCTTTGATTACACGTCAAATATGACATTATGGGTGTCAAGGAAAGGTGTCAAAAGGGATTGATGTCCCAAAGACTTTTTTTTAAAAGAATGCGTTATCACCTTACTGACTTCGACACCGGTTTTTCACAAAAAAAGTAAATTAATTTGATTTTTGTCATATTTGACGTTCTTTTTAGAGACGCAAGACATATTCTGGATAAATGCAGATCTCAAAGGCTTCCTTTTGATGAATAAACAACCTTATTTAAATATTTCATTTTGTCAATAAAGTCTTTCATGACTTTGGATATAATTTTGTTTCGAAAAAAATCCAAATTATTACATACTTTTGCCCTTTTATCTTTTTTGTCTTCTTGTCGCCTAGTCTCACTAATAAATGGCTACATACTACATTATCTACATACAACTATATTATAAGGACAGCTCCTAATGACCTTCTATAGAAGCATTGGTAATCGTAAACCTTTGGGATAATTTACTTGATTTTTAATGGTCTTCATTACTTTTAAGTTAATTGTTTTAAAAAAATAAGCGAATTTTTCAACTTTACTGTTTTTGTTCTTTTTTGTCTAATTGTTACCGAACCTTTTTTGGACTGGTCCATATCTTTTGTGGTGATTTGTAAGTTATTTTGTTTAGTTTTAGGTTTATCTGACGGTATGCCGACTTTGTTATTGAATTTTGTTTTTTAAAACGGACATAAATTTTTGATGTAATTAATGTTTGTTGTTGTTGCTGTTTGATTTTGCTGTTCGTCTCGACTTGCTTTCTTAATATTGGCATATCACAGCAATCTAATGCTTCATTTTTTACTCAGCTGAGTTGTTTGCTTTGGAGGCAATCTTATCGTTCATACACATTTTTTTTTTGAAAAATACTTTGGCTTTTTTGGGATTCCCAAAAAAAAATTTTTTGGGTTTTTCTATCTGTTCCTCATTTGGTAGACAATTATGCCAAAATAATGGATGGGCGGGGTCGGAACCTTATGTGCCATCGCACATTACCGAGCCGCCTTGTTTGGTTCAGTTTTGCAAGCCTCTACTCCAATTTTGATATGTTTTTGTTCCGACCCTCTTTAGTCGAGAAACTATATACTCAAATGGGTTTTTTGTTCAGTCAATTTTGGGGGACCAATCATCGTATAGGGTTGTGAGTGGTATCATTAGAAAACCAGTCCAGCGTAGAATATGTAATTAAAAAGATTTTTTGAACTTTTGCACGGAGTTATTGAGGTTTAAAATTTTAAAGACGACCTCTTCTGGATAATAATGGTCTTTCATTTCTTCATATTGAGATATAAACGAACATAAAATTTCAATTGATATTTAATGGTTCCCATTATTTGATATTATCTGTTTTCAAGAAAACATAAACGTATTTTTGTATCTTTGACGTTTTCGTTCTTTTTTATCTACTTGCTACAGAGTCTCATTAAGGACTGATTCCTTGTTTTTTTTAGTGATAAGTGATATACAAACTAATTTGATCAGTCTATCTTCTTTTTGATGATATTTTGACATTTACGTATTTTTTTTTTTTTGAATGTAAATCTTTGTTTTTGTTATTTCATTTGTTTTTCGTTTATCTTGTCTCATAGTCCTAATATTGTCAGGCCTCATAGACCCACTAATGTGTCATTATTGACTTTCTAAGTGAGTTGAATTGGAAGCATTTTTTATTCATAAAACAACTATTCTTGATCAATATGTGAGATTTTTCGAAAGTTTTCTATCTCTTCCTCATTTGGTAGACAATTAAGCTAAACTTGAGTATACGCTTAGTTGGAACATTATGTGCGAACGCACATTACCGAGACTCTTTGGTGACAACGCCAACTGGTTTCATGTTATCTGTGACCACCAAGAGCACGAGCTTTGACGCCACATTATAAGTTACCATATGCTAGTGCATGCCTTGTACCTGGAGGGTGCATACCGTATCGGTATTCACTAACGGAATTGATCCATGTTTCGCCTAAATTTATTAGTGTATGTTGATTTTAATTCAGTTACATTCTTATTGTTCCAACATTTTTTTTTTCAAAATGGGAGAATACATGTGGGAGGCTGGCTTACTTTTTTTCGTCATTCAATTTTTCACCATTTCTTTACGCACCATTTCTTTACGGGGATATCAAATTAGATTAGAATAATTGCTATAAAATTGTTCTTAAAAAATAATTTTAATGGATTATACAAATCTGTTTCAAAACAAAACAAACTGAAAATTTCCTTAAGAAAAAAAAGCATCCAATCGGCAAAAAACTGCATCAATTGACAGCACTAAAAAAGCATCCATCGACAGTATTATCTATGGTCTGGACATTCTGATCAGAGCCTCGCTCAAAGTCTGGATATTCTGATCCTAGCCTGGTCTAGTGTCTGGATAGTTGTGTGGTATGATCTGGATAGTTGTGTGGTATGGTCTGGATAGTCTAAACAGAACTGTTTCCAAAGACTGTACGGTCTGCTCACAAATTTTTCCAGAATCTAGAAAATCTCCTCCGAACCAAGAGCTCCAACTAAAAAACGGCCAGTCCCCGAAAAATGATGAGTTAAGCCCACAAGGGGAGAACTTCCCAATTTTATTTGATGAACATCAAACACCACTCTAAAGACTAAGTTTTGGTCAATTCTGTCGAGCTGAAAATTTTTCATTGTTTGCAATAATTACTTCTTACAGAAGAACCCAAAAACCATGTACATAAAATAACGTCTATTTTTCTGAAAGTATTACATTATACCAATGCTTATGGTTACTTCAACCGTTAAAAGAGTCAGTCAGTATACCCTTATTGAGCGACCGAAGTGGTTCTAGCACTCCCAGTGCACGACTCAAGTATGACTGATCAGAGCCGATTTTGGTCTAGAGGGTCTGGCTGATCAGAGATTGCTTGGGTCGAGCACCTCGTCCAGGATGTGCGTGTACTTGGGTGTGTGTATGCGTATATTATATATATATATATATATATATATATATATATATATATATATATATAAATATATATATATATATATATATATATATATATATAATGTGTTTGTATGTATGTATGTATATGTATGTGTACGTATGTGTGTGTGTGCTTACAGGTTAGATATATCGACGAGAGTGGTGAATGAGTCATTGATGGCATCTGCTTTCACTGCAGCTCTGAAGGAGTCCATGCTCTTTGCCAGTACACTGTCCAGCTCAAACTGGACCGGGAATGTCTTCATCCAGAACCTTAACATTGTCATAAATATACTTTATCAACCTTTGCACTACATAGAGGGGGCTAATGTTTTCAAATATTTCATGGAAACCCGCTTTTTCTTCATACAGAATTCACCATTGAGCATTTTAGCATACCTCTGATCAGATTGTCAAGGTTCAGAATGCTAGGGGGTCTAAGAACCCATGACAAATTGCGAATGGACCAGTACTGCACGATAAAGTACCCACTACACCAAAACTGTCAAAACCACTCCAACTTGGGTATCTATGTATATCCCATTCAACATTACTTAACCATAGCTTCAGGTTGACCATAGCCTGACCAATGTTGGCTGCAATGATGGTGCCACGTGAAAGTTCCAGATGCAAAAAAAGTAGCCACAGTCACCAAAGTTGAGCAAAGGTGCTTGTAAAATGAACAGCCTCAAATGAGGAGAATAATAAGAAAAAGGACAGCTGAGATTAGGCAGAATACTATTACGCAGAATCCGCACAATTATAATATTATTATTACGTGGGAAGTATCCGATTTCTCAAGTTTGTCACTATTTTTCAACCACCATGTTTTAAGATTAGGGTTATAGGCGTGTCTGAACATTTGTGACAGCAAGAAACAAATTTAGTTCAATCTTGTTGCAACTTTGGTCATATCGATCACAATTATTCACGAGGCCTGTTTTTGCGTCGTTCTTTTTGTTGTTCTTCAACTTTTCATCTCTCTAGCCAAGTTTAAGTTGACCAAGTACAGTTTCACAGCTCGTCAACATTGTGATATTCATATAGCATTTTTGTACTTTTTAGTTTCATTTATTGATTGGCATTCATATCTAATGTTATCTTAATTTAGTTCAAATCCTGTGATCTAGACAATTGATTAATCTGCTCAGTGAAATAGATAATAATTTGCAGTAAAGTTACTTCTTTCATTCATTTCTTTCATGTTATTCATTTCTTAAACAAATTTTATGTTCAGCAACTTCTGTTTGAAATAATTGTGATTTCACATTTTTAAATTATATTAAATTTCATTCTATCAATAATCCATCTCATATTGAGTTGATAAATTTACTATTGTCAATTGCCCAGTGTTGTGACTATTTTCAACATACAAAGCATTCGCACCGCCAAATTTATCTACAAAACTTAGTTCAGTTTGCCCAAGTAAATACTTCAGCAATCGCGACGCGATTTCCTTATTGATCACGTGAAACTCGGGCATTAATCCAGATTCGCGATATTTCGCGAGAGGTTCGAGATATTTGCCAGAGTTTCGAAGTGACTTAAGCGGAGTCACGTAATGATTTTGAAACACGCGTTGTGCACGATCATTCAAAAATATTTTACTTGCAGAAGTGATTACACTTTTTGATTGCGAAAAGAACATAAATTTCAGGATCAAAACCCCATCCAATTACTGCATATAGTTACACCCTTTGTAATTGCACTCTCGTGCCAGAACGCGGATTACCATTTTCAAGATTAGGTCTTAATTGATTTGGGGGATCCAAATAAATCCTAGTATTACATTTAAAAAAAAAGAGGAAAATATTTTTTGCAGACAATCAGCCCTTTACCTTTTCCTGCTGAAACTCTTTTGATGAACAATTTTTGATTTTTTGGACTTAAGAATGATTTTTGGGATCTTTTCCGTTTGTGCCCCCAAGCATAGTGGGTGAAAATTATCTGCAAACCCCAGACGCATGTGCCATATTTTTAAATAATGATTCACTATATAATAGTACATGCTGTGTAACTGGTGGAATATAACGTACTTGGGTTTCCGTTTGTGCCCCATCCCATCACGTTATGCACCCCCGGTTACAGATCACGTGCCATTACATAGTAGATCATTGTGTTAAATAATAGCACGTGCGTCGGGGGGTGCAAATAATATGCACCCACTAAGCTGGGGAGGGGCACAAACGGCAAAGATCCCGATCGACATGTGCTCATTTAGTGGGGCTGCATGTAAAAACTGTACATTCAATTTTAAATGAAAAACACGTTTTTACATGTTTCAATTTTTTAGATCTGGCCATGCATAAAGGAAGATCTGGCATTCTAAAACTTGCACGTGCGTGTCTCAAACCAAAGTTTCATAGGGTGAAAACTGTAGCACAAATTGATCCGAACAATTTAACTTGAGCACAACAAATGTTATCAAACTTTACATTAGCTCACAGACGATGTAAATTTGAGCGCAAAAGTAACAAATGTACGCTCCATTAAAGCCTATTCAGTGGTTTATTCCGACTCGGATCTCTGCCCTGCGATTGCTATATCTCTAACATTTCGAATTGCAAATTTAAGCTTCAGAACTCGGAAACATTTTTTTATCCAAAAAAAGTAATTCACTACAATTCTTGGAAAACTCACAGCATTCACTGCTGAAAATTGCGACTATTTGGGAGTGAAAATAGTTTTTTGAGATAAAAACTCTATAACTCTACTTTTTGCTGTCAATTTCTCGAGCCAAAATACACTGCTTCCCAAGGGCATCACCCGACTAGGCGTAAAAAAAACTTTCGATGTCTTTTCACTTACGTTTGAAAACTAGTTCTATCAACTAATTGTTGTATATACATACTTGAGAACAATTTATTCTTCTTATTATTTTTCAACTCAATGCTTGCATTAATTCCCGTTGATTCCCTCGGCCTGGGGTGCAAAGCCACTAACCTTATGGCGAACCCCAATTGCAACAGTCGTTTCTCATTCTCATTTTTGTTCTTTTTCGACTTGTGTTTGCATGGTAACACACACTCACAGCAGTACTCTCTCTTTGCCCTCTCGTAGAAGGAGTGAAGTGTTTTCACCAACTGTTCAGAAGTTACAAACCACGAGTGCATTAGGAAGAACATGTGGGCTAATTTGTAGTCATTCCCAGTTGGGGCACCGTCCATACCTTTAACAAAAATTGTTAAATCTTACAGGTACTCTGCCAGGCCTGCGAGTCTTTTCCGCAATATTCCGAAAATAAAAAGAGGGAATGAATGTAAAAAAGGCAATTTATTTCCAAATCGGAAATTTTGTACGGGGCATAACTTGCATATGGAGTGCATGTGAACCATAGTTAATGGCGGAATAGCACATAAACCATAGTCTCTCATCGAAGTATAGATTGCTTGCAGGAAAATCTGGTTCAGCAAGAATTGGAAACTCGTTTTTTGGTGAATTTTAGATAGTAAAATAATAAATTAAAAGTTTTAGATAGTAATTTCAGATAGTAAAATAAACCCGGTTTTGTTTACAATTAGATAGTAAGTGAGCAATTATTTAAAACAAGGAAGCTCGTTAACGTGCGTTTGCACATGAAGTTCCGACCCCTGCTGATCTACATTTTTGACTTAATCGTCAACCAAATGAAAAGATAACAAAAATAGATGTTTGAGTTTACAAAAATCGGTAAACAACCTAACTATTAATTGAATTACATAATGCCATGTCTCATTAAAGCACCCACGAGATCTGCCAAGAAAAAGACTCCGAGAAAATAAACAAAAAAAAATATGCAAAACTAAAAAATTAACGGCGAAATCTCAATATCTAAATGTAAAAGCACCGAGTAAAAAAACGTCGAAATGCAATCAGATAAAACCTTAACTGCACAATTTTTCCTTTATCTTAACTATGCAGCAGATGGAATTTTTCCTTAATGAGTGAGACTAGGTGACAATTAAAAAGAAAAAATATTGAGGCGGAATTCAAAATCTATCAACATTTTTTAAATCAAATTATTTCAAACGTCTTAAAAATCATTAGCTTTTAACTACATTATTCTCGATAAATTTACTTAAAAGTCATTACGAAAATGGTAGGACCTGTCTTTGGTTAAACTTAGCTAGAGAGACGGACTAAAAGCTCAAGAAAATACAAACAATCTGCGAAAAGACAACTTAATGAAATTCGCTAGGGCTTCATTAGAAAATAATTGGGCTCTGTTGCTCTATGTGGCAATAGAAGAGAAAAAACACAAATATTAATCACTCATAAAACATTTACGAAAAGGCACATTCTCCCACAAACAAGACATCGGTTGCGAAATAATATATCGAAAGTTTATTTTTTGATTGACAAAGAGTTGGATCGGACCTCTTAATGATGAGAAAAAGTTACATGTTGACGAAAAGAACAACAAAAACTATATACAAAATCTATACAAATAACAAAAAACAAAAATATTAAAAAATGAAAGTGAATAATACCATAAACTTTAAGACTATTCGCTATGAACTGACTGGATAGAGTAATATCAATCATTCAATCCTCAATTGGAAACTTACAAGACCTCTCAGCATTTTACGACTACATAAAGAATAAAAAAACAGAAAAATTTAAAAAAAATGAGACAGAAGTGTCGAAGCCATTAAAAACTGAAGTTTATAGTACAAATTTTTCTTTTTTTAATTAATTGTTTGACAACGCCTGAATTCTTCTTTCTTTCTTTAGCTATAAGACTTCAAAAAAACAACAAATATATTAAAACTACGAAACCTTTGAGAAAACTAGCAGTATCAACGACATTAAATTTAATAGCTTTAAACGAAAATAAAAAAATACGCTACGTTATGCCTCGCTCGGAATAAAATGCAGTTTTTCGTTGACCAGTCATCAATAGGACATCAGCTTAATCCTGATGACTATGAAAACAGTAACAAATACAAGCAAAAGTCAAAAATTAATTAGAGAAGTGCGATAAGAAAGTGTCGAAGCCATTTAATCGACAAGGATTTCTCTGAAAACATTATCAATAATTTTTTAACGTCTTTTCCAATTCATTAAAGTCATTAGGAACAATCAAAATTTGAATGATATGATAAGATTCTTAAAGGCAACAAAACTATGATAAACAAAGTATCAAAAAATTTTAAAAATTATATGAAACCTCGTCGCATCGAAGTCATAAAGCCAAAAATTGAAGATAAAACAACTAACCAGATTAATTTTAGTTGCAGTGAAAACGACGGCGGTCCTATCATTACTCAGACTGACAAAGAGTTCGCAAAAATAGGTTTAATATCGGCTAAAGATTAGAAATTTTTCGAAAATTTTTTCAAAGTCTTAACAGCCATTAGCTGTCCGCTCAAAACGCTAGATTAATTCACTTAGTGTTCATTATTAACACTCTGACACTTTTAGTCAATGGTTCTATTGCAAAGAACTTCAAAAATTTAGTAAAACCTCAAAAAGAAAATGAAAATTTCCCTAAAGAGTAATAACACTCAGAGTCGTAGCCAAAAAAATATGAGCGATTCCTTGAAAGCTAATTTTCTGTTCATTGGGCATCATTGGACTGTAATTGAGGTCTGTCATTAAAGTAAACTGGATTTGAAAGGTGACTACTATCTTAGTCACCTAAAAACAATAAAAATATGAAAATTTTTCTAAAAAAAGCAGCTCTCAAATAGAATTCTAATTTTTTTGATAGTAAACTTCCCTATGAGACCAGAACTAGTGTTTTTAATCGACTTTTGTCTTTTAGGAACACAAAATTGTTGCATTGTAAAGATAATTTTTAGAGTTAAAAAAATTATAGAAAAAATGTTAATTCGAACAAAAATTACGCTAAAAGTGAACAAAAGTGAAGAACCAAGTATCCCGTGTTCACGTGAAACGTTGAACCTCGATAACTCCTCGAAAAAAAAAAACGAAATTCAAAACAATCTTTCTTCTTTTGAATTCTACGCTGGACGAGCTTTTTAATAATACGACTCACTTTTCTCTACGATGAATACGTCGATCGGCCAAAATTGTCTGAACAAAAAAAAACCACAAGCGGGGTTGGAACAAAAATCTTATAATAGATAATGTATTGTTTTTTTTAATTTCTGATCTGATGAGCAGTCATACATTTGTCGATAAAAACAAGTACTTACCAGTCAGCTAATCTGATCTTAAAAAAAAACATTTTAAATTAAGAAAAATTAAAAAAAAACATTTTAGCAGGGACCGTTAATAGAAAGCAAAGAAAAGAAAGTAAATAACTAGGAACTGATGCCTTTAAATGCAAAAGTCTGGGTTATTTCGAAACGGTTTACAAACACAACTTAACTCTTTTATGCATTTCGACAAATTCAGTCTGGCGTGCTTGATTTGAACATGCAAATCTACAATATTGTTTGAAGAAATAATTAAGGTAACTCAGTATTAGTTTTCACAAAACCGTTTCCCACTATTAGGTGCAAGTTCATCGCCTCATGCGGCTCGGACGTTTTCTCGCATAAAAATGAAATTCATGTAATTGTCATGGGTAAATCGATAGTTGTCAAAAATTTTTTGTACCTGTATTGAGAGCCATTTTGAAATACTTTTTCGAAATATATAGAACAAACGGACAAAATTATTGAAATTGCCGTACAATAGACACAAATTTGGGCGAAATAGTCTGCATCATCGTTATATTGTTCTACATCGGAAAAACCGTGGAGATTGTGGCTCATTTTATTCAAGTGCAACTCGCAAAACTTATTGTATCTTTTCCGTTTGTACCCCCCCCCCCCCCAGTACGTTACGCGCCCCCCAGTTACACAGCACGTGCCATTACATAAAAAAAATCCTTATGTAAAACTATGGCACGTGCGTCAGGGGGTTCAAATACTATGCGACCACTAAACTGGGGGAAGGGGCAGAAACAGAAAATATCCATTTTATCTTTGAGTCACTTCATTGTAAAATTGAATCCATTCCGATTCAGCATTGTTTTCTACAATCGTCTGAAAGCTCACTTTCGAGCCATACTCTAGGAAGCAACTTTTAACTCTCTATAAACAATATAATGCATAACAACACCTCCTTTTTTACAAAATGCTTCTCGGCCCTTTCGGAAACAAGCGTAAAAAAAGAGCGTCCAGACTCTCTAGTTTCCAGCTGACTAATATTGGTGTTTTTTCACCGCTCCTCGATAAAACTTTATTGAACACTTCTTTGATAAAACTTGTTTGATAAAATTCATGCCCTAAATTTTTTTAAATCTCCTTAACATTATTAAACTCTCTTTATTCTGTCGTTATACACCTTGATCAGGTCTTTGATTACAGGTTTTAACCTCTTTATTGATGTTAAAAACTTGCTTTCAACTTTACTTGCTTCAACTTTTGAGTTTTTTCTTCAATTTTTTTTAATATGTTGTTTTTAAATAGTATTCAAAAGAGTCAGCTAAGTTCAGCTTTAATGTTGTCAAACCACCGGACTCATGTTTCTCTATTGATATCAAACTCAGCTTAGATATAATTTAAATAGATTTGTTCTCAATTTGTTTAAGTTTGACGATTAAAAGTAATTTAAAACTTAAAAAAGTTATTCAGGAACACGGAAAATATGATTTTATAGTACTTGTTCATCGTGTTTGTTTAAATTTCTGTAGTATTTTAAGGCCTGTCTTTATCTTAATTTTAGATAGAACAACCATCGGCATAATTTTGTCCTAAGAAAAAACAGAGCAAATAGCAGCTTTTCGTGTTTCGTAGCAAAAAAGTGCCTTAGAAGGAGCTTTAATATTTAGAAATGTAATCTCTTGGATCTTAATTACCTAAAATAAAAATAGTTTCCAGTAATGTTTTTTGGTTAAAAAAGGATGCTGTGTTTTTAATTCCATCTACGTTGTTTACATTTTCTTCAGTATGGGAAGTTGCTTACTTTTTTATCATTTTGGTCTAAATATATCCACAAAGCTAGTGTAGGTAACTTCCAGGAAACTGATGGCGGACTATATTGATATATTGACTTTAAGACAAATAAGCGTGTCAGAAATTTGCTAGCAAAAGTTTTGATAGAAACAGAAAGTTGTTTAAAGAACGCGCTTTTTTGTTTGAGATTAATCTAGAGCTAACAAAACAATGATATTATATTTAAAAAATATAAAAAATACTAATACTTAAAAATAAGCATGCTTACCCCGATTTATGGAAAAACAAAAAGTTTAGCCAAAAACTTTTCTGAAAAACAAAGTCTGTTATGCTCAATCAATGTGAGTTGGGTCAATTGTATCGCGATTGGTATTATCCAACTAGAAAGTGGCAATTGCGTCGCGAATGGCGAATGTGTTATCTATCTTTTGTTGATTACTTGGCGATTAGGCAATCGCGTCGCGAATGGTTGATTTCTATTTAGTTAGTTCAATTGAGAAGCGTTTGACAAAGATTTAATTCAACTGAGCGATAGCGCTGAAATGAGAAGAGTGACAACTAAAATTAAATAAAATGAAGAAAAGGATTTGTTCAACATTTGATCAAACATCCGGGAAGTAAAATTAGATTTGTTTACAGTATGAAATCATTAGACAGCATGAACAGACATTACTTGCAAAGTGGGAGGAAGTTAGTAAGAAGTTAGCAACAAAATGAACTAAATAGGCATTCGCCCTTCAAATGGAGTATTCAAACAAACATAGACTAAAGTACGAGTGTAGATACAAGAAAGGTATCTATCACCGTACGACATTTCTCCCCTCTTGGAAAGAAAATAAATTATTAATTAAAATCAGAAAATTAGTAAATATTCACCGGTTAGTAAGTAGTAAAATATTAAATAATAATTAAAATATAAGTTTGAGAGAGAAAGTTTGTTTTAATAAAGTTTTTATTCACTGTCACTTTGCTCAGCCGTTTCCGCTTGTAATACAGTCATCTCTCTCGGCTGTTCTTGTCGGTCATCAATACTCTGATATGAATCTCCTACAGTTTCGATGTCTTGATCGTCGACATATCCTTCGGTATTGCGAACCTTTTCAACAATTGTCTGGGTCTTCTTTTTCTTTAACGTTCGTTTACTTCTTCTGACAGATGAAGTATCAGAATCCGATGTGTCGCTTATGGTTAAATTACGTTTTGAAGTTTTCTTCAAAATTGGTGTTGGGTGTGTAGGTGTCGGTGATGTTGTTTGTGTTGTAGATGGTCCTGCTACAGTCGAATCATCCATTTGCGGCGCAATTGGACTTATGTTGAGTACTTGTACTAAATCAGGTCTGTTTTGAAAAGCTGTGTCGTATTTTGGATTCCTTTTCGGAATACGCATCTTTAGTGATCGTGCGATGTTGCTTGTTGTTGAGATACATGAACGTCCAGAAGAAACTATACTTACATCGTCGGCTTGTCGTTTATTCCTCTTAATTTTCTTGTCCCCGGTGTTTTTCCGAATTAGGTCTTTTTTGTGAAGTTGAATTTTCTGCTCTAATGTTTTTTCTGTTATTTTCTGCGGGCGGCGATCTATATATTCTATTAATTTTGTTTCGCGTTCGGCTCGTGTCCCGAATTTCGCGATGTCAGAGTTCCTGACTCTAACTTCCTGTTTATATGGCTCCTTTATAACGCTCGTTGTCGGGCTTATTTTGCAGACGGTGCTCCCTGGCGCTAGTACTTCATAGAGACCGTCTAAATTCTTTTTCTGTCGTTGGCTTTCGTGACGCTTTCTGGCCAATTTAACTTGAATACTTCTTTCGGAGCATGGTATCTCGCGGCAAATGGCTTCGGGTTTAAGGAATCTTGTTTCTCCGTCCTTGCGTTTTTCTTGTTCCAATCGTGCGCGAGAACTTGCAGCGCAAATGACCTTTTCTATTTCTGTGTCGGAGCATAACGCAGTGTCGGCCCATTGTTCCTCCGTTAGGTACGAACGACCTGGGATTGTGTCCTCGTCTAAATAATAATTAATTATGGCATTATAGTTCAAATTTTTATTATTAGGTTTAGTAGTGATATTTGATATTGGTGTATTACATTTTCTGCCAAAATGTGCCTCAAATGGTGTAATATTTTAATATTTAATGTTTTTTGTTTTGATATTCTTAATCGTTGTATTATTGCTTTCAATGAATTTTCTAAATGAAATTTTTTATTTAATTGTGATTTCATGCAAGATAATTGTCGTTTAATTGTTTGAATAATACGTTCTACTAATCCGACTGCTCTATGGTCATTTGCTGGTGCATATATAGGTGTAATATTATTTTCAGTACAAAATGTCTCAAAATTTTTTCCTGTAAAACACTTAGCCTGATCTAATCTAATAGTTCTGGGTACTCCGTGTTGATATATATAATTATTTAAGAATTTAACTACATTTGGGCCTGATGCATTGTTTACTATTTCTGCCGTAGGGTATTTAGAGTATCTGTCTATACTTGTAATAAAATATTGTTCTATGCCTTTCTCATTTAAAATTGGTCCACCAAAATCTAGTTGTATTTCCTCATTCGGTTCACTGCACTTAGGTAAAGGTGTCCATTTGCGGTGCGAAATCACCGGTTTAAGATTCTTACCTATTTCAGTGCATGCCTTGCATTCACTAGCTTTTGCCAATATATCTCTGTGGATATAAGGCCACCAGATATTCTGAGCCAACGATAACATTGCAAAACTGCCCGGATGAGTAGAGTGTATGTCCTCGAGTACAGCATCCTTTATAGCTTTGGGAATTGCTATTCTTTCGTCTAGACAGACGCATCCGTTTTTTACACTCAAGTCTCTCCAATATGAATGGAGATACGGACTAATTTCCTGCAGTCTTTCGGCGTCGTCTCGTAATACACAATCTCGTACCTCTTTTAAGATTGCATCCTTCCCCGTTAATATTGCGAGGAATTTTTTGCTGAACACTTTCTGAAGTGTTTCGTTAAACATCAGGTCATCTGTTTCATCGATCATGCTACCTGTCGGAGTTTCAGTACGGCTTGTATTGTTTGATTCTGGGGTCGATGGAGTTGTATCAGAAAAGGTGACTCGTGCTTTTGCTGGTGTTGATTTTGAACGGACTGCTTTTGATTTTGACATAATTCTGAGGCTGTTTATAGTATTTTGTGATTTGAAAGGTTTATTTTCTTTATTTACGAAGTAATTGTTTGAACGCTGAATTTGGGCAAAAAGCGGTTTGTTTTTGGGTGTGTAGTATTTATACTCGAATTTGGGTATTTTCGCGCTTAATTTGGTGTTATTTGGTGGATTAGTTGCTTTATTGCCATTAATGGGTTGAATTGGGACTAATTGTTCAGATTGTTCACATTCTTTACTGTCTGACATTTGCACCTCTTTTGCAACGAATTTGCTAATGGAATGTGAATTATTGACTTTATGCTGATTTGGTACGAAATGTAATTTGCTGGTTTTAAGTGGCATTTGCGACGCAAATGGATGATCAAAATGAGTATTAACATTTGAATTTCTAAGTGTTAATTGCGTTGCGAATGAAGGTTTCAACTGTGAAGTTGTTAATTGCGGTGCAAATGGTAATTGAAATTTTGTCGAATTAATGTTTAACTGTGTGGTTAATCGCGGTGCGAATGGAGGTTTTATTTGTTGTGGTGGCATATTTGACTTTAATAGAGTCTGAAATTTTTTAGTTGTTGTTTCTTTATTCGCTATAAGATGTTTCATTGAATCACGAATTTTAGAAATTGTTGCTACAACAAAATGTTCGTCATAAGTAGATATCTTTTTAGCTCTAGCGAAGGGGTTTCTGGAAATGTAATCAACAAGTCCCATTTTTGCACCTGGCATATGTTCGATGGTGAAATTGTATGGTAACAGTCTATCTATCCAGCGAGACAAACGGCTGTTATATGATTTATTAGAGCGATGTTCTTTGAGTATTGATAATAGAGCTCTGTGGTCTGTTACTACCGTGAAATTTTTTCCGTATAGATAATATTTAAAATAGTCAATTGACCACACTATCCCCAGTAGTTCCAATTCGTTGACACTGTAGCGTTCTTCTGTTGTATTGAGAAATCGTGACGCGAATGCAATTGGTTTCCAACCCTCTGGTGTATTTTGTTCTAAAGCTGCCCCCAATCCTGAGCGTGAAGCGTCACATTTTACTCGAACGTCTAATTTGGGATTGTAATGACTATTTTCAGTACTATTTGCTATTTTTTCTTTAATTAGATTAAAGTGTTTTGTGTGTTCATCTGTCCAGACGAATTTTACTGATTTCTTTAGTAGTGGTCTAAGAGGGTGACATAATTGTGCTAGGTGTGGTATAAATTTACCGATATAGTGGACTGATCCTAGAAATGATCTAAGACGTTTTAATGTTGTTGGTGGTGGTATTGTGAGAATTGCAGCCGTTTTGCTTTCTAATGGTGATATACCTGTTTGTGTAAATTTGTAACCGAGCCATTCTATTTCTGGTTTTGCAAAGTGACATTTTTGTAAATTAATTCTCAAATTATCGTCATCTAGCTTTTGAAGACATTTGAAAACTAAAGCTAAATGGTCTGCTTCAGTGCCTGTACTAACGATTATTATATCATCCAAGAAACAGTATGTGTTTTGCAAACCAACTAGAGTATAGTCCATGGCTTTTTGAAATTCCGCCGGCATGTCTGTGAGACCATAGAAACCTGTTTTGAATCTATATGTACCAGTAGATTCACCACATATTATATTAAAATTACAATGTTTTGCTGTTTCGTGATGTAATTTTAATTGACTATATGCGTATTTAAGGTCTAATGTGGTGAAATAGGCTTGTTGACTGTTGTGTGTACTTGTTAAATGTTGTGGGATGGTATCAATTAACATTTCAATATTTGGCATTTGATATTTGTTTTTGTGTATTGCTTTATTTAGAACTTTTGAATCTAGTGCTAGCTTTATTGACTGGTCTTTCTTTACGGTTATTACGATTGGGGATATGAAGTTTTCATCCGAACAACTAGATGATTTTTCAATATGGCCTTCTGTCTGTAGTCTTTCTAATTCATCTGTAACTCGCGGTTGGAGATTTATCGGAACACGTCGGCCTTTTTGATGCTTTGCTGTAAACTTTTGATGAAACTTTGATTTTGCTACATGTGTTTTAGATAGACCAATTCTTGATCTAAATGTGGAAATCGCGTCGCAACTGTCTCTTTAATTTTACATGCAGAATTAGTGATGTTATTAACACATTTACCAGTTTCTGGTTGTTGTTGGACAACTGCAATCCTCAGTGGGCCAAACAGATCTCTTCCAATTATGTTTTTGTGGCCGTCATCTACCACTGTCAACATTGCTGATACATTTTTCCAATGGTTGTAGGTCACTGCAGTTTCCAAATGCCCGATGATTTTGATTGGTTCGTTGGAGAACGTTTTCAGGTTCCTTTTTTCTGACGAATCTGTCCATCTTGCAGATTTAGTTGATTGTAGGATTCTGTTTGCTAGACTTTTTGTTATAATACTCACAGCACTACCAGAGTCGATCATTGCCGATGTTTGTATTTCTCCAATCTGTACTGCCACATTCAGTGGTTCCAGTTGATGAACTGAATCTGAAGATATAGCTGCCACGTAGTCGTCTGAGTCACTTTCATAGTTTGAATCGTATACTTGTTGGTACAATTGTTGGTAGCTTGTTATATAGTTTACTGATTCCTCGTCATCGCTTTTTTCTGGTGATTGTTCAATTTGATTTACGTTTGCTTTTTGGTTTTTCTGTGTTGAATTCTGCTGCTTCTTTGGTTTTCGACATTTTCGAGCAAAATGTCCCAAAATACCGCAATTGTGGCATTTTTTTCCGTTCGCGGGACAAATCTTTTTGTGGTTGTGACTCCAGCGGAGACCGCAATCGGTACAAATACTTGTATACTGGTAGTTTGCAGGGATAGTTGGATAGCGTGTGAAGTCACGTTTTGCTGGAGGTGCATTCGCGTTACGATTGCGAATATAGCTATTGTTGATGTAATTTACAGATGTATTACTTGTCATTAAGTTTTGGTTAATTTTCTGTTGATTTTGTGCTCCCATTTCCATTTGTATGGCAATTTCTAGTGCTTTTGGTGGTTCCACAGTTTCCTTCAACAACTCCTTTTGAGTTTCGTGATCGAGCATATTGAGTATGAAAGCATCCCGAATTAATGTTGTTTCTTCGCTTCCGAGGTTGCAATTTTCTGCCAGTTCTATGAGACGACCATAGAAACTCTCTACTGACTCTCCCTTTTGTTGTTTGCATGAGTAAAATACGAAACGATCGTAGGTTATGTTACGAACCTTTGTGAATGATTCTTCCATTGCCTGCCACAAATCTTTTAGAGGTTGTTTCTCTACTTGAAAGTGTGGGTATTTGCTCTTGAAGATGCGACGCCCCTCTGTGCCAATGCTTAGATACAGCAGCGATATCGTCTTCTGCTCACAAAGTGTCCATGGTTTGTCTCCACAGAGAATTCCAATTTCATCAACCTTCTTGCATCTGTTTTGCCAGTTCACTTTCAACTGCTGGTTTCGAACCTTACGATCTCTTTCTGTGGCCTGCGTATGGTTTTCTACTGGTTCTTCATATGTAGGTTCTGGTGGATAGTTCACTGATGCAGGAGGATCATCTAAGAGAGTGTCAAGTTGTATTCCTTCCTTGGCGAGAAGAGCAAGTTTCCAATTTTGTGTCCATTTGTCCCACGTTAGAGTGGGTGTTGCTGTGGGTTTCTCCCAAAAGGCTTCTATGTCTAGTGGAGTTTTCTTTGAGTCCGCTGCTGACTGCGCCATGTTATGCTCAATCAATGTGAGTTGGGTCAATTGTATCGCGATTGGTATTATCCAACTAGAAAGTGGCAATTGCGTCGCGAATGGCGAATGTGTTATCTATCTTTTGTCGATTACTTGGCGATTAGGCAATCGCGTCGCGAATGGTTGATTTCTATTTAGTTAGTTCAATTGAGAAGCGTTTGACAAAGATTTAATTCAACTGAGCGATAGCGCTGAAATGAGAAGAGTGACAACTAAAATTAAATAAAATGAAGAAAAGGATTTGTTCAACATTTGATCAAACATCCGGGAAGTAAAATTAGATTTGTTTACAGTATGAAATCATTAGACAGCATGAACAGACATTACTTGCAAAGTGGGAGGAAGTTAGTAAGAAGTTAGCAACAAAATGAACTAAATAGGCATTCGCCCTTCAAATGGAGTATTCAAACAAACATAGACTAAAGTACGAGTGTAGATACAAGAAAGGTATCTATCACCGTACGACAAAGTCACGCTAATTTTAAACATTTTAGAATCGAAGAATTTTTAGAACTTGTACCAAAAACATAAATTGTATTCATATTTTAACGACATCAAAAACGATTTAATTCAACGGAAAAATTAATAAATCACTGATAATTATGACCGGCTTTATCGAACAATATGTAAAATAGTCAGCCTTACCAAACCCATCCACACATTTTTGGGCCATTTCCTCCAAAGAGCATTCGGGTGGGTAATCGTTCTGCGAATTCAACTCAATAGTCGAGTTTGACCGTCTGTTCGGGTTCATAAAACTGCCCCCACTTTTGGATCCATCGAACGCGTACACGTCCAAATGCGAGGGCACCGGATTGAGAAACTGACATTTCGGGGTGTAGTTTAAGCTTGTTTTGCGACTTGGGGAGGTCAAGTCAGACGATTGGTTCTCTAACGAGATGGTGGCTAATTTCCGAAATGAACCGTCTCTTGCCGACCTTGGGTACTCCGAAAACGTCGTCGGCGCTGCTGATCGTGCTGAAAGGTTATTGGATGCCGAATCTATCAGTTCGTCTCGGCTGCATTCGTACAAAGAGTTGAAACACGAGATAGATGTTGATAAACCCGAGTTTGCAGACGACGATAGCGTTGTCGGATTCCTTTGTGTCGTGTCAAGGTCAAAAGATCCTCCGCCGTCCGCCGTTTTAAATGAGACGCTTGGCGACTTGAGTCTACGAACCGAAGTTGTCGGCTTTACAGGAATCGATACCGAGGTCTCGTTTTTACCTGACGTCAGATTTGAGTTCTCGTCGATCGAATTGTAACTGTCGCCCTCTGATAAACTTATTTCTAGCTGAGGCACGGAAGCGATGGTGCTCGAAGCTACGCTCGTCGAATTTACGAGCCGTGAACGCGTGTTTGAACTTGCGCGAGTTGAAGTTTCGACAACTTTTTCAAAGTCAAAAACTCCTTGTTCTGATTCTTGCATAGTTGATGATATCATTACCGGCGTTGTAGGCGAAACACTTTCACTCCGGCGAAAGCCGAAATCGCGAGCATCGTTCGTATCAAATTGAAAAAGCAACGAATGTGGATCAAGTCCGGAATTAGTCACAGCGGGGGAGGGTAGAACCCAAGAATGGGTTGCATTTTTTGAGGTTTCGGGGTTCACAAATGGGGGGGTTATCATAGGAGCTAGGGGGGTTAGAGGGTTTAATGGATCCAGTTTGCTTCTGCTGACGTCACCAGACGAAACTCGAACTTTGATTGGCTTAAACGAAGAATAACTTTCTATAACTTTGTCTTCATTTATTTTGCAATCGTCGCCAACTCGAGAAAAATTTCGTTTTTGACAATCATATGCAGAAATCGATCCGGTTTTCACGTCGTTTTCAGAACTTTCCTCAATTTTAATATTAATCTGATCTGGTTTCAAGTCACTTTCGGCTATTTTATCATTCGGTTTAGCAGAGCTGGTTGAATGGTCAAAGCTGTTCATTTCAACATCACTTCCACAAAAAGCGAAGCATTCATAGTGCAGAAGACTTTCTTTATCCGAGCTTCCTTCACGCCCAAAAGATTCACTGTTTTTATATTCTGTTTTCTGAGCATGTTTCGATTGTTCGGCTCCGTGAGACTGGTGTGAGTTTTCACTCGCCGTTTCAATTCGAAATTTGTCGGCCCTATGAGATGTTTTACGCCCGCCGATTGCGTTATTAATCGTTTCGGGGTTTTGGGCATTTTTCCCATTTGTGGGCTTGTGGGAAATTAGGGAAGAATCATGTGCGAATAAATCGTCATGAATTGAATCTTCTTTAGCTAACGGGGGTTGATTTTTAAGTTGTTCGCAGCATTCATCTTCGGCTTCATAATCTTGCCGAAAGGACGGAATTTGATCATTCGGATTTTTCAAAACAGTCGAAGGGATTATAAGAGACGTCTCAGAATTTGTGGATTCAAAGGAATTTTTAAAACTATTAAGATTTTTTGAGGAAATCACAGACTTCATTATATATTAATTTGCTGAAATAATTGAGGTTTGTGGAGATAAAACTGCCGTGTAAAATGTGCAAAAATAATCAAATTTTGAATATATTTTTCAATAAAGAGAGGTTCATTTTGCAAGGTTGAAACCTTATGACGTCAAAAGAATTTTTTGTGAGGCTTCAAAAATAAGTCAAGGTATCGTTAACCAAGCGATAAATTTGCTTAATTCCTTTATTTTACATTCTAACCAGGAATAATTTGTCATAAACCGGTGGTATATAAAGTCGATTAGAGTACCAGCAGTATCAAGTTTACCAACTTAATCAGTTTATAATCAGCTATAATAAATGGAATTATTACGCAAACTGTAAAAAACCCCCGGCGCCTGCATAAACAGTTTAGCACAAAAGCAAAATTTGGCGCAAAGGAAATAATTCTTTACGTCATTATCGCTGAATTTCTTCCATTTTTCCTCTCTCTCTCGCAGGCTACAAAAATTGTACCGCTAATGACAAAATACAAGCAACTAACGTCTAAGTGTTACAGTTACCCTCTTTATAGTAACAAAACAAAAACCTCTAATGCAAAATAGAAGCATAATTTGCTACATTAGGTAGAATTAGATTGGTTCTTTTTTAATAAAATTCAATCGCTAAGAGAAAAAAGAAAAGAAAATAAATTGCAATTTTGATAAACAAACTTGCGCGTAAATATCGCAATCTAATTGAATCTGTACTGAAAATTGTTTGTCAAAGTAAATTTCAGACGAGACATTTTTTCATCACTCGTTAATGATATTAATCAAAAATATCTAATCGAAATTAAGAGCGTTTTCTTCTGTACTTAAGTGTAGATAGTATAGCTATTTGTTGGGCTACCCGACAATAATTATCTGTGATTTGTAAAAATTAAACCAACGTTTTTTAATTAAAGATATAATCTACTTCCTAAAAAATCACCCTAAATAATTTCCTGTTTACTACCTTCAACGAACAAATTATTCGGTGATAGTGAACAAAATGAAAAATTTTCATTAATTAAGTCTTTATGACTCATCGAAATTGATCTTGGGAAAACTGTATTTAGTGTTCACAAAATTTGATTAATTGTAATTTTATGAATTATAACGCTCTTGTCTTAAAAAAATAAAGGGTTTTCAAAAGTCTATACTCATATCAAAAAAATTACAAATTTCCTTCAAAAATGCTTTAAAAAATTCACGGCAAAATCACTTAACATGTCTGCGTTATGGTCGTTTATTGGTCAGTAAATGGCTTCAAAAAATGTGAGGACTTCAAACTAATGAATAAAGTGAACACTTTCCTTTGTTCATAGCTTTAAACTGATGTAAAAAGTGAACAACGTTTACTTTTATGGTCTGAAATTGCCGGAAGATAAAAATTTTACAGTGCATTTTATAGTACTTTAAACTGACATATACTATTGTGAATAATTGCTTTAATCTGGGCCAAAATTTGAAAATGGCTTTAGTTCACTAATTTGAATTGGTCTGAGCAGCCCCTTCACCCTCCCCCGGTCGCCCTACACAGCTGAACAATGAACAAATTATTTAATCATAGGTATATATATATATATATATATATATATATATATATATATATATATAAATCCTAAAAGTAACTTTCGGTAACGAATTGAAAATATAACTTATGCAGAACAACAATCGATACCCTAGAACACTGAAATAAAGGCAAATTGCTGAGTAGCTCTAAAATAAATTTCCCGGCCGTTGAGAATTTGGGAATCTTAGGAAAGGTCTATTTCGCACATACTAAAAAGTATCGTTTGTCACTACCATTTTAAAAATGAGTGAAAATGATCTTGCGTAAGTGCTGCTCAAACATAAACTGACTTTGTAAAATTTAGTGAAACTAGTTAATAGTTGTGGCTATATAGCCACAACTATTAACTAGTTTCACTAAATTTTACAAAGTCAGTTTATGTTTGAGCAGCACTTACGCAAGATCATTTTCACTCATTTTTAAAATGGTAGTGACAAACGATTTTAAGTTTGAGCAGCACTTAATTACGCAATATCAATTTGATTCTATTAAACTATTACTATATAGTAATAGTTTAATAGAATCAAATTGATATTGCGTAATTAAGTGCTGCTCAAACTTAAAATCGTTTGTCACTACCATTTTAAAAATGAGTGAAAATGATCTTGCGTAAGTGCTGCTCAAACATAAACTGACTTTGTAAAATTTAGTGAAACTAGTTAATAGTTGTGGCTATATAGCCACAACTATTAACTAGTTTCACTAAATTTTACAAAGTCAGTTTATGTTTGAGCAGCACTTACGCAAGATCATTTTCACTCATTTTTAAAATGGTAGTGACAAACGATTTTAAGTTTGAGCAGCACTTAATTACGCAATATCAATTTGATTCTATTAAACTATTACTATATAGTAATAGTTTAATAGAATCAAATTGATATTGCGTAATTAAGTGCTGCTCAAACTTAAAATAGACCCTTGTACAAAATAACGAAACTAGAAAATAGATGTCATAAAAATTAAATTAATAAAGAGGCTCGCTCATGTGTGTTTGCACATAATGCTCCAACCCCGCTCATCCCCATTGTTGATCTCATTATCTAGCAAATGAGGAAGAGATAGAAAACGTTCGAAAATTCACATCTTTTTCAAAAATATTTGGTGAACGAATTGAAAATCGTATTAAACGCCAGCCACTGAACGAATTAAATAATACCACATTAGAAGGCCGATAAGACTTACCTACCAGTAACGACACTACGAGACAAAAGAAACAACTAAATCGAAAAATAGCAACAAATTTAATTACGACCAAACATTTCCTATTTTTAATTGCAATTAAAAACAAGGACGCAATAGCATCAAATAAAACCAAAGGAAAAAATTTTTTATTACTGGATTGACAAGAGACGTGTGTACTTTATGGAGCCTAAGCAACAAGTATTAAAAAAATACAAAAAAGGGGGAACTTGAACACATTTAAGATTTTTGAAAACAATTAGTTCCAGAGCCATGAAAATCATTAGCTATCAACTGAAATCTTTAAGAAGGGTAATTTATACCTCTATAGGAATCAATTGAGATTATTTCAAAAATCTACAAACTGAACAACAAACACACACAATTACAAAAATTTAGTTAAGTTTGGCGGGAAAACGATCCCGAAGCCGTTAAAACGTTAAAACCATAATCTATTCGATTGAAAAATTTGATATGGTCACATGCACCTTCCTTAACGCAAAAAATCGTTAACGGGACTGAGTCATGAAAACAAAAAATAACAACCGACATAATGGAAACTCAAAACTTCACGGAAAATTTTAAGCAAACACAAAGTTAAAGACATAAAAATCATGAACTTTTCACACAAAAAATAACATGTTCAATTGCACGTAAATAAAATCTGTATAAAATGGCGCAGTGACATGAGATCATTCTGGTCCCCAAATAAAACATTTAAACACGCCAAACACAAGGCATTTGTTTTTAAAAAAGACAACGCTTCAATAAAATCCGATTAGTTTTTGAATTATGAAAATGTACGATTTAGCCAAAACAAGCCCCGCTGATGCCGCTTGGCCTTTAAAAACACATTCGACTTCAAAACGCTCTGGCTGTCAATAATATGACAAAATAGGACATCAAATTTCGATAATGCATTTTTAATGATTATCGAGTTGTATCAGCGAAAACCACTGTAGTTAAGTCCAAAGCAGTTTCAAATGAAACTGAAGTAAATTTAGCTTTTCTTGAAGTTTACCAAGACTGTGTCAGCGGTTTTTATGTCTGTCCTTCGGGAAAAACTTTCCCAGAGTGGACCAAAGAAAACTATTGGGCGCCACTTCTGATAAAAATATTGAATTTGGAAAAATTTAGCCAAATTTTAAAACAGTTCATCAACGCACCTCTGTTTATAAAAGTAAAACCAATAACACAATCGTTAACAATATTAACCACTCGTTAGCAAAATTGACAAAGATTTTATTGATAATCCAGAAAAAGTGAACAGAAAACACAAACAGTGGAAATCGGTCAATTGTTCATAAAAATTTAGTTCTCGATAACTCCGTGGAAAAACAAAATTAAAAAAAAACGCTTTTAGATTATATATCTTACATTGGATAGGATACTGAATGATAACACTCAAAACCGTCTCCGATGAATTTATTGATCGGCCAAAATTGACCGAACAAAAAACTCAAGTAAACATATAGTTCCTCGACCACTAAAGTTCGTGGGAGCAATAAAAAGAAAACAACTAATACATTCTGAATAAGAAGAAACTCCAAGAGAATGTAGTACATTTTGCGTCGATTGCTTTCAGTAATGTAGAGTTGCTAATTGCAGTCAAAGAAAAATTGAAAAATAGGGAAAACAGTAAAATTTTTGAAAGTTTATAAAACTTATTTCAATCAGTCATCTAATCGCTTTAAAATTGCCATCTTAATGGAAAAATGCAAACGAAACTGCTGAAGCTATTACTATCTATGTTTTTTACTACTATTTATAAGAAGTAATTTTTGAGAACATTTTGATTCTTCCATTCAGTTTTTCATTTTTGCAGTTTGTAACTCGGCATATTTAAACAACGTGGACGAAAGAAGCATTTTTGGTGAAAAAAGCAGAAAATCGAAATATTTTGCCAAACTTCTATCTAAAAAGTTGGATCAAGCAGTTCAGTAAACTTCTTCTGTTTTCATAAATGAAGCCAATAACGCTTTCTTCAACATTGCTAACTCCATTTGTAGCACATTTGACATATCTTAAGCAAAACTTGTGATTCTAAAGAACGAATATCGAAACTCTTCCGCAAAATTTTAAACCTCGATACTACCCGGAGGAAAAACGGAATTAAAAAAAACTTTTTTTGATATATATTCTAAGCTTGACGGCGTTTCTCATGATACCACTCACAATTCGATTCGGTGAATACTCCGACTCTATGGTGGGTCGCAATAATTTTTGGAAACCTACATAAGAGGTTCTTTTTGTTCCAATCCTCTCAATTTGTTTGAATTTAGAATTCTTTTGCAGGTCTGGTGTTTTGTTAAATTATTTTTGATCGATCGATAAACTTTACAAAAGGGGACACTAAACACGACAGATGCAAAATTGTTACAATGGAAACACTTTTTCCAAAAGGAGAATTGATCCTTCGATAATCTTTTGATTTTCTCGCTTTCTCGAGGTAACATTACTCGTAGATTTTGGAAACAACAGGTTTTGGAAAAAAAGGAAAAAGGAAAATTTATTTGAGGAGATTAATAAATTTTTTCCAGAGTTTTTTGGAAAAGCGACCTTTAATTTTTTAATTATTTTCGTTCTCTAAATTTCTGAATATTCACTATGACTTAGAATGTTTGCATTAGTTATCAGTAACTGCTATTTTCATTGATTTTTACCTCTATACTTAAAAGAAGACCTACTCAGGGTTCTCATTTGGTAACAATACATTATTATTTATACATTTGCCAAATCAAATGCGAAAGATGTTGATTTTTATTGGCTTGGATTACAATTAATTTTCCATCAGAAAAGAACTTAAAAGCTCAATAGAAAGCGGCATACGCTATAATGAGAACACTATTAAAAAACAACAATTTTTTCGACAAAGTTCTTCTAGCAAAACTCGTTTGTAAATTTCTCCAAACAAAATGATTGTACAGATATTTAAAATATCAGATTTTCTGATTGTTTTAAATTAGTTTTTCTTTGAAATCGCAAAAAGTGTCGCTTGCTGCAGTGTTTCTCGCAGTTTATCACATAAATTTTAATTTGAATTGTAGTATTAAATAAAACAAGGCGGCTGAGCAATGTGCGATGGCACATAAGGTTCCAACCCCAACCATCCTCAATTTTGGCATAATTGTCTACCAAATGAGGAACAGATAGAAAACCCAAAAATTATTTTTTGGGAATCCCAAAAAAGCCCAAGTATTTTTCAAAAAAATTGTGTATGAACGATTAGATAGCCTCCAAAGCAAACAACTAAGTGGAGTAAAAATTGAAGCATTAAATTGCTGTGATAAGCCAATATTAAGAAACCGAGTCAAGACGAACAGCAAAATCAAACAACAACAACAACAAACATTAATCACATCAAAAAAATTTTGTCCGTATTAAAAAAAAATTTAATAACAAAGTCAACATACCGTCAGATGGACCTAAAACTAAACAAAATATCTCATAAATCACCAGAAAAGATATGGACCAGTCCATAAAAAGTTTTGGTAACAATTAGACGAAAAAGAAAACAGTAAAGTTAAATAATTCGCTTATTTTTTTAAAACAATTAGTTTCAAGGTAATTAAAACCATTAGAAATCAAGTAAAATATCCTAAAAGTTTACGACTAGCAATGATTCCATAGAAGGGCATTAGGACCTTTCCTTATTCTTTTCTTTAAGCGGCTAAAAAGAACAACAAAAAAACAACAAACAAAAATTCAATTGAAACTTGCCAGAAAACGCTGTCAAAACCGTCAAGCCATATTTCGGCCCTCAAAATATATTTGTTTGCGCCTTCTTCAAACACCGATAATGTAGTATTTGGCCATTTATGAGTGAGACTAGGTAACAAGTAGACAAAAAAGAGATAAGGGCAAAAGTATGTAATAAATTTGATTTTTTTTCGAAACAAAACTATATCCAAAGTCATATAAAACATTAATTACAAAATGAAATATTTAAATAGGGTCGTTTATTCGTCCAAAGGAATTCTTTGAGACCTACAATTATCCAGAATAATTCTTGCGTCTACGAAAAGAACGTCAAACATGACAAAACACAAATTAATTTACTTTTTTTTGTGAAAAACCGGTGCCGAAGTCAGTAAGGTCATAGCGCATTCTTTAAAAAAGTAGACTTTGGGAAATCAATCCCCTTTGACGCCTTGACAGCCACAATGTCATATTTGACCTGTAACTAACGAAATAAGGTACCAAAAAGAAAAATAAAAATAACAAACTCGCGGAGTTAAAAAGTTTTTTATTTTCAGTTTTGGAAAACGATTGCTTTCCAAGTCACGAAAGCCATCAGCTGTCTTCTGATATCAGAACATCGGCTCGTTTATTCTTCCATAAAAGTCAGTGAAACTTATCATTATACAGGCAATTTCATACAACTGAAATGACAAAGTAAAAATGACAGTTAAAGACAAAATTAAAAAATTCAATTAATTTCTCGAAGAAAGAAGTGTCGAGGCCGTTGAAACGATAATCTATGTCCTTAAGGATTTTGAAATGTTCAATTGTGTTTTATTTTGAACGCTAATATTGTGATATGAGAACTGTCTGTATTGTGATAATGTGACTAGAAAACGTGAAAAACTGGCAAATTTCTAAAAAAAAAAATCTGAAATCTAACAGTATCAAAGCCAGAAAACAATAACTTCAGGCTTAAAAATGCAATCGAGACTAAATTTTCAATCAGTAGAATGAGGAAGCATTCTTTCTTTGCTGACACTAAGCTGCAAGTTGACCAAATTAAGAAAAAAAAAAGGAGGAAAATTCATTAAGCCATTATTTATTTAAAAATCAATTATTTTTAAAAGTCGAATTGATTATAAACTTTCAAGTAAAAAACTTATTAACCTAGCTTGGAGTTGCTTAGGAAGCCAATTGGACCTATCACTCCTGAGCTTTCATTTGATATGTTGTGTTCTTTATTATTAAAAAAGGTCTTTTTTCAAAAAAAAAAGATCGACTGATTCCAATCCGAATTATTTTTGGATTGTAAAACTCCAAGAAAACAAGCCCTGCTAATGCTTATTGTGCGTTAGGAACTATTGATTTTTCGAATATTGTAGATGTAGATAACTTGTTAGTTGAAAACTCAAAAAAAAATTCAGCATTTTTGATAATAAACGAGTAAAGCTAGCAAAAAACGGCAAAGTTTTAATTACAGAGCACTCTCAGCGGAAGTTGAAGTAGGAATAGCCCCCTTCTGAGTCTACCAGGTTGTATTAGTGTTGTTCTGGGGTGTAGTGCCGGGAAATTTTATCAAAATGGACTAAAGTAGCTTATTTCGTGCTGTTTTTGATGAAAAAGGCTGAATTTTGAAATATTTATCCAGAGTTCTTGACCAAAAAAATTAAATCAGAATAATCAGCAAGGCTTTTTTGTCCTTAAAAATGAAATCAACGACACTATTCTTAAAATTTTCAACAAATTTCAGCAAAATTGACGAAAAATTAGGCAAAAATTTAGGAAAATGTGAATAAAACAACGTGAATTCACTCTACTTTTTTCAGAAGTTTAAACCTCGATAACTCCCTGTAGAAAACGAAAATTTAAAAAATCTTTTTAATTCCATTTTCTACGCTGGACGAGCTTTCTAATGATACCAGTCTCAACTCTCTACGATAAATATATCGATCGGCGAAAATTGACTGAACAAAAAAAACCCACTTGAGTATATAGTTCCTCCCCCCTCAAGAGGGGTCGGAACAAAAAATAAAAAAGAGAATAGCAGAAGAAAATAGAGATAATAAATAGTAATCGTCCCACAAAATAAGAAAAATTATTTAACTAGTAGTATATTATGTTGTAGTTGACGCTTTTAAAACTCTAAAGTTTAGAATTTTCCCATCTTCACTGCAATTCATTTGAGTTATATGTGTCCGGCTTCTTGATATTTAAGCTCGTAATTGAGTCAAATCGAGTGTTTGAAATCCAACGAATTATTTAAAGTTGCAATAAAGTTTTTCATTAAGTTCACTTTTAACTAACTTGTTGAAACAAAAAGTTTGCTTAAAGTCTATGTTGAGTAAAAAAGTCTATTTGACGTAAATTTGAAATAATTTCACAATTGAAGGTCTTTCATTGGCTCTCATCTTACCAATGCAACTTCAGCTTACGTTTCAAGAATAAAATTCAATACAAAACAAACATAATCAAACTCACTTTGATATTTATTCATAGTATTATATATTTAAGAGCGCTGGTGGAAAAATAATAAATCGTGAAAAAACCATAGAGGAATTAAAAAACATTAAAATAAACCAAAACCGAGCAAAATTTTTGAAACAAATAATGTCTCGAATTTTTGTTTTGCAGAAAAATTGAAAGGTTACACATCATGTGGATTCCTTTGGGCAATTATCTTTTTTTTTTGCCCAGAAATTCGGTTTTGTGGTTTGTGGTGTAGTCGTTTTGTTACGCTGAAATTCTTTAGCGGTTGCATTAATTAAATTGAGTGCTGTCGCTCTCAAATTAACAAGAACTTGTTCAAAACTTTGAGATAGAGATTCGCCAGAACTTTGGTGTGTAACTGAACGTAGCTTTTGGTTTCGCATGTTAATTTTCAACTTGCTCACGTCTATTTTTGCGATTAGAGTAACGAGAGGCAACAAAAGGACCCAAACGTTTATTTTTTGAGTATTATGGAAGTGCGCCCCCCCCCCCCCCCCTCCCTTTGCAGTAATTTGTTTACTTTTTCAATGATCAAGGAACTTTATTTTTTTGCTAGAGTCTCAATTTTAAAAACCAGGCACGAATGGGAAGTATAAAACGGGTCTAGAAAAAGTGCATCGAATTGAACTGTATTTATCAGTCAAGAGTAACTTGTAAAAATATTAACATAGTAATATTGTTACTTCAAAAATCTTTAAAAAATGCAAAAATTGTGAATTTGTTACTTTTTGAGATTTCTTTGAATTGGCTGAATTATTTATGCTGAGAATTGATATGAATTTATATAAATAAGCTGACATTTCTGTATTTAGCATATCGCTATCTCTGAAAATCGAGATTTTTGGGGACTTAGAAACTTTATTATTGTCGCAGTTTTTGAAATAGATATCATTAATAGGAAAGTAGATGTTAAATTAGAGAAAAATTAAACGTAACCTTCATTTATTTTTGTCCTTTGTAATCATTGGGACCAGGTAAAAATTACTTTAATTGTTGTTACGATAGCTCAAAGAGGTCCCAGTATGGTAAATCGTAATTATAATTTCTGCAATGCTGCTAAATAGCTTCTAGGCAAACTGGTGATTAATACCCCTTGTTAAAAAGCTCGTCAAAGAAAGGGTTGTATAATCAACTCAAGTAAATGTTGATGTTTAGCATTTGAAGAATACGACACTATAAAACCAGAGGAAAAAGGTAATTATTCTCGCTTAATTTGAAATATGCAAATTACGGTGATAAAACACAACTTGGACTTGAAAATAACGATGTAGTTTCCGCCCTTGGATTTTGCCCAAAAAGGAAAAGTTGAGTTGATTAGTTGCGTGATGTAAAATTTGGGAATTAAAGGGCGATAAAGAGCCCAGGAAAGCGAGGAATGGTGATTGCTGGGTTAAAAAAAGCACTGCAGGGTTTAAGCTCACATATGTGTATGTACATTATGTAGGTGTGCGGTGTACCGTTTCAATTTGTGAAGCACCCTTTTTGTTGCAAAATTTTATGCAGCCGCGTGCATCACGCTTTAAATGTAATACATGCGCGTTAAAAGTATGTTAAATATTCAATATATTCAATCTCTCGCTTTTTGGTTATTCTGGTTTTTTTTTCTTTTTTCCCCCACCTTTCTGTCTCTCCTTCTTTCTGTCCCTTCTCCGTTCAAGTTTTCCCAACAAATTTATTCCCAGTTTTGTTCACGTTTTTAGCCCTCTTCCTCTGTCGCAACGTGAATCCTCTCACTCGACCCCCATCCCCACCCCCACCCCTACTGTCCCTCTTTTCCCAAACCTCAAATAATTTTCAGGGATAAATCCAGAGCCTAAAGTTGGATTTTAATGGATTTAGTTGCATGACAAGGGCAGACGTCATAGCCGAAAACAGAATCGAACCTCAGAACGATAAAAAATGGCTTAAACGAAGAATGATTTTATTTAATATGGAAATGGTCCACAAAAAGTCTTTTGGTAAAAAAAGAACTATTCGTTGCCTAAATGATGCCTTCGAAGAACCCCCCTAATTTTGTATGGCAGATGCAAGGCAGATGAAAGGAGCTTTCGTTTCTGCGTAATATTCATAACTTAAACCAATTATAAACCACTAAAAGATTAGTAGCAGCTGTTATTTTCTCATCGTATTATATCTTGTTGTCTACAGAATCGTTGAGTGAATCGTTTAGCATGCACAACAGTCAAATCAAATAGAACACGAAAGAATCATCAAAAAATTTTAAAACTGGTGAAACTTTATATCCGAATTACTTGTAACATCGACACCCCCCCTCCCCCCTCCTCCTCCTCACATTTAGACACCATTTGTTTTCCCCTATGTTTGATTTCTGGCCTCTCAACCTGTCTACTTATTGTTCTGACCTCGATTAAAAAAATTAAAGATAATTTCTCGACATCAGACGGCTAATTTCTCGAGGGATAACCATTGTGATAATGCGGAATTTTCAAGCTATCCGAACGGTCGTCTAATTGTTACACTTTTTGCATAAAAGACAAGGCGCCGTGGTCTTTGATGTAATTTATTGGTATAAAATTAGATTAAACTGATGCATGACAGACCACAGAACTATTGTCCCTTTTGGCAATCGCAACAATATCAAGACTATCACAGATACAACCCATCACCCCTCGCTGTGCCCAATCAGGATTAGAGAATGAGCAAAATCAAGGTCAGGAAAGTAGTGAATGGATATAATGGTGAGTGAGGTAAGATTGCGATAGCCGCGCGCAAGCATAGATTTAGTTTAGTGCTAAATCGCTGCATTTTGACTTCTGAGGGAAGTATGATTGAAGACATTAACTCTGCAGGCATGGTTAGTACATTTGAAAAGAAAACCAAAACAAAAGCGCATATAAAAATTATTCTGATGAAGCTGCATGTTTTGTTTTTGTTTTCAGATACATCGCAGTGAACCAAAACATGATACAATTTGTATGAAACAAAAAGAAACACCAAATTTCCTAAAATGTAAACCGGGTCGAGGTTTGGCCGTGAATTTTTGTATGAAATGCGGTGAAATGCGGTAAATATTTTTTATCACCTCATTCACCACATTCACCGCATTTTTTACATTAATTTGCCACAAATGTCAATGCAGTGAATTTTGTAAGAAATGCGATGAAATGAGGTGAAATACTTTTGATCACTATATTCACCGCATTTCTTACAAAAAATTCACCCAAAAACCTCGACCTGGTTAGTCACGAAACAATGTTGGTGACAGTGTATGAACTTACATTTGAATCAATATAACGAAAACGTAGTTTATTATTAGGTTCACGATAAAAAATTATAAGTTTATTACCCAAAACACAGGAAACATGGAACATTTTGCAAAAAAAGACAAGAAAATTTTAACGAAACGTATACACTTATAAGATATTTGAATGGGTATCAGGAAAAAAGTTCTAGTGAATTAAAGCACGAGTTTCACATCATGAACTTTGTGAAAAACTTAGAAGAAGTGTGAATAAAAATTACAAATAGCTAGCATGGGCAAACGAAAACGATTAAAATGGGAAGCAAATAGCTAAAGTCAAATAGCATTTGGAACTACTCATGTTGCCTATGACGAACATTTTAGAAAATTTGGTGTTCTTTTATGTTTCTTATCAAAGTGTATCAAGTTTTAGCTCACTGGGGTGTATGTGAAAACATGTAGCTTCATCATAAGAATTTTTATATGCGCTGATGATTCGGTTTTCTTTTTAAATGTACTAACCCTGCCAGCAAAATTTTCGATCAAAGGAGGAAGTGATATAAACACTTTATAAAATTTGACATCCTGAACAAAAATAATTGGTCTAAGAATAAAAAAAATAGTACCTACTCAAATCAATTACAAAATTAAACAATGTAGCGTTGGTGGGCCGATCGGACCTGCTATTAATAAGACTACGAGACAAGACAAACAAAAAAAATCAACAGCTACAACTATCATATACATCCAACACACAACGTCTATTTTTTGGCAGATGTAAGGACCTTGCCTTTCTGCGGATTATTCATAACTTTAACCAATTATAGACCACTAAATGATTAGTGGCAGCTGTTATTTTCTCATCGTATTTTACTTTGTTGTCTTTAGTGGAATTCAAAACTCTAATAAATGAGTCGTTAGAGTAACATCGCCCCACTCCTCCCATTTAGACCCCATTTCTCTTTCCCTATGTTCGACTTCTGGCCTCTCAACCCGTACAATTATTTTTTTGACGCCGATTAAAAAAACTGAAAGAAATTTCTCGACATCAAACGGCTAATTTCACGAGGGATAACCATTGTTATAATGCTGAATTTTCAAGCTATCCAAACGGTCGTCTTATTGTTACAATTTTTGCATAAGGGACAAGGCGCCGTAGTCTCTGATTTTTTATTGGTATAAAATTAAATTAACCTGATGCATGACAGACCATAGAACTATTGTCCTTTTTGATGATCCCAACAATATCAACACTATCACAAATACAACCCATCAACCCTTGCTGCATCCAATCAGGATTAGTGATTGGGCAAAATCAAGGTCATTTAAGTTGTGAATGAACATAATGGTGAGCAAAATGAAGTTGCGATAGCCTCACCGAAGTTTAGATTCGTTTAGTGCTAGGTTGCTGCATTGTTCCTATTGTGGTAAGTATGATTCGATACATTAATTCTGCAGGCATGGTTAATACATTTGAGAAGAAAACCGAAACAATGGTGCATATAAAAAATATTCTGATGAAGCTACTTGATTTTGTTTGCAGATACATCCCTGAGAAACAAGATACACCTTGATAAAAAACCAAAATGTACACCAATTTTTCTAAAATGTCAGTCACAAAACAATGTTGGTGACAGTGTATGAACCTAAATTTGAAACAATATAACGAAAACGTAGTTTATCATTAGGTTCACGATAAAAAAATAAGATTATTGCCCAAAACACAGGAAAAATGAAAAAATTTGCAAACAAAGGACATGAAAATTTTATCAACTTTCATGAAGGTATTTGAATGGATACCAAAAAAAAGTGCTAGGGAAAAAAAACCTGAGTTTCACTTCACGGATTGATGAAAAACTTGGAAAGTGAATACAAACTATAAACAACTGGTATGGGCAAACAAAAACGATTAAAATGGGAAGCAAGTAGCTAAAGTCAAATAGCATTTGGAACTACTCATGTTGCCTCTGACGAACATTTTAGAAAAATTGGTGTTCTTTTATGTTTCTCATCAAAGTGTATCAAGTTTTAGCTCACTGGGGTGTATGTGAAAACATGTAGCTTCATCATAAAAATTTTTATTTGCGCTGATGTTTCGGTTTTTTTTTTAAATGCACTATCCCTGCCAGCAAAATTGTCAATCAAATGAGGAAGTGATAGAAATATTTTTAAAAATCTGACATCCTGAACAAAAATAATTGGTCTATGAACAAAAAAATTGCTACCTACTCAAATCACTTTCAAAATTAAATAATGTAGCGTTAGTGGGCCGATCGGACCTGCTATTAATAAAACTACGAGACAATATGTAGCTTTGTCACAAGAATTTTTTTATGCACTGATGGTTTGGTTTTTATTTTCAACTGTTCTAATCATGCCAGCACAATTGTCTGTCAAAAGAGGAAGAGACAGAATTTTTTGTAATTTCTTACATCCTGATCAAAAATAATTAAATTCTGCAAGAAAAATTCCATTAAATTCTGCAAGAAGACGGTTTGAAAAGAAACTCTATAAAACCATAGTCATCTCCTTAAAAACACAAAAATAAACCATTGCGCGTTCTTTGTAAACAAACGTTGAGATATGTGACCGCTGAAAATGAGATATTAACAATAAAACAATTTTTTGAAAACAATTAAATTCAAAGAGATAATAAAGTTAACTATCAACCGAATCCATTAAATAAATTTTGTTGTTTCTCGAAAACCGTTGAGATCTCTCATTATTCCGATTGTGCCATACGTCTACAGGAAAGGTAAAAAATAGAGAAAACACAAAACTAATTTATTTTTCGAAAACCCGGTATTAAATTGGTTGAAAAGCCTTGCAACAAAAAACTTAAACATGTCCGATTGAGACTTTCTTCATCACCAATGATTGGATACGCGACTTGTGATTAATGAGACTGTTTAACAAGTACACCAGAAAAACAGCACATTGCAAACTTAAAAAGTAAGCTATATATTTTTTAAAACATTTGGTTCCAAAGTCATGAAAAAAATTCAGCAAACAGCTCAAATCAGTAAATAGGTTCTTTTGTTTTTCAATAGGAAGCCGTTAAGACCCTCAATTGTCTCCAACATGTCATATCGAAACAAAAAGAAACGGCAAATGAAGACAAAACCAAAAAAAAGTCATTAAATTTTGTTGGAGGACGGTTTCGAAGCAGTAAAAACCATAATCTATTCACTGAAAAACTAATGCGATCAATTGTTATTTGCTCCCCTCTTTTTATTTCATTATTGCGATATCTGACTTGTCAATTATGTCGCCGGATAAGAAAAAAGACCTCAAAGACGATAAAATGTCCAAAAATTAATTAAAAAAATTATTTGTGAAAGTTCTTATTATCAAAGCTGAAGAACCATTACTTAAAAAGTAAAACAGCAAAAACAATTAGGTTTCAGCCCGGTAGAAAACCGATGCGAACTCTGTATTTATTGACTTTAGGCTACAAGTTGACCACAGAAAACGAAAATCGCAGAGCCTAATAATCCACAAAATAACACCAAACTAACCCTGCTGCTGCTAATTCTTAATTAGGAATACGCAATTATTCCCAATGAAATAGATATGGATAACTTGACAAAAAATTTTAATATATCAATTAAAAATGAAGCGTTTTGGATAATCATCGAGTTAAGTTAGCATAGAATCGGCAAAATTTTAAATAAAGAACAAGTAAAAAGGAAGTGCATGTAAAATCAGCCATCTATGGTGTAAAGGAAGGTTTTTGCTATTAGTTTTTAAGTGTGTTGGTCCGCCACATTTTAACAAAGTTTTGAAAAATTTTGCAATATTTTCAGTCAAAAATTGCATCAAACAGTTCAAAAACAACCTTCTTGTTTCCGGAGATAAAACCAAAATTACTACTTTTAGAAATTTTGCTACATTTTTTGGCAAAATTGGTGGAAAAAAAAATGTAAAAATACGGAAAATTTGAACAATAAAAACGAAACTCAGTCATATATTCACAAAAAAAAATTAGTTATATATTCTACATTGGAGGGCTTTCTAATGATACCACTCGCAACCCTCTACGATGAATATATCCATCGGGCAGAATTGACTTATCAAAAAAACCGTTTGAGTATATAGTTCCTCAAGTGGGTCGGAACAAAAAGTTATCAATTTTCACAATCAAACCTTAGAGCAAAGACAAAGGAACTGCGAGTAGATAGCGAGGTTCATGTGAGTCTGAATTTTATTGAGGCAGAGGGTAATCACGCCACACCCAAAATGTAATGTCATAAATTTTTCATGTTTTCCTGATTGAGCAATTGTCATAAACTTTATAGGCTTAAAATTAATTAAGCGTATGGCAAAAACTCGCTTTATATACTTCCATCGGATAACAAATAAATTAAACTCTTGATCATGAAAAAAAAAAACAAATTATTCACAAAATTTTTTTTCTTTGCAACTTTGCCTACGTTTGATTCAAATAAAGGTCACGCATCCACTGGCATTTTTCACAAATTTGTTTTCAAAAATAAATTATTAACGAAGTGCTTATAAAATGCAAATATAACAAACGTCTCGCAATTCTCACAAACTAAAAAAAAATAAAGTCATAATGAGGTGATTGTAAAATTCAAAAATAACAAAATTGCTTTTTACTAAGATGGTGTCTGCCGGTAGCAAAAAAGACACAGAAAAGAGTTTTTTAAAGAAATCAAATGAGGCTCAGGTTGAGCTATGAAACCGAAAATTGGTATCTCGAGGACGTAAACATAATATAGTGACATCGTATGTGAAGTCAAGAAACGCAGAAGAACGCGCAACGTTGGGACATGGACACATCAAAATTTCAACATTAGCGCTCATCTCAAATTGCGTTTCATGCATTGCAGGTTCTGAAAAATTTAGTGATTTTTTCTCCATGGAAACTAAGCATGAATTTTGGTATCGATACCTGAATAATAATAGTGAAGATAGATGAAATACAAAACATATCTTACTTTATAAAACCAAGTTTGATCCTGAACGTGCAACAAATCGGGATAATGAGATACATTGAATGCATAAAGAACTCAAAAACCTGGAAATAGCAGAAAACGACGTAAACGCACAGCATTTTCAAGTTTCGACAACGAAATTATGCCTATGTCTTGTTTTTGGATGCATGAATCTTTGGTCCCGAGTACCTCAAGACCAGGATTGTTCGCTCATAGCCTGGTGCGAATGCACGTTGATCTCATAGAGAGATTCGATCATTGGAAAATCTGGAAATCTGCGTACCATAATCTGGAATTGAACTGATGAAAACTTGTGCACTTTTCGTCTGAAACGGCCCGAACAACTTCCGTCTAGAATGAACTGGGATGCCATTTTCTGTTTGTCACCTGACAAATGGCTGAAGCAGAATGTTTTAATAGCCAGAAAAGCTGCTGAACTGAATCGTTAAGAAATGTGCAAAACAATTGAATTCAACTGCGAAGAGTGAGTTATCTGGCAAGATAATTCGAGATCCAGACAGGATCTTGCAAAAAAAATTTAATCCAAAATCTTGCTAGTTGTTATAGGATAATCATCGATCTCGACTATGTAACCTACGAAATTTGCAGCACCCCAGTCAAAATCCGACGGTTATCTTGCAAGATCTGGCAAGATTCTTGCAAAAATCTTGCAAGATTGCGTATCATGATAACCGTCCATCTTGTAAGACTCTTGCAAGATAACCGTCTTGAAAGAAGCGCCGGAAACGTGCCTTAGCTGCTGCGTGGGCCTCTTTAGCTTCTTTGAAGATTAGAGAATAGTATTAGACCTATTTTCTAGCCTCCAAAGAAAAAAGAGAGACCCTAAAATGGCTACGGCTAACCGATAAAGAACACTAATTCATTATACTGCAGTTAATTCAAACAAAATGCTTTAAAAAGCAGTAAGATGACAATTTTTAATCTTGCAGCTGATCAAAATTTGTAAATAAAAACAAGAAAACAACAAGGTGTTGACTTGATATAGACAACCGTTTGAGAAATTATAAACATTAGAAAAGTGGAAAAGTGGTAGCTTCGAGATTATCAATTAATCAACATTTCCCCGACATATAATTAGCACCAAAATCTTGAGCCTATTAGCAGCTCACATGATTTTTTAAAACAATTTGAAATAACTGAGCTCCTTCAATCTCTAGAATGAGCTAAGGCAGTTACACTTTGAACGAAATTTAGAAATTTTTTGCGAGAGGTGAATAGTTTTGCCTGAATGTGCTCAATTTTCAGAAAATGAACGTAACACAGAGCTAACAAACACTCTTTTATTAAATTGATCTGCAGCTATCGATTCAAAGAGTTAGCTTGAGAAAGTATAGGATTTTGATTTTAATTTTTCTCTCACTCATGGTATTTTTCTCTGCGAACAAAAGGTTTCTTTTTGACAATTACAATGCTTAAATTTTGCCTTTCAAGATGAAATTAAGGTGTGCTGAAGTTCTAACGGCAGCTGTTAGTTTTTCTTAGCGGAAATATAGAAATTCAATATATAGAATAGAAAATTATTTAAAATTTTACATTTTTAACAAAAATTATTTGTTATACAAGCAACAGTTACAGGACTTAGTTTTCGCCAGCTATTAAGACCTGAAAGAAATGAGATAAAACTCAATTAAAAAATATTTGGAACAAAAACGATATTAAGACTAAGAAGACATATTACAGATTTGCGTGCACCTCTCTAAATAAATATATTTAAGAAATCAAGTTTTAGTTTAATTGATGCCAATTGGTTTTAATTACTTGCATGTCCTTTTGCTCGGAAAATATATACACTTCAACTAAACAAATTGCTTACACTATTTGCCAAAGAGTTCAATAAAGCTCCTGTAATCACAATACTGTTGTCCGTTTTATGCCCAATTATCGTATGGCATTTTTGTTTTGATAAACGGTGCTAGGAAATTGAGCCCAAAGGAAAACTAGCCGAATGGAATATTAGCCGAAAAGAAGATATTAACCAATCAGATTTGAGAACGGTAGTGATATTTTGTTCGGTTGTAATAGATTCATATCAAGTCCCATAGGCCGCTGAGGTATGGCCGTGGCCCTCGAGGCATGGCCAAATGCGTTAATTTCATGTATAAGCGAGTTAGATAATTACGCGTCTCACATACAGCAATCTCATGCAATTATTTCTGCTACTATGCAAAATTTTTACTTTTCCGGCTAATATTCCCGTCGGCTAGTTTTCCGAACACCTTGAGAAAGAGTGTGTTGAAATGAACAAATTGACGATGTTTTATAACTGTTGCTCTGAAAAACTCCCACTCGACAAAACAATACTGTCGAGTGACTTCTTCGAAAATCTTTGCATCACGCTTTGCAATTATAACTCTTATTCACAATTAACACTGTTGAGAACTTCTCGGTATTTGAACGCAAGACGGCTGGAGCAACACTGTGCGTAGCCTTCTATATTCCAACAAGCGTCTCAAGTTAGTCAAAAACGCTTTGTTGTTCTGAGACAAAAAAAATTCTTGTGGCTATAAGTTTTGAAAACCTCAATTTGGGGAAAAAATTCTGGAGCAATCTTGATTACAACTTTCTTCAATATGAAAACTGAAAAAATCACAAGCCTCACTTTTATATAGTTTTCTACTGTTCTAAAATCTTTTCCTGATTTTCGAGTTTCTCATTTTGAGGCTAAGAAACGGCTCTGATCTTTTCGCGTTTTTAATATTTCTATTGAATGATTTTGGTTGCCAATTGCAAACCAGCGATAAGTTCCAAATCTATCGTCATCTGAAACATCAGGGACCATCAAAAGAATGTGGCATTGGAAATAAATTTCCGTCTTTCTCACCACATTATATTTTCTGTAGTTCTCGTCTCGAAAATTCCAATTAAGACCAATACTGCAAAATTTTGATTAAAACAGTTTGTAAATGATATATGCTATATGGAATAGAGCTTAAGCTTTGTTGCCCCTCCTTGAATATTACAAAATTAGGTTGTTTCCTTAAAAAAACCTGACCTCCCTGTTTTGACTTAAATTCAATTCTAACGTTAGATATTTTCTTTCTATGTTAATTTTTTTCCACAAAAATTATCAACGGAATCTAGAGTCTGACTGGTTGGCAACGACAAAAATTAAAACATTGAAAATATATTTGTGAATGTGGTGATATAAACTTTTTTTTCTCTTTTTGAATTCCTAAGCCCCTCCAGCCAATTAAGTGTTAGCTGTTTTTTTAAAACAAAACAAGAGGTTTTACAATACATGAGGTTTACATATTGAAGTTATATCAAACTGAATATTCGTAAATTATCAGTTTTCGTATTAAACGGAGTCGCACTCATCATCCTGTTTGCGCTTTGCAAAGTGAGAGTTCAAAGATCTTTTCCTCTCACAACAAAGACAAAGGTTTGCCAATCTTGAGGTATGTGTTGCAACATTTGCACGGGCCTTGCCCGGGCCTTATTAAGAAATATTGCAGCTGAAGGGAAAAAAATTCCACTAACTCAAAAACTCTGAGTAAAAATTTAGTCCTGAGGCTGATTTATAGTTACCTTACTGGAAAACTCAGTTGAGCTTCATTAAGAGCCGCTAATCGAAGTAAAGCTAAAGCCCTTGTCATCAAACATTTCTCCACTCCAAAATTGAATTTTCTTAAGCGAGTGTGTGTGCTCAAATAGTTGAGTAACTGAAATTTACCAGCTTTCCCGAAAAATACTAATTGCCTCACTATTCCGTTTGTATGTTATTTTCTCTCTCTCTCTCTCTCTATATATATATATATATATATGTATATATATATATATATATATATATATATATATATATATATATATATATATAATAGTAATAATAATAATAATAATAATAATAATAATAAAAATAATGAATTCAACCAAACATGGTTACAACCAGCTTGGTAGTCCCCAGATTAGGGGAGAAATCAAGTTTCAGTAATTAAAATTTCTCGAAAATTTTCCATCCTGAAGGGTAACTTTTATATTTGATTCTTTTCACTGCTTCCCCTTCCAAAAAGGTCTTCAAATCTCTTCGAAACTGACATGGATTTTTGTGTGGTGAATAGTTAGAAAAACTGTTAAGTTGAGACAAAGAATTATTGAATCTGGCCACTCTATTAAAGTAATTATCTTCAGAACGTTTCCGAAATGTTTTTCTGGCTTCAATAGAAAGTTTTTCTCTTGATCTGGTCTTTGGACAACCAAAAGTTATTGACCAGTGGTCTGGGGCATTGAAAGAAGTTAAACCCACTAAAATCTTGTTAAACAGAATTAGGTCGTTAAGAACTTGAATATATATATATATATATATATATATACATACATATATATATATATATATATATATATATATATATATATATACATACATATATATATATATATATATATATATATATATATATATGTATATATATATATATATATATATATATATGTGTGTGTGTGTGTGTGTGTGTGTGTGTGTGTGTCTGTCTGTGTGTGTGCGTGTGTGTGTTTGTGTGTACATGTATATATGAAAGAATGGTCACCAGACTAATTTTTTCAACTTCAGCTTCTTCAAGCGGTTTTTTCGGGAAAAACTTCAAATCAAAGGGAAAATTATGCAAACAAAAGTTGTACTGGAGATCATTAAACCAGCCCGTAAGGCATCTCGTTGATGATCTGCGGATTTTGATTGGGGTTAGAGGCAGCTCGGACAAGTGTTGTACCGCTTCGCACCTGCAAGTTGATAAAATATCTGTTCAAGTCGGGATTTTGTTCCCATGGCTAACAAATCATTTTTGCAGCAATTGCCGACTCTATCAACCTAATGCACTTTATCACCTAGGCCTAGGCTTCGACGTATGAAAAGACTTTAAAATCTAGTAGGGGGGGCAGTATTGACTATAATTACACAGTCGGGCTTCCTAGTTAAAGTAGAGCTAATATCTTTCCATAGGTCGAGCTTAAGTCTTTTCATAACGAAGAAAGTCCAGCTAAGATCTTTTCATGGCGCCACCATTAGCCATTTCATAATCAACAAAGTCAGGTAAAGGTCTTTTCATGGGTCCACCATTAGTCTTTTCATAAGTCTGTTTTTTTTCAAAATCCGAAGTTTTTCATTTTTTTCAGCTTCGGTACATACAGAGGCAGAGCCGGAGCAAGACCAACTAGCTTTGCACCATAGCAGTGCAACTTAAGAAACAGTTGAAAAATTTCCAAAAACCTTAAGATCTTTGTCAAATCTTAAGATAAAGAGTTGTGGCAGCTCGAGTATATTACCACATTACTTGATTAAATGAAACCAGCTAGCTTAAGTGTATTGGTCCTAATACCACTAGCCATGACAAAATTTTAAGTTTATTAAGTTTTTTCCCCTCCAAAAATGTGAACTATCTTTTTTAAAAAATAATGAAGGTTTTTGAGGGATTAGTGGTTCTGAATCGTAAAAAATGAAGGAGCAAACACGCTGACTACGCTGACTTTTCTCGCGCAATAGTTCTGATTTCAGATCTATTTTTCACAAAGACGAAGTTCTCACAGCGCAAAAATGTTTCAGATATCTTGGTATTAAAATTGACAGGAATCTTACTTTCAATGAGCAGCTGAATTAAACCTTAAAAAAGATGGCTCATGCTATAAGATCAATATACCTAATAAGACATCAAATTCCCCTTAACGCGCGCATTCTTATTCTAAAATCACTTGTGCTTTCACGCTTATCATCTTCGGCAATCTTTTTAAAATTTTATCTGCAAAAAACCTAAAACGCCTTAACCGAGAAATTAACTGGGGTACAAAGGTGTGCTTTCTACGCAAAAAGTATGACAACGCGAAAGATCTGTTAATCCAGACAAAAATCCTACCAGCTAAGCTAATAAAAGCAAAACTGTCGCTAGTCAAATTTCATTATGATATAGCAAGGCCAGAAAATTTTGAACATTTTCACGGGTATCTGAGTCTTCATCAAAATACCCGAACAAAACAATTCAGAATTAGACAGAATGTCAAAACCAGCTTTGATTGAATTCCGATTGTTCCTCAATGCGTAAAAAATGGAATAAGTTACCACAAGGGCTTCGGTTGGCAAAAAATGAAAACGTTTTAAGAAAACGTTGAATGGTTTGCTGGTCTCACAACATGAAAAAATTCTTTCAAATAGTAACGTAGGAGCCTTGAAAAGTTTTCTTTATTTTTAGGAAGAAAACAATCGGCAGAAATAATATAATGTGATTCTTTAAGAAATTGGTTGATATTTATTATTTTATTTTGTTTGAATTAGTTGAAATATGTTTTTTTCAAGTATATTTAACCGTATGGTTATAACTTTAATTTACAGTATTGCACGGATAATTTTAATGGCAAAAAGCAGACTTATGAAGAGACCAATGATGGACCCATGAAAAGACTTCAATTCGACTTTTTTGCAAACGTTTTGTCGAGCTTAAGTCCAGCCCAAATATGGGGTCGAGCTAAAGTCTTTTATAAAATTTTAAGCCCAGCTAAAGTTTTATGCGAAAAATATGAGTCGAGCTCAAGTCCAGAATGTCTTGAAGTCCCGCTAAAATCTTTTCATAGCTCAAATGAGTCGAGTATGGTCTTTTCGTAGTACATTTTGGTCTAGCAAAGTCTTTTCATAAGTCTGTACCTAGAACTGGGTAGTACGGTTAAGCTGGAGCAAAGCCTGGTTCTTTATCTGCTGATTTAAAATTTTTATTGTGGTTACATTCAACTGAAGAGCTCAAAGAAGTTATTTTGTTCTTCGCAATCTTAATACTGTCGTTTCTTAACCTAATACAGCTATGCACAAATCCATCTGTGCTGGTTTTTCCGAATTTTTAAGTCAGTTATATTATTTATGTTTTAGTCACCGTTGTATATATATATATATATATATATATATGTATATATATATACATATATATATATATATTGCCGAATAAAATTCTGTACATTATATGGCACTCAGTTATCTGAATGTGAGTGAGTATTAGCTAACTCAATATAGTGCTATTTTTTTATATTTTACTGGACTCAAACTTACAACCCCAAGAACCAAAACTCTGCTGAAGTAGCAACTCTATTACCTCACCGGGTAGGGCTCCGAGCGATTCCCATCGATAGATCTAAGAAATTTCATAAAAAGTCTATCGATGGGTCATCGATGGTTCATTACCACTTCATCTCTGATCGTTGGAAATGCGTCGATGGGAAAGCTCTGATTTTCACTGCATCATAGAAAATCCATTGATGGGATTTCACTGGGTCATAGAAAATCCATTGATGGGATTTCACTGGGTCATAGAAAATCCATTGATGGGATTTCAGTGGGTCATAGAAAGTCCATTAATGGGATTTCACTGGGTCATAGAAAATCCATTGATAGGACTTCACTGGGTCATAGAAAATCCATTGATGGAATTTCACTGGGTCGTAGAAAATCGATTGATGGGATTTCACTGGGTCATAGAAAATCCATTGATGGGATTTCACTGGGTCATAGAAAATCGATCGATGGGATTTCACTGGGTCGTAGAAAATCCATTGATGCGATTTTACTGATTCATAGAAAATCCATTGATGCAGTTTCACTGGGTTATGGAAAATCTATTGATGGGATTTCGCTGGGTCATAGAAAATCCATCGATGGGAAAGCTCTGATTTTCATTGCATCATAGAAAATCCATCGATGGGATTTCACTGGGTCATAGTAAATCCATTGATGGGACTTCACTGGGTCATAAAAAATCCATTGTTGGGATTTCACTGGGTCATAGAAAGTCCATTGATGGGATTTCACTGGGTCATAGAAAATCCATTATTGGGATTTCACTGGGTCATAGAAAATCCATTGATGGAATTTCACTGGGTCATATAAAATCCATCGATGGGATTCCACTGGGTCATAGAAAATCCATTGATGGGCTTTCACAGGGTCATAGAAAATCTATTGATGGAATTTCACTGGGTCATAGAAAATCCATGGATTAGATTTCACTGGGTTATAGAAAATCCATTGATGGGATTTCACTGGGTAATAGAAAATTGATTGATGGGATTTCGCTGGATCGTAGAAAATCCATTGAATTTATTTTACTGGTTCATAGAAAATCAATTGTTGGAGTTTCAGTGGGTTATAGAAAATCTATTGATGGGATTTCACTGGGTCATATAAAATCCATCGATGGGATTTCACTGGGTCATAGAAAATCCATTGATGGGATTTCACAGGGTCATAGAAAATCTATTGATGGAATTTCACTGGTTCATACAAAATCCATGGATTAGATTTCACTGGGTTATAGAAAATCCATTGATGGGATTTCACTGGGTAATAGAAAATCGATTGATGGGATTTCGCTGGATCGTAGAAAATCCATTGAATCTATTTTACTGGTTCATAGAAAATCAATTGATGGAGTTTCAGTGGGTTATAGAAAATCTATTGATGGGATTTAACTGAGTCATAGAAAATCCATTGATGGGACTTCACTGGGTCATAGAAAATCCATTGTTGGGATTTCACTGGGTCATAGAAAGTCCGTTGATGGGATTTCACTGGGTCATAGAAAATCCATTGATGGGATTTCACTGGGTCATAGAAAATCCATTGATGGAATTTCACTGGGTCATATAAAATCCATCGATGGGATTTCACTGGGTCATAGAAAATCCATTGATGGGATTTCACTGGGTCATAGAAAATCTATTGATGGAATTTCAATGGGTCATAGAAAATCCATGGATGAGATTTCACTGGGTCATAGAAAATCCATTGATGGGATTTCACTGGGTCATAGAAAATCGATTGATGGGATTTCGCTGGATCGTAGAAAATCCATCGATGGGAAAACTCTGATTTTCACTGCATCATAGAAAATCCATCGATTGGATTTCACTGGGTCATAAAAATTCCATTGATGGGATTTCACTGGGTCATAAAAAATCCATTGATGGGATTTCACTGGGTCATAGCAAATCCATTGATGGGATTTCACAGGGTCATAGAAAATCCATTGATGGAATTTCACTGGGTCGTAGAAAATCGATTGATGGGATTTCACTGGGTCATAGAAAATCCATTGATGGGATTTCACTGGGTCATAGAAAATCGATCGATGGGATTTCACTGGGTCGTAGAAAATCCAATGATGCGATTTCACTGGTTCATAGAAAATTCATTGATGCAGTTTCAGTGGGTTATAGAAAATCTATTGATGGGATTTCGCTGGGTCATAGAAAATCCATCGATGGGAAAGCTCTGATTTTCATTGCATCATAGAAAATCCATCGATGGGATTTCACTGGATCATAGAAAATCCATTGATGGGACTTCACTGGGTCATAAAAATCCATTGTTGGGATTTCACTGGGTCATAGAAAGTCCATTGATGGGATTTCACTGGGTCATAGAAAATACATTGATGGGATTTCACTGGGTCATAGAAAATCCATTGATGGAATTTCACTGGGTCATATAAAATCCATCGATGGGTTTCACTGGGTCATAGAAAATCCATTGATGGGATTTCACAGGGTCATAGAAAATCTATTGATGGAATTTCACTGGGTCATAGAAAATCCATGGATTAGATTTCACTGGGTCATAGAAAATCCATTGATGGGATTTCACTGGGTAATAGAAAATCGATTGATGGGATTTCGCTGGATCGTAGAAAATCCATTGAATCTATTTTACTGGTTCATAGAAAATCAATTGATTGAGTTTCAGTGGGTTATAGAAAATCTATTGATGGGATTTCACTGAGTCATAGAAAATCCATTGCTGGGACTTCACTGGGTCATAGAAAATCCATTGTTGGGATTTCACTGGGTCATAGAAAGTCCGTTGATGGGATTTCACTGGGTCATAGAAAATCCATTGATGGTATTTCACTGGGTCATAGAAAATCCATTGACGGAATTTCACTGGGTCATATAAAATCCATCGATGGGATTTCACTGGGTCATAGAAAGTCCATTGATGGGATTTCACTGGGTCATAGAAAATCTATTGATGGAATTTCAATGGGTCATAGAAAATCCATGGATGAGATTTCACTGGGTCATAGAAAATCCATTGATGGGATTTCACTGGGTCATAGAAAATCCATTGATGGGATTTCACTGGGTCAATAGAAAATCTATTCATGGAATTTTAATGGGTCATAGAAAATCCATGGATGAGATTTCACAGGGTCATAGAAAATCCATTGATGGGATTTCACTGGGTCATAGAAAATCGATTGATGGGATTTCGCTGGATCGTAGAAAATCCATCGATGGGAAAGCTCTGATTTTCACTGCATCATAGAAAATCCATCGATGGGATTTCACTGGGTCATAAAAATTCCATTGATGGGATCTCACTGGGTCATAGAAAATCCATTGATGGGATTTCACTGGGTCATAGCAAATCCATTGATGGCATTTCACTGGGTCATAAAAAATCCATTGATGGGATTTCACTGGGTCATAGAAAATACATTGATGGAATTTCACTGGGTCATAGCAAATCAATTAATGGTATTTTACTGGTTCATAGAAAATCCATCGATGGGATTTCACTGGGTGTTAAAAATTCCATTAATGGGATTTCACAGGGTCATAGAAAATCCATCGATTGGGAAAGCTCTGATTTTCACTGCATCATAGAAAATCCATCGATGGGATTTCACTGGGTCATAAAAATTCCATTGATGGAATTTCACTGGGTCATATAAAATCCATCGATGGGATTTCACTGGGTCATAGAAAATCCATTGATGGGATTTCACAGGGTCATAGAAAATCTATTGATGGAATTTCACTGGGTCATAGAAAATCCATGGATTTGATTTCACTGGGTCATAGAAAATCCATTGATGGGATTTCACTGGGTATTAGAAAATCGATTGATGGGATTTCGCTGGATCGTAGAAAATCCATTGAATCTATTTTACTGGTTCATACAAAATCAATTGATGGAGTTTCAGTGGGTTATAGAAAATCTATTGATGGGATTTCACTGAGTCATAGAAAATCCACTGATGGGACTTCACTGGGTCATAGAAAATCCATTGTTGGGATTCCACTGGGTCATATAAAATCCATCGATGGGATTTCACTGGGTCATAGAAAATCCTTTGATGGGATTTCACTGGGTCATAGAAAATCTATTGATGGAATTTTAATGGGTCATAGAAAATCCATGGATGAGATTTCACTGGGTCATAGAAAATCCATTGATGGGATTTCACTGGGTCATAGAAAATCGATTGATGGGATTTCGCTGGATCGTAGAAAATCCATCGATGGGAAAACTCTGATTTTCAATGCATCATAGAAAATCCATCGATGGGTTTTCACTGGGTCATAAAAATTTCATTGATGGGATTTCAATGGGTCATAGAAAATCCATTGATGGGACTTCACTGGGTCATAGAAAATCCATTGTTGGGATTTCACTGGGTCATAGAAAGTCCATTGATGGGATTTCACTGGGTAATAGAAAATCCATTGATGGGATTTCACTGGGTCATAGAAAATCCATTGATGAAATTTCACTGGGTCATATAAAATCCATCGATGGGATTTCACTGGGTCATAGAAAATCCATTGATGGGATTTCACTGGGTCATAGAAAATATATTGATGGAATTTCAATGGGTCATAGAAAATCCATGGATGAGATTTCACTGGGTCATAGAAAATCCATTGATGGGATTTCACTGGGTCGTAGAAAATCGATTGATGGGATTTCGCTGGATCGTAGAAAATCCATCGATGGGAAAACTCTGATTTTCACTGCATCATAGAAAATCCATCGATGGGATTTCACTGGGTCATAAAAATTCCATTGATGAGATTTCACTGGGTCATAGAAAATCCCTTGATGGGATTTCACTGGGTCATAGCAAATCCATTGATGGCATTTCACTGGGTCATAGAAAATCCATTGATGGGATTTCACTGGGTCATAGCAAATCCATTGATGGTATTTTACTGTTTCATTGAAAATCAATTGATGGAGTTTCACTGGGTTATAGAAAATCTATTGATGGGATTTCACTGAGTCATAGAAAATCCATCGATGGGAAAGCTCTGTTTTTCACTGCATCAAAGAAAATCCATCGATGGGATTTCACTGGGTCATAAAAATTCCATTGATGGGATTTCACTGGGTCATAGAAAATCCATTGATGGGATTTCACTGGGTCATAGCAAATCCATTGATGGTATTTCACTGGGTCATAGAAAATCCATTGATGGGATATCACTGGGTCATAGAAAGTCCATTGATGGGATTTCACTGGGTCATAGAAAATCCATTGATGGCATTTCACTGGGTCATAGAAAATCGATTGAGGAATTTCACTGGGTCATAGAAAATCCATCGATGGGATTTCACTGGGTTATAGAAAATCCATTGATGGAATTTCACTCGGTCATAGAAAATCCATGGATGAGATTTCACTGGTTCATAGAAAATCCATTGATGGGATTTCACTGGGTCATAGAAAATCAATTGATGGGACTTCTTCGCTGGGTCGTAGAAAGTCCATTGATGCGATTTTACTGGTTCATAGAAAATCCATTGATGGGATTTCACTGAGTCATAAAAAATCCATTGATGGGATTTCACTGGGTCATAGGAAATCCATTGATGGGATTTCACTGGGTCACAGAAAATCCATTGATGGGATTTCACTGGGTCATAGAAAATCCATCGATGGGGTTACATTGGGTCGTAGAAAATCCATTGATGGAATTTCACTGGGTCATAGAAAATCCATTGATGGAATTTCACTGGGTCATAGAAAATCCATTGATGGGATTTCACTGGGTCATAGACATTCCCTTCATGAGATTTCACTGGTTCATAGAAATCCATTGATTGGATTTCACTGGGTCATAGACAATCCATCGATGGGATTTCATTGGATCATTGATATTCCATCGATGGAATTTCACTGGGTCATAGAAAGTCCATTGATGGGATTTCACTGGGTCATAGAAAATCCATTGATGGCATTTCACTGGGTCATAGAAAATCCATTGAGGAATTTCACTGGGTCATAGAAAATCCATCGATGGGATTTCACTGGGTTATAGAAAATCCATTGATGGAATTTCACTCGGTCATAGAAAATCCATGGATGAGATTTCACTGGTTCATAGAAAATCCATTGATGGGATTTCACTGGGTCATAGAAAATCAATTGATGGGACTTCTTCGCTGGGTCGTAGAAAGTCCATTGATGCGATTTTACTGGTTCATAGAAAATCCATTGATGGGATTTCACTGAGTCATAAAAAATCCATTGATGGGATTTCACTGGGTCATAGGAAATCCATTGATGGGATTTCACTGGGTCATAGAAAATCCATTGATGGGATTTCACTGGGTCATAGAAAATCCATCGATGGGGTTACACTGGGTCGTAGAAAATCCATTGATGGAATTTCACTGGGTCATAGAAAATCCATTGATGGAATTTCACTGGGTCATAGAAAATCCATTGATGGGATTTCACTGGGTCATAGACATTCCCTTCATGAGATTTCACTGGTTCATAGAAATCCATTGATTGGATTTCACTGGGTCATAGACAATCCATCGATGGGATTTCATTGGATCATTGATATTCCATCGATGGAATTTCACTGGGTCATAGAAAGTCCATTGATGGGATTTCACTGGGTCATAGAAAATCCATTGATGGCATTTCACTGGGTCATAGAAAATCCATTGAGGAATTTCACTGGGTCATAGAAAATCCATCGATGGGATTTCACTGGGTTATAGAAAATCCATTGATGGAATTTCACTGGGTCATAGAAAATCCATGGATGAGATTTCACTGGGTCAAAGAAAATCCATTGATGGGATTTCACTGGGTCATAGAAAATCGATAGATGGGACTTCGCTGGGTCGTAGAAAGTCCATTGATGCGATTTTACTGGTTCATAGAAAATCCATTGATGGGATTTCACTGAGTCATAGAAAATCCATCGATGGGATTTCACTGGGTCATAAAAAATCCATTGATGGGATTTCACTGGGTCATAGACAATCCATCGATGGGATTTCATTGGATCATAGATATTCCATCGATGGAATTTCACTGGGTCATAGAAAGTCCATTGATGGGATTTCACTGGGTCATAGAAAATCCATTGATGGCATTTCACTGGGTCATAGAAAATCGATTGATGGCACTTCGCTGGGTCGTAGAAAATCCATTGATGCGATTTTACTTGTTCATAGAAAATCCATTGATGGGATTTCACTGAGTCATAGAAAATCCATCGATGGGATTTCACTGGGTCATAAAAAATCCATTGATGGGATTTCACTGGGTCATAGACAATCCATCGATGGGATTTCATTGGATCATAGATATTCCATCGATGGAATTTAACTGGGTCATAGAAAGTCCATTGATGGGATTTCACTGGGTCATAGAAAATCCATTGATGGCATTTCACTGGGTCATAGAAAATCCATTGAGGAATTTCACTGGGTCATAGAAAATCCATCGATATGATTTCACTGGGTTATAGAAAATCCATCGATGGGATTTCACTGGGTCATAAAAAATCCATTGATGGGATTTCACTGGGTCATAGACAATCCATCGATGGGATTTCATTGGATCATAGATATTCCATCGATGGAATTTCACTGGGTCATAGAAAGTCCATTGATGGGATTTCACTGGGTCATAGAAAATCCATTGATGGCATTTCACTGGGTCATCGAAAATCCATTGAGGAATTTCACTGGGTCATGGAAAATCCATCGATGGGATTTCACTGGGTTATAGAAAATCCATGGATGGAATTTAACTGGGTCATAGAAAATCCATTGATGAGATTTCACTGGGTCATAGAAAATCCATTGATGGGATTTCACTGGGTCATAGAAAATCAATTGATGGGACTTCACTGGGTCGTAGAAAGTCCATTGATGCGATTTTACTGGTTCATAGAAAATCCATTGATGGGATTTCACTGAGTCATAGAAAATCCATCGTTGGGATTTCACTGGGTCATAAAAAATCCATTGATGGGATTTCACTGGGTCATAGAAAATCCATTGATGGGATTTCACTGGGTCATAGAAATTCCATCGATGGGGTTACACTGGGTCGTAGAAAATCCATTGATGGGGTTTCACTGGGTCATAGAAAATCCATTGATGGAATTTCACTGGGTCATAGAAAATCCATTGATGGGATTTCACTGGGTCATAGACATTCCCTTCATGAGATTTAACTGGGTCATAGAAAGTCCATTGATGGGATTTCACTGGGTCATAGAAAATCCATTGATGGCATTTCACTGGGTCATAGAAAATCCATTGAGGAATTTCACTGCGTCATAGAAAATCCATCGATATGATTTCACTGGGTTATAGAAAATCCATCGATGGGATTTCACTTGGTCATAAAAAATCCATTGATGGGATTTCACTGGGTCATAGACAATCCATCGATGGGATTTCATTGGATCATAGATATTCCATCGATGGAATTTCACTGGGTCATAGAAAGTCAATTGATGGGATTTCACTGGGTCATAGAAAATCCATTGATGGCATTTCACTGGGTCATCGAAAATCCATTGAGGAATTTCACTGGGTCATGGAAAATCCATCGATGGGATTTCACTGGGTTATAGAAAATCCATGGATGGAATTTAACTGGGTCATAGAAAATCCATTGATGAGATTTCACTGGGTCATAGAAAATCCATTGATGGGATTTCACTGGGTCATAGAAAATCAATTGATGGGACTTCACTGGGTCTTAGAAAGTCCATTGATGCAATTTTACTGGTTCATAGAAAATCCATTGATGGGATTTCACTGAGTCATAGAAAATCCATCGATGGGATTTCACTGGGTCATAAAAAATCCATTGATGGGATTTCACTGGGTCATAGAAAATCCATTGATGGGATTTCACTGGGTCATAGAAATTCCATCGATGGGGTTACACTGGGTCGTAGAAAATCCATTGATGGGGTTTCACTGGGTCATAGAAAATCCATTGATGGAATTTCACTGGGTCATAGAAAATCCATTGATGGGATTTCACTGGGTCATAGACATTCCCTTCATGAGATTTCACTGGGTCATAGAAATCCATTGATTGGATTTCACTGGGTCATAGACAATACATCCATGGGATTTCATTGGATCATAGATAAGCCATCGATGGAATTTCAATGAGTCATAGAAAATCCATTGACGGGATTTCACTGGGTCATAGAAAATACATCGATGGGGTTACACTGGGTCGTAGAAAATCGGTTGATGGTATTTCACTGGGTCATAGAAAATCCATCGATGGGGTTACTCTGGGTCGTAGAAAATCCATTGATGGGATTTCACTGGGTCATAGAAAATCCATCGATGGGATTTCACTGGGTCATAGCAAATCCATTGATGGGATTTCACTGGGTCATAGAAAATCCATTGATGGGATTTCACTGGGTCATAGAAAGTCCATTGATGGGATTTCACTGGGTCACAGAAAATCCATAGATGGGATTTCACTGGGTCATAGAAAATCCATTGATGGAATTTCACTGGGTCATAGAAAATCCATCGATGGGACTTCACTGGGTCATAGAAAATCCATTGATGGGATTTCACTGGGTCATAGAAAATCCATTGATGGAATTTCACTGAGTCATAGAAAATCCATGGATTAGATTTCACTGGGTTATAGAAAATCCATTGATGGGATTTCACTGGGTAATAGAAAATCGATTGATGGGATTTCGCTGGATCGTAGAAAATCCATTGAATCTATTTTACTGGTTCATAGAAAATCAATTGATGGAGTTTCAGTGGGTTATAGAAAATCTATTGATGGGATTTAACTGAGTCATAGAAAATCCATTGATGGGACTTCACTGGGTCATAGAAAATCCATTGTTGGGATTTCACTGGGTCATAGAAAGTCCGTTGATGGGATTTCACTGGGTCATAGACATTCCCTTCATGAGATTTCACTGGGTCATAGAAATCCATTGATTGGATTTCACTGGGTCATAGACAATCCATCGATGGGATTTCATTGGATCATAGATAAGCCATCGATGGAATTTCACTGAGTCATAGAAAATCCATCGTTGGGATTTCACTGGGTCATAAAAAATCCATTGATGGGATTTCACTGGGTCATAGAAAATCCATTGATGGGATTTCACTGGGTCATAGAAATTCCATCGATGGGGTTACACTGGGTCGTAGAAAATCCATTGATGGGGTTTCACTGGGTCATAGAAAATCCATTGATGGAATTTCACTGGGTCATAGAAAATCCATTGATGGGATTTCACTGGGTCATAGACATTCCCTTCATGAGATTTAACTGGGTCATAGAAAGTCCATTGATGGGATTTCACTGGGTCATAGAAAATCCATTGATGGCATTTCACTGGGTCATAGAAAATCCATTGAGGAATTTCACTGGGTCATAGAAAATCCATCGATATGATTTCACTGGGTTATAGAAAATCCATCGATGGGATTTCACTTGGTCATAAAAAATCCATTGATGGGATTTCACTGGGTCATAGACAATCCATCGATGGGATTTCATTGGATCATAGATATTCCATCGATGGAATTTCACTGGGTCATAGAAAGTCAATTGATGGGATTTCACTGGGTCATAGAAAATCCATTGATGGCATTTCACTGGGTCATCGAAAATCCATTGAGGAATTTCACTGGGTCATGGAAAATCCATTGATGGGATTTCACTGGGTCATAGAAAATCCATTGATGGGATTTCACTGGGTCATAGAAATTCCATCGATGGGGTTACACTGGGTCGTAGAAAATCCATTGATGGGGTTACACTGGGTCGTAGAAAATCCATTGATGGGGTTACACTGGGTCATAGAAAATCCATTGATGGGATTTCACTGGGTCATAGAAAATCCATCGATGGGGTTACACTGGGTCGTAGAAAATCCATTGATGGGATTTCACTGGGTCATAGAAAATCCATCGATGGAATTTCACTGGGTCATAGAAAATCCATTGATGGGATTTCACTGGGTCATAGACATTCCCTTCATGAGATTTCACTGGGTCATAGAAATCCATTGATTGGATTTCACTGGGTCATAGACAATACATCCATGGGATTTCATTGGATCATAGATAAGCCATCGATGGAATTTCAATGAGTCATAGAAAATCCATTGACGGGATTTCACTGGGTCATAGAAAATACATCGATGGGGTTACACTGGGTCGTAGAAAATCGGTTGATGGTATTTCACTGGGTCATAGAAAATCCATCGATGGGGTTACTCTGGGTCGTAGAAAATCCATTGATGGGATTTCACTGGGTCATAGAAAATCCATCGATGGGATTTCACTGGGTCATAGCAAATCCATTGATGGGATTTCACTGGGTCATAGAAAATCCATTGATGGGATTTCACTGGGTCATAGAAAGTCCATTGATGGGATTTCACTGGGTCACAGAAAATCCATAGATGGGATTTCACTGGGTCATAGAAAATCCATTGATGGAATTTCACTGGGTCATAGAAAATCCATCGATGGGACTTCACTGGGTCATAGAAAATCCATTGATGGGATTTCACTGGGTCATAGAAAATCCATTGATGGAATTTCACTGAGTCATAGAAAATCCATGGATTAGATTTCACTGGGTTATAGAAAATCCATTGATGGGATTTCACTGGGTAATAGAAAATCGATTGATGGGATTTCGCTGGATCGTAGAAAATCCATTGAATCTATTTTACTGGTTCATAGAAAATCAATTGATGGAGTTTCAGTGGGTTATAGAAAATCTATTGATGGGATTTAACTGAGTCATAGAAAATCCATTGATGGGACTTCACTGGGTCATAGAAAATCCATTGTTGGGATTTCACTGGGTCATAGAAAGTCCGTTGATGGGATTTCACTGGGTCATAGACATTCCCTTCATGAGATTTCACTGGGTCATAGAAATCCATTGATTGGATTTCACTGGGTCATAGACAATCCATCGATGGGATTTCATTGGATCATAGATAAGCCATCGATGGAATTTCACTGAGTCATAGAAAATCCATCGTTGGGATTTCACTGGGTCAAAAAAATCCATTGATGGGATTTCACTGGGTCATAGAAAATCCATTGATGGGATTTCACTGGGTCATAGAAATTCCATCGATGGGGTTACACTGGGTCGTAGAAAATCCATTGATGGGGTTTCACTGGGTCATAGAAAATCCATTGATGGAATTTCACTGGGTCATAGAAAATCCATTGATGGGATTTCACTGGGTCATAGACATTCCCTTCATGAGATTTAACTGGGTCATAGAAAGTCCATTGATGGGATTTCACTGGGTCATAGAAAATCCATTGATGGCATTTCACTGGGTCATAGAAAATCCATTGAGGAATTTCACTGGGTCATAGAAAATCCATCGATATGATTTCACTGGGTTATAGAAAATCCATCGATGGGATTTCACTTGGTCATAAAAAATCCATTGATGGGATTTCACTGGGTCATAGACAATCCATCGATGGGATTTCATTGGATCATAGATATTCCATCGATGGAATTTCACTGGGTCATAGAAAGTCAATTGATGGGATTTCACTGGGTCATAGAAAATCCATTGATGGCATTTCACTGGGTCATCGAAAATCCATTGAGGAATTTCACTGGGTCATGGAAAATCCATCGATGGGATTTCACTGGGTTATAGAAAATCCATGGATGGAATTTAACTGGGTCATAGAAAATCCATTGATGAGATTTCACTGGGTCATAGAAAATCCATTGATGGGATTTCACTGGGTCATAGAAAATCAATTGATGGGACTTCACTGGGTCTTAGAAAGTCCATTGATGCAATTTTACTGGTTCATAGAAAATCCATTGATGGGATTTCACTGAGTCATAGAAAATCCATCGATGGGATTTCACTGGGTCATAAAAAATCCATTGATGGGATTTCACTGGGTCATAGAAAATCCATTGATGGGATTTCACTGGGTCATAGAAATTCCATCGATGGGGTTACACTGGGTCGTAGAAAATCCATTGATGGGGTTTCACTGGGTCATAGAAAATCCATTGATGGAATTTCACTGGGTCATAGAAAATCCATTGATGGGATTTCACTGGGTCATAGACATTCCCTTCATGAGATTTCACTGGGTCATAGAAATCCATTGATCGGATTTCACTGGGTCATAGACAATACATCCATGGGATTTCATTGGATCATAGATAAGCCATCGATGGAATTTCAATGAGTCATAGAAAATCCATTGACGGGATTTCACTGGGTCATAGAAAATACATCGATGGGGTTACACTGGGTCGTAGAAAATCGGTTGATGGTATTTCACTGGGTCATAGAAAATCCATCGATGGGGTTACTCTGGGTCGTAGAAAATCCATTGATGGGATTTCACTGGGTCATAGAAAATCCATCGATGGGATTTCACTGGGTCATAGCAAATCCATTGATGGGATTTCACTGGGTCATAGAAAATCCATTGATGGGATTTCACTGGGTCATAGAAAGTCCATTGATGGGATTTCACTGGGTCACAGAAAATCCATAGATGGGATTTCACTGGGTCATAGAAAATCCATTGATGGAATTTCACTGGGTCATAGAAAATCCATCGATGGGACTTCACTGGGTCATAGAAAATCCATTGATGGGATTTCACTGGGTCATAGAAAATCCATTGATGGAATTTCACTGAGTCATAGAAAATCCATGGATTAGATTTCACTGGGTTATAGAAAATCCATTGATGGGATTTCACTGGGTAATAGAAAATCGATTGATGGGATTTCGCTGGATCGTAGAAAATCCATTGAATCTATTTTACTGGTTCATAGAAAATCAATTGATGGAGTTTCAGTGGGTTATAGAAAATCTATTGATGGGATTTAACTGAGTCATAGAAAATCCATTGATGGGACTTCACTGGGTCATAGAAAATCCATTGTTGGGATTTCACTGGGTCATAGAAAGTCCGTTGATGGGATTTCACTGGGTCATAGACATTCCCTTCATGAGATTTCACTGGGTCATAGAAATCCATTGATTGGATTTCACTGGGTCATAGACAATCCATCGATGGGATTTCATTGGATCATAGATAAGCCATCGATGGAATTTCACTGAGTCATAGAAAATCCATTGACGCGATTTCACTGGGTCATAGAAAATACATCGATGGGGTTACACTGGGTCGTAGAAAATCGGTTGATGGTATTTCACTGGGTCATAGAAAATCCATCGATGGGGTTACACTGGGTCGTAGAAAATCCATTGATGGGATTTCACTGGGTCATAGAAAATCCATCGATGGGATTTCACTGGGTCATAGCAAATCCATTGATGGGATTTCACTGGGTCATAGAAAATCCATTGATGGGATTTCACTGGGTCATAGAAAGTCCATTGATGGGATTTCACTGGGTCATAGAAAATCCATAGATGGGATTTCACTGGGTCATAGAAAATCCATTGATGGAATTTCACTGGGTCATAGAAAATCCATCGATGGGACTTCACTGGGTCATAGAAAATCCATTGATGGGATTTCACTGGGTCATAGAAAATCCATTGATGGAATTTTACTGGGTCATAGAAAATCCATCGATGGGATTTCACTGGGTCATACAAAATCCATTGATGGGATTTCACTGGATCAAAGAAAATCCATTGATGGAATTTTACTGGTTCATAGAAAATCCATGGATGGGAATTCACTGAGTCATAGAAAATCCATCGGTGGGATTTCACTGGGTCATAAAAAATCCATTGAAGGGATTTCACTGGGTCATAGAAAATCCATTGATGGGATTTCACTGGGTCGTAGAAAATCCATTGATGGGGTTTCACTGGGTCATAGAAAAACCATTCATGGAATTTAACTGGGTCATAGAAAATCCATTGATGAGATTTCACTGGGTCATAGACAATCCCTTCATGGGATTTCACTGGGTCATAGAAATCCATTGATTGGATTTCACTGTGTCATAGACAATCCATCGATGGGATTTCACTGGATCATAGAAAATCCATTGATGGGATTTCACTGGGTCATAGAAAATCCATCGATGGGGTTACACTGGGTCGTAGAAAATCCATTGATGGGGTTTCACTGGGTCATAGAAAATCCATTGATTGAATTTCACTGGGTCATAGAAAATCCATTGATGGGATTTCACTGGGACATAGACAATCCCTTCATGGGATTTCACTGGGTCATAGAAAATCAATTGATGGGATTTCACTGGTTCATAGATAATCCATCGATGGAATTTCACTGGATCATCGATAATCCATCGATGGGATTTCACTGGGTCATAGAAAATCCATTGATGGGATTTCACTGGGTCATAGAAAATCCATTGAAGTGACTTCACTGGGTCATAGCAAATCCACCGATGGGATTTCACTGGGTCCTAGAAAACCATTGATACGATTTCACAGGGTCAAAGAAAATCCATTGATGGAGTTTCACTGGATCATAGAAAATCCATTGATGGGATTTCACTGGGCCATAGCAAATCCATTGGTGGGATTTCACTGGTTCATAGAAAATCCGTCAATGGGATTTCACTGGGTCATAGAAAATTTATTGATGGGATTTCACTGGTTCTTAGAAATTTCATCGATGGGATTTCACTGGGTCGTGGAAAATCCATTAATGCAATTTCACTGAATCATAAAAAATCCATTGATGGGATTTCACTGGGTCATAGAAAATCCATTGATGGGATTTCACTGGGTCATAGAAAATCCATCGATGGGGTTACACTGGGTCGTAGAAAATCCATTGATGGGATTTCACTGGGTCATAGAAAATCCATCGATGGGATTTCACTGGGTCATAGCAAATCCATTGATGGGATTTCACTGGGTCATAGAAAATACATCGATGGGGTTACACTGGGTCGTAGAAAATCGGTTGATGGTATTTCACTGGGTCATAGAAAATCCATCGATGGGGTTACTCTGGGTCGTAGAAAATCCATTGATGGGATTTCACTGGGTCATAGAAAATCCATCGATGGGATTTCACTGGGTCATAGCAAATCCATTGATGGGATTTCACTGGGTCATAGAAAATCCATTGATGGGATTTCACTGGGTCATAGAAAGTCCATTGATGGGATTTCACTGGGTCACAGAAAATCCATAGATGGGATTTCACTGGGTCATAGAAAATCCATTGATGGAATTTCACTGGGTCATAGAAAATCCATCGATGGGACTTCACTGGGTCATAGAAAATCCATTGATGGGATTTCACTGGGTCATAGAAAATCCATTGATGGAATTTCACTGAGTCATAGAAAATCCATGGATTAGATTTCACTGGGTTATAGAAAATCCATTGATGGGATTTCACTGGGTAATAGAAAATCGATTGATGGGATTTCGCTGGATCGTAGAAAATCCATTGAATCTATTTTACTGGTTCATAGAAAATCAATTGATGGAGTTTCAGTGGGTTATAGAAAATCTATTGATGGGATTTAACTGAGTCATAGAAAATCCATTGATGGGACTTCACTGGGTCATAGAAAATCCATTGTTGGGATTTCACTGGGTCATAGAAAGTCCGTTGATGGGATTTCACTGGGTCATAGACATTCCCTTCATGAGATTTCACTGGGTCATAGAAATCCATTGATTGGATTTCACTGGGTCATAGACAATCCATCGATGGGATTTCATTGGATCATAGATAAGCCATCGATGGAATTTCACTGAGTCATAGAAAATCCATTGACGCGATTTCACTGGGTCATAGAAAATACATCGATGGGGTTACACTGGGTCGTAGAAAATCGGTTGATGGTATTTCACTGGGTCATAGAAAATCCATCGATGGGGTTACACTGGGTCGTAGAAAATCCATTGATGGGATTTCACTGGGTCATAGAAAATCCATCGATGGGATTTCACTGGGTCATAGCAAATCCATTGATGGGATTTCACTGGGTCATAGAAAATCCATTGATGGGATTTCACTGGGTCATAGAAAGTCCATTGATGGGATTTCACTGGGTCATAGAAAATCCATAGATGGGATTTCACTGGGTCATAGAAAATCCATTGATGGAATTTCACTGGGTCATAGAAAATCCATCGATGGGACTTCACTGGGTCATAGAAAATCCATTGATGGGATTTCACTGGGTCATAGAAAATCCATTGATGGAATTTTACTGGGTCATAGAAAATCCATCGATGGGATTTCACTGGGTCATACAAAATCCATTGATGGGATTTCACTGGATCAAAGAAAATCCATTGATGGAATTTTACTGGTTCATAGAAAATCCATGGATGGGAATTCACTGAGTCATAGAAAATCCATCGGTGGGATTTCACTGGGTCATAAAAAATCCATTGAAGGGATTTCACTGGGTCATAGAAAATCCATTGATGGGATTTCACTGGGTCGTAGAAAATCCATTGATGGGGTTTCACTGGGTCATAGAAAAACCATTCATGGAATTTAACTGGGTCATAGAAAATCCATTGATGAGATTTCACTGGGTCATAGACAATCCCTTCATGGGATTTCACTGGGTCATAGAAATCCATTGATTGGATTTCACTGTGTCATAGACAATCCATCGATGGGATTTCACTGGATCATAGAAAATCCATTGATGGGATTTCACTGGGTCATAGAAAATCCATCGATGGGGTTACACTGGGTCGTAGAAAATCCATTGATGGGGTTTCACTGGGTCATAGAAAATCCATTGATTGAATTTCACTGGGTCATAGAAAATCCATTGATGGGATTTCACTGGGACATAGACAATCCCTTCATGGGATTTCACTGGGTCATAGAAAATCAATTGATGGGATTTCACTGGTTCATAGATAATCCATCGATGGAATTTCACTGGATCATCGATAATCCATCGATGGGATTTCACTGGGTCATAGAAAATCCATTGATGGGATTTCACTGGGTCATAGAAAATCCATTGAAGTGATTTCACTGGGTCATAGCAAATCCACCGATGGGATTTCACTGGGTCCTAGAAAACCATTGACACGATTTCACAGGGTCAAAGAAAATCCATTGATGGAGTTTCACTGGATCATAGAAAATCCATTGATGGGATTTCACTGGGCCATAGCAAATCCATTGGTGGGATTTCACTGGTTCATAGAAAATCCGTCAATGGGATTTCACTGGGTCATAGAAAATTTATTGATGGGATTTCACTGGTTCTTAGAAATTTCATCGATGGGATTTCACTGGGTCGTGGAAAATCCATTAATGCAATTTCACTGAATCATAAAAAATCCATTGATGGGATTTCACTGGGTCATAGAAAATCCATTGATGGGATTTCACTGGGTCATAGAAAATCCATTGATGGGATTTCGCTGGGTCATAGAAAATCCATCGATGAGATTACACTGGGTCGTAGAAAATCCATTGATGGGGTTTCATTGGGTCATAGAAAATCCATTGATCGGATATCACTGGGTCATAGAAAATCCACTGATGGAATTCCACTGGGTCATAGAAAATCCATTGATAGGATTTCACTGGGTCATAGAAAATCCATTGATAGAATTTTACTGGGTCATAGAAAATCCATTGATGAGATTTCACTGGGTCATAGAAAATCCATTGATGGGATATCACTGGGTCATAGAAAATTGATCGATGGGATTTCACTGGGTCGTAGAAAATCCATTGATGCGATTTTACTGGTTCATGGAAAATCCATTGATGCATTTTCACTGGGTTATAGGAAATCTATTGATGGGATTTCGCTGGGTCATAGAAAATTTATCGATGGGAAAGCTCTGATTTTCACTGCATCATAGAAAATCCATCGATGGGATTTCACTGGGTCATAGAAAATCCATTGATGGGACTTCACTGGGTCATAAAAAATCCATTGATGGGATTTCACTGGGTCATAGAAAATCCATCGATGGGGTTACACTTGGTCGTAGAAAATCTATTGATGGGGTTTCACTGGGTCATAGAAAATCCATTGATGGAATTTCACTGGGTCATAGAAAATCCATTGATGGGATTTCACTGGGTCATAGAAAATCCATTGATGGGATTTCACTGGATCAAAGAAAATCCATTGATGGAATTTTACTGGTTCATAGAAAATCCATGGATGGGAATTCACTGAGTCATAGAAAATCCATCGGTGGGATTTCACTGGGTCATAAAAAATCCATTGAAGGGATTTCACTGGGTCATAGAAAATCCATTGATGGGATTTCACTGGGTCGTAGAAAATCCATTGATGGGGTTTCACTGGGTCATAGAAAAACCATTCATGGAATTTAACTGGGTCATAGAAAATCCATTGATGAGATTTCACTGGGTCATAGACAATCCCTTCATGGGATTTCACTGGGTCATAGAAATCCATTGATTGGATTTCACTGTGTCATAGACAATCCATCGATGGGATTTCACTGGATCATAGAAAATCCATTGATGGGATTTCACTGGGTCATAGAAAATCCATCGATGGGGTTACACTGGGTCGTAGAAAATCCATTGATGGGGTTTCACTGGGTCATAGAAAATCCATTGATTGAATTTCACTGGGTCATAGAAAATCCATTGATGGGATTTCACTGGGACATAGACAATCCCTTCATGGGATTTCACTGGGTCATAGAAAATCAATTGATGGGATTTCACTGGTTCATAGATAATCCATCGATGGAATTTCACTGGATCATCGATAATCCATCGATGGGATTTCACTGGGTCATAGAAAATCCATTGATGGGATTTCACTGGGTCATAGAAAATCCATTGAAGTGATTTCACTGGGTCATAGCAAATCCACCGATGGGATTTCACTGGGTCCTAGAAAACCATTGACACGATTTCACAGGGTCAAAGAAAATCCATTGATGGAGTTTCACTGGATCATAGAAAATCCATTGATGGGATTTCACTGGGCCATAGCAAATCCATTGGTGGGATTTCACTGGTTCATAGAAAATCCGTCAATGGGATTTCACTGGGTCATAGAAAATTTATTGATGGGATTTCACTGGTTCTTAGAAATTTCATCGATGGGATTTCACTGGGTCGTGGAAAATCCATTAATGCAATTTCACTGAATCATAAAAAATCCATTGATGGGATTTCACTGGGTCATAGAAAATCCATTGATGGGATTTCACTGGGTCATAGAAAATCCATTGATGGGATTTCGCTGGGTCATAGAAAATCCATCGATGAGATTACACTGGGTCGTAGAAAATCCATTGATGGGGTTTCATTGGGTCATAGAAAATCCATTGATCGGATATCACTGGGTCATAGAAAATCCACTGATGGAATTTCACTGGGTCATAGAAAATCCATTGATAGGATTTCACTGGGTCATAGAAAATCCATTGATAGAATTTTACTGGGTCATAGAAAATCCATTGATGAGATTTCACTGGGTCATAGAAAATCCATTGATGGGATATCACTGGGTCATAGAAAATTGATCGATGGGATTTCACTGGGTCGTAGAAAATCCATTGATGCGATTTTACTGGTTCATGGAAAATCCATTGATGCATTTTCACTGGGTTATAGGAAATCTATTGATGGGATTTCGCTGGGTCATAGAAAATTTATCGATGGGAAAGCTCTGATTTTCACTGCATCATAGAAAATCCATCGATGGGATTTCACTGGGTCATAGAAAATCCATTGATGGGACTTCACTGGGTCATAAAAAATCCATTGATGGGATTTCACTGGGTCATAGAAAATCCATCGATGGGGTTACACTTGGTCGTAGAAAATCTATTGATGGGGTTTCACTGGGTCATAGAAAATCCATTGATGGAATTTCACTGGGTCATAGAAAATCCATTGATGGGATTTCACTGGGTCATAGAAAATCCATTGATGGAATTTCACTGGGTCATAGAAAATCCATTGATGAGATTTCACTGGGGCATAGAAAATCCATTGATGGGATTTCACTGGATCATAGAAAATTGATCGATGGGATTTTACTGGGTCGTAGAAAATCCATTGATGCAATTTTACTGGTTCATAGAAAATCCATTGATGCAGTTTCACTGGGTTATAGAAGATCTACTGATGGAATTTCGCTGCGTCATAGAAAATCCATCGATGGGAAAGCTCTGATTTTCACTGCATCATAGAAAATCCATCGATGGGATTTCACTGGGTCATAAAAATTCCATTGATGGGATTTCACTGGGTCATAGAAAATCCATTGATGGGATTTCACTGGGTCATAGAAAAATCCATTGATGGGAATTCACTGGGTCATAGAAGATCCATTGATGGGATTTCACTGGGTCATAGAAAGTCCATTGACGGGATTTCACTGGGTCATAGAAAATCCATTGATGGAATTTCACTGGGTCATAGAAAATCCATTGATGGAATTTCACTGGGTCATACAAAATCCATCGATGGGATTTCACTGGGTCATAGAAAATCCATTGATGGGATTTCACTGGGTCATAGAAAATCCATTGATGGAATTTCATTGGGTCATAGAAAATCTATGGATGAGATTTCACTGGGTCATAGAAAATCCATTGATGGGATTTCACTGTGTCATAGAAAATTGATTGATGGGATTTCACTCAGTCATAGAAAATCCATCGATGGGATTTCACTGGGTCATAAAAAATCCATTGATGGGATTTCACTGGGTCATAGAAAATCCATTGATGGGATTTCACTGGGTCATAGAAAATCCATTGATGGGATTTCACTGGGTCATAGAAAATCCATCGATGGGGTTACACTGGGTCATAGAAAATCCATTGAAGGGATTTCACTGGGTCATAGAAAATCTATTGATGGAATTTCACTGGGTCATAGAAAATCCATGGATGAGACTTCACTGGGTCGTAGAAAATCCATTGATGGGAATTCACTGGGTCATAGAAAGTCGACTGATGGGATTTCACTGGGTCGTAGAAAATCCATTGATGCGATTTTACTGGTTCATAGAAAATCCATTGATGCAGTTTCACTGGGTTATAGAAAATCCATTGATGGGATTTCACTGGGTCATAGAAAATCCATTGATGGGATTTCACTGGGTCATAGAAAAATCCATTGATGGGAATTCACTGGGTCATAGAAGATCCATTGATGGGATTTCACTGGGTCATAGAAAGTCCATTGACGGGATTTCACTGGGTCATAGAAAATCCATTGATGGAATTTCACTGGGTCATAGAAAATCCATTGATGGAATTTCACTGGGTCATACAAAATCCATCGATGGGATTTCACTGTGTCATAGAAAATCCATTGATGGGATTTCACTGGGTCATAGAAAATCCATTGATGGAATTTCATTGGGTCATAGAAAATCTATGGATGAGATTTCACTGGGTCATAGAAAATCCATTGATGGGATTTCACTGTGTCATAGAAAATTGATTGATGGGATTTCGCTGGGTCGCAGAAAGTCCATTGATGCGGTTTTACTGGTTCATAGAAAATCCATTGATGGGATTTCACTGGGTCATAGAAAATCCATCGATGGGGTTACACTGGGTCATAGAAAATCCATTGATGGGATTTCACTGGGTCATAGAAAATCTATTGATGGAATTTCACTGGGTCATAGAAACTCCATGGATGAGACTTCACTGGGTTGTAGAAAATCCATTGATGGGAATTCACTGGGTCATAGAAAGTCGATTGATGGGATTTCACTGGGTCGTAGAAAATCCATTGATGCGATTTTACTGGTTCATAGAAAATCCATTGATGCAGTTTCACTGGGTTATAGAAAATCCATTGATGGGAATTCACTGGGTCATAGAAAGTCGATTGATGGGATTTCACTGGGTCGTAGAAAATCCATTGATGCGATTTTACTGGTTCATAGAAAATCCATTGATGCAGTTTCACTGGGTTATAGAAAATCCATTGATGGGATTTCACTGGGTCATAAAAAATCGATTGATGGAATTTCGCTGGGTCGTAGAAAATCCATTGATGCTATTATACTGGTTCATAGAAAATCCATTGATGGAGTTTCACTGGGTTATAGAAAATCTATTGATGGGATTTCACCGAGTCATAGAAAATCCATCGATGGGAAAGCTCTGATTTTCACTGCATCATAGAAAATCCATCGATGGGATTTCACTGGGTCATAAAAAATGCATTGATGGGATTTCACTGGGTCATAGAAAATCCATTGATGGGATTTCACTGGGTCATAGAAAGTCCATTGATGGGATTTCACTGGGTCATAGAAAATCCATTGATGGGATTTCACTACGTCATAGAAAACCCATTGATGGGATTTCACTGGGTCATAGAAAATCCATCGATGGGATTTCACTGGGTCATTGAAAATCCATTGATGGAAATTCACTGGGTCATAGAAAATCAATCGATGGGATTTCACTGGGTCATAGAAAATCCGTTGATGGGATTTCACTGGGTCATAGAAAATCCATTGATGGAATTTCACTGGGTCATAGAAAATGCGTGGATGAGATTTCACTGGGTCATAGAAAATCCATTGATGGGATTTCTCTGGGTCATAGAAAATCGATTGATGGGATTTCGCTGGGTCGTAGAAAGTCCATTGATGCGATTTTACTGGTTCATAGAAAATCCATTGATGGAGTTTCATTGGGTTATAGAAAATTCATCGATGGAATTTCACTGGGTCATAAAAAATCCATTGATGGGATTTCGCTGGGTCGTAGAAAGTCCATTGATGCGATTTTACTGGTTCATAGAAAATCCATTGATGGAGTTTCACTGGGTTATAGAAAATCCATCGATGGAATTTCACTGGGTCATAAAAAATCCATTGATGGGATTTCACTGGGTCATAGAAAATCCATTGATGGGATTTCACTGGGTCATAGAAAATCTATCGATGGAATTTCAATGGGTCATAGAAAATCCATGGATGAGATTTCACTGGGTCATAGAAAATCCATTGATGGGATTTCACTGGGTGATAGGAAATCCATTGATGGGATTTCACAGGGTCATAGAAAATCCATCGATGGGGTTACACTGGGTCGTAGAAAATCGATTGATGGGGTTTCACTGGGTCATAGAAAATCCATTGATGGAATTTCATGGGGTCATAGAAAATCCATTGATGGGATTTCACTGGGTCATAGACAATCCCTTCATGGGACTTCACTGGGTCATAGAAATCCATTGATTGGATTTCACTGGGTCATAGACAATGCATCGATGGGATTTCACTGGATCATAGATAATCCATCGATGGGATTTCACTGGGTCATAGAAAATCCATTGATGGGATTTCACTGGGTCATAGAAACTCCATTGATGTGATTTCACTGGGTCATAGCAAATCCATCGATGGAACTTCACTGGGTTCTAGAAAACCCATTGATACGATTTCACTGGGTCATAGAATATCCATTGATGGAGTTTCACTGGATCATAGAAAATCCATTGATGGGATTTCATTGGGTCATAGCAAATCCATTGGTGGTTTTCACTGGTTCATAGAAAATCCGTCAATGGGATTTCACTGGGTCATAGAAAATCCATTGATGGGATTTCACTGGGTCATAGAAAATCCATTGATGGGATTTCACTGGTTCATAGAAATTCCATCGATGGGATTTCACTGGGTCATAGAAAATCCATTGATGGGATTTCATTGGGTCATAGCTAATCCATTGTTGGGTTTTCACTGGTTCATAGAAAATCCGTCAATGGGATTTCACTGGGTCATAGAAAATCCATTGATGGGATTTCACTGGGTCATAGAAAATCCATTGATGGGATTTCACTGTTTCATAGAAATTCCATTGATGGGATTTCACTGGGTCATAGAAAATCCATTGATGGGATTTCACTGGGTCATAGAAAATCCATTGATGGGATTTCACTGGGTCATAGAAAATCCATTGATGGGATTTCACTGGGTCATAGAAAATCCATCGATGGGGTTACACTGGGTCGTAGAAAATCCGTTGATGGGGTTTCACTGGGTCATAGAAAATCCATTGATGGAACTTCACTGGGTCATAGAAAATCCATTGATGGGATTTCACTGGGTCATAGACAATCCCTTCTTGGGATTTCACCGGGTCATAGAAATCCATGGATTGGATTTCACTGGACCATAGATAATCCATCGATGGGATTTCACTGGGTCATAGAAAATCTATTGATGGGATTTCACTGGGTCATAGAAAATCCATTGATGTGATTTCACTGGGTCATAGCAAATCCATCGATGGGATTTCACTGGGTCCTAGAAAACCCATTGATACAATTTCACTGGTTCATAGAAAATCCATTGATGGAGTTTCACTGGATCATAGAAAATCCATTGACGGGATTTCACTGGGTCATAGCAAATCCATTGGTGGGATTTCACTGGTTCATAGAAAATCCGTCAATGGGATTTCACTGGGTCGTAGAAAATCCATTGATGGGATTTCACTGGGTCATAGAAAATCCATTGATGGGATTTCACTGGTTCATAGAAATTCCATCGATGGGATTTCACTGGGTCGTGGAAAATCCATTGATGTAATTTCACTGGGTCATAGAATATCCATCGATGGGATTTCACTGGGTCATAGAAAATCCATTGATGCGATTTCACTGGGTCATAGAAAAGCAATTGATGAGATTTCACTGGGTCATAGCAAATCCATCGATGGGATTTCACTGGGTCATAGAAAATCCATTGATGGATTTTCAATGGTTCATAGAATATCCATTGATGGGATTTCACTGGGTCATAGAAAATCAATTGATGGGACTTCACTGGGTCATAAAGAATCCATTGATGGGGTTTCACTGGGTTATTGAAAATCCATTTTTGGGATTTCACTGGGTCATGAAAAATCCATCGATGGGATTCCACTGGTTCATAGAAAATCCATTGATGGGAATTCACTGGGTCATAGAAAGTCGATTGATGGGATTTCACTGGGTCGTAGAAAATCCATTGATGCGATTTTACTGGTTCATAGAAAATCCATTGATGCAGTTTCACTGGGTTATAGAAAATCCATTGATGGGATTTCACTGGGTCATAAAAAATCGATTGATGGAATTTCGCTGGGTCGTAGAAAATCCATTGATGCTATTATACTGGTTCATAGAAAATCCATTGATGGAGTTTCACTGGGTTATAGAAAATCTATTGATGGGATTTCACCGAGTCATAGAAAATCCATCGATGGGAAAGCTCTGATTTTCACTGCATCATAGAAAATCCATCGATGGGATTTCACTGGGTCATAAAAAATGCATTGATGGGATTTCACTGGGTCATAGAAAATCCATTGATGGGATTTCACTGGGTCATAGAAAGTCCATTGATGGGATTTCACTGGGTCATAGAAAATCCATTGATGGGATTTCACTACGTCATAGAAAGTCCATTGATGGGATTTCACTGGGTCATAGAAAATCCATCGATGGGATTTCACTGGGTCATTGAAAATCCATTGATGGAAATTCACTGGGTCATAGAAAATCAATCGATGGGATTTCACTGGGTCATAGAAAATCCGTTGATGGGATTTCACTGGGTCATAGAAAATCCATTGATGGAATTTCACTGGGTCATAGAAAATGCATGGATGAGATTTCACTGGGTCATAGAAAATCCATTGATGGGATTTCTCTGGGTCATAGAAAATCGATTGATGGGATTTCGCTGGGTCGTAGAAAGTCCATTGATGCGATTTTACTGGTTCATAGAAAATCCATTGATGGAGTTTCATTGGGTTATAGAAAATCCATCGATGGAATTTCACTGGGTCATAAAAAATCCATTGATGGGATTTCGCTGGGTCGTAGAAAGTCCATTGATGCGATTTTACTGGTTCATAGAAAATCCATTGATGGAGTTTCACTGGGTTATAGAAAATCCATCGATGGAATTTCACTGGGTCATAAAAAATCCATTGATGGGATTTCACTGGGTCATAGAAAATCCATTGATGGGATTTCACTGGGTCATAGAAAATCTATCGATGGAATTTCAATGGGTCATAGAAAATCCATGGATGAGATTTCACTGGGTCATAGAAAATCCATTGATGGGATTTCACTGGGTGATAGGAAATCCATTGATGGGATTTCACAGGGTCATAGAAAATCCATCGATGGGGTTACACTGGGTCGTAGAAAATCGATTGATGGGGTTTCACTGGGTCATAGAAAATCCATTGATGGAATTTCATGGGGTCATAGAAAATCCATTGATGGGATTTCACTGGGTCATAGACAATCCCTTCATGGGACTTCACTGGGTCATAGAAATCCATTGATTGGATTTCACTGGGTCATAGACAATGCATCGATGGGATTTCACTGGATCATAGATAATCCATCGATGGGATTTCACTGGGTCATAGAAAATCCATTGATGGGATTTCACTGGGTCATAGAAACTCCATTGATGTGATTTCACTAGGTCATAGCAAATCCATCGATGGAACTTCACTGGGTTCTAGAAAACCCATTGATACGATTTCACTGGGTCATAGAATATCCATTGATGGAGTTTCACTGGATCATAGAAAATCCATTGATGGGATTTCATTGGGTCATAGCAAATCCATTGGTGGGTTTTCACTGGTTCATAGAAAATCCGTCAATGGGATTTCACTGGGTCATAGAAAATCCATTGATGGGATTTCACTGGGTCATAGAAAATCCATTGATGGGATTTCACTGGTTCATAGAAATTCCATCGATGGGATTTCACTGGGTCATAGAAAATCCATTGATGGGATTTCATTGGGTCATAGCTAATCCATTGTTGGGTTTTCACTGGTTCATAGAAAATCCGTCAATGGGATTTCACTGGGTCATAGAAAATCCATTGATGGGATTTCACTGGGTCATAGAAAATCCATTGATGGGATTTCACTGGTTAATAGAAATTCCATTGATGGGATTTCACTGGGTCATAGAAAATCCATTGATGGGATTTCACTGGGTCATAGAAAATCCATTGATGGGATTTCACTGGGTCATAGAAAATCCATTGATGGGATTTCACTGGGTCATAGAAAATCCATCGATGGGGTTACACTGGGTCGTAGAAAATCCATTGATGGGGTTTCACTGGGTCATAGAAAATCCATTGATGGAACTTCACTGGGTCATAGAAAATCCATTGATGGGATTTCACTGGGTCATAGACAATCCCTTCTTGGGATTTCACCGGGTCATAGAAATCCATGGATTGGATTTCACTGGACCATAGATAATCCATCGATGGGATTTCACTGGGTCATAGAAAATCTATTGATGGGATTTCACTGGGTCATAGAAAATCCATTGATGTGATTTCACTGGGTCATAGCAAATCCATCGATGGGATTTCACTGGGTCCTAGAAAACCCATTGATACAATTTCACTGGTTCATAGAAAATCCATTGATGGAGTTTCACTGGATCATAGAAAATCCATTGACGGGATTTCACTGGGTCATAGCAAATCCATTGGTGGGATTTCACTGGTTCATAGAAAATCCGTCAATGGGATTTCACTGGGTCGTAGAAAATCCATTGATGGGATTTCACTGGGTCATAGAAAATCCATTGATGGGATTTCACTGGTTCATAGAAATTCCATCGATGGGATTTCACTGGGTCGTGGAAAATCCATTGATGTAATTTCACTGGGTCATAGAATATCCATCGATGGGATTTCACTGGGTCATAGAAAATCCATTGATGCGATTTCACTGGGTCATAGAAAAGCAATTGATGAGATTTCACTGGGTCATAGCAAATCCATCGATGGGATTTCACTGGGTCATAGAAAATCCATTGATGGATTTTCAATGGTTCATAGAATATCCATTGATGGGATTTCACTGGGTCATAGAAAATCAATTGATGGGACTTCACTGGGTCATAAAGAATCCATTGATGGGGTTTCACTGGGTTATTGAAAATCCATTTTTGGGATTTCACTGGGTCATGAAAAATCCATCGATGGGATTCCACTGGTTCATAGAAAATCCATCGATGGGATTTCACTTGGTCATAGAAAATCCATTGACGGGAGTTCAATGGTTCATAGAATATCAATTGATGGGATTTCACTGGGTCATAGAAAATTCATTGATGGTATTTCACTGGGTCATAGAAAATCCATTGATGGGATTTCACTGGGTCATGGAAAATGCATTCATGGGATTTCACTGGGTCATAAAAAATCCATCGATGGGATTCCACTGGGTCAAAGAAAATCCATTGATGGGATTTCACTGGGTCATAGAAAATCCCTTGTTGGGATTTCACTCTGTCATAGAAAATCCATCGATGGGATTTCACTGGGTCATAGAAAATCCGTTGATGGGATTTCAAGGGTTCATAGAATACCCATTGATGGGATTTCACTGGGTCAGAGAAAATCCATTAATCAGATTTCACTGGGTCATAGAAAATCCATTGATGGGATTTCACTGGGTCATAGAAAATCCATTGATGTGATTTCACTGGGTCATAGCAAATCCATCGATGGGATTTCACTGGGTCCTAGAAAACCTATTGATACAATTTCACTGGGTCATAGAAAATCCATTGATGGAGTTTCACTGGATCATAGAAAATCCATTGACGGGATTTCACTGGGTCATAGCAAATCCATTGGTGGGATTTCACTGGTTCATAGAAAATCCGTCAATGGGATTTCACTGGGTCGTAGAAAATCCATTGATGGGATTTCACTGGGTCATAGAAAATCCATTGAGGGGATTTCACTGGTTCATAGAAATTCCATCGATGGGATTTCACTGGGTCGTGGAAAATCCATTGATGCAATTTCACTGGGTCATAGAATATCCATCGATGGGATTTCACTGGATCATAGATAATCCATCGATGGGATTTCACTGAGTCATAGAAAATCTATTGATGGGATTTCACTGGGTCATAGAAAATCCATTGATGTGATTTCACTGGGTCATAGCAAATCCATCGATGGGATTTCACTGGGTCCTAGAAAACCCATTGATACAATTTCACTGGGTCATAGAAAATCCATTGATGGAGTTTCACTGGATCATAGAAAATCCATTGACGGGATTTCACTGGGTCATAGCAAATCCATTAGTGGGATTTCACTGGTTCATAGAAAATCCGTCAATGGGATTTCACTGGGCCGTAGAAAATCCATTGATGGGATTTCACTGGGTCATAGAAAATCCATTGATGGGATTTCACTGGTTCATAGAAATTCCATCGATGGGATTTCACTGGGTCGTGGAAAATCCATTGATGCAATTTCACTGGGTCGTAGAATATCCATCGATGGGATTTCACTGGGTCATAGAAAATCCATTGATGCTATTTCACTGGGTCATAGAAAAGCAATTGATGAGATTTCACTGGGTCATAGCAAATCCATCGATGGGATTTCACTGGGTCATAGAAAATCCATTGATGGATTTTCAATGGTTCATAGAATATCCATTGATGCTATTTCACTGGGTCATAGAAAAGCAATTGATGAGATTTCACTGGGTCATAGCAAATCCATCGATGGGATTTCACTGGGTCGTGGAAAATCCATTGATGCAATTTCACTGGGTCATAGAATATCCATCGATGGGATTTCACTGGGTCATAGAAAATCCATTGATGCTATTTCACTGGGTCATAGAAAAGCAATTGATGAGATTCCACTGGTTCATAGAAAATCCATCGATGGGATTTCACTTGGTCATAGAAAATCCATTGACGGGAGTTCAATGGTTCATAGAATATCAATTGATGGGATTTCACTGGGTCATAGAAAATTCATTGATGGTATTTCACTGGGTCATAGAAAATCCATTGATGGGATTTCACTGGGTCATGAAAAATGCATTCATGGGATTTCACTGGGTCATAAAAAATCCATCGATGGGATTCCACTGGGTCAAAGAAAATCCATTGATGGGATTTCACTGGGTCATAGAAAATCCCTTGTTGGGATTTCACTGTGTCATAGAAAATCCATCGATGGGATTTCACTGGGTCATAGACAATCCGTTGATGGGATTTCAAGGGTTCATAGAATACCCATTGATGGGATTTCACTGGGTCAGAGAAAATCCATTAATCAGATTTCACTGGGTCATAGAAAATCCATTGATGGGATTTCACTGGGTCATAGAAAATCCATTGATGGGATTTCACTGGGTCATAAAAAATCTATCGATGGGATTCCGCTGGGTCTAAGAAAATCCATTGATGGGATTTCACTGGGTAATAGAAAATCCATCGATTGGATTTCACTGGGTCATAGAAAATCCATTGATGGAATTTCACTGGGTCATAGAAAATCCACTGATGGGATTTCACTGGGTCATAGAAAATCAAAGGATGGGATTTCGCTGAGTCATAGAAAATCCATCGGTGGGATTTCACTGGGTCATAGAAAGTCCATTGATGGGATTTCACTGGGTCATAGAACATCCATTGATGGGATTTCACTGGGTCATAGCAAATCCATTGATGGGATTTCACTGGGTCACAGCAAATGCATTGATGGGATTTCACTGGTTCATAGAAAATCCGTCAATGGGATTTCACTGGGTCATAGAAAATCCATTGATGGGATTTCACTGGGTCATAGCAAATCCATTGATGGGATTTCACTGTTTCATAGAAATTCCATCGATGGGATTTCACTGGGTCATAGAAAATCCATCGATGCGATTTCACTAGGTCATAGGAAATCCATTGATGCGACTTCACTGGGTCATAGAAAATCCATCGATAGGATTTCACTGGGTCGTAGAAAATCCATTGATGCGATTTCACTGGGCCATGGAAAATCCATTGATGAGATTTCACTGGGTCATAGCAAATCCATCGATGGGATTTCACTGGGTCATAGAAAATCCATTGTTGGGATTTCAATGGTTCATAGAATATCCAGTGATGGGATTTCACTGGGTCATAGAAAATCCATTGATGGGATTTCACTGGGTCATAGAAAGTCCATTGATGGAATTTCACTGGGTCATAGAAAATCCATTGATGTGATTTCACTGGGTCATAAAAACTCAATCGATGGGATTCCACTGGGTCAAAAAAAAATCCATTGATGAGACTTCACTGGGTCATAGAAAACCCATTGATGGGATTTCACTGGTTGATAGAAAATCCATCGATGGAATTTCACTGGGTCATAGAAAATCCATTGATGAGATTTCAATGGTTCATAGAATATCCATTGATGGGATTTCACTGGGTCATAGAAAATTCATTGATGGGATTCCACTGGGTCATAGAAAATCCATTGATGGGATTTCACTGGGTCATAGAAAATCCCTTAATGAGATTTCACTGGGTCCTAAAAAATCCATCGATGGGATTCCACTGGGTCAAAGAAAATCCATTGATGGGATTTCACTGGGTCATAGAAAATCCATTGATGGGATTTCACTGGGTCATAGAAAATCCATCGATGGGATTTCACTGGGTCGTAGAAAATCGATTGATGCAATTTCACTGGGTCACAGAAAATCCATTGATGGAGTTTCACTGGGTCATAGAAAATCCGTTGATGGAATTTTAGTGGGTCATAGAAATTCCATCCATGGGACTTCACTGGGTCATAGAAAATCCATTGATGGAATTTCACTGGGTCATAGAAAATCCATTGATGAGATTTCACTGGTTCATAGAAATTCCATCGATGGGATTTCACTGGGTCGTGGAAAATCCATTGATGCAATTTCACTGGGTCGTAGAATATCCATCGATGGGATTTCACTGGGTCATAGAAAATCCATTGATGCTATTTCACTGGGTCATAGAAAAGCAATTGATGAGATTTCACTGGGTCATAGCAAATCCATCGATGGGATTTCACTGGGTCATAGAAAATCCATTGATGGATTTTCAATGGTTCATAGAATATCCATTGATGCTATTTCACTGGGTCATAGAAAAGCAATTGATGAGATTTCACTGGGTCATAGCAAATCCATCGATGGGATTTCACTGGGTCGTGGAAAATCCATTGATGCAATTTCACTGGGTCATAGAATATCCATCGATGGGATTTCACTGGGTCATAGAAAATCCATTGATGCTATTTCACTGGGTCATAGAAAAGCAATTGATGAGATTCCACTGGTTCATAGAAAATCCATCGATGGGATTTCACTTGGTCATAGAAAATCCATTGACGGGAGTTCAATGGTTCATAGAATATCAATTGATGGGATTTCACTGGGTCATAGAAAATTCATTGATGGTATTTCACTGGGTCATAGAAAATCCATTGATGGGATTTCACTGGGTCATGAAAAATGCATTCATGGGATTTCACTGGGTCATAAAAAATCCATCGATGGGATTCCACTGGGTCAAAGAAAATCCATTGATGGGATTTCACTGGGTCATAGAAAATCCCTTGTTGGGATTTCACTGTGTCATAGAAAATCCATCGATGGGATTTCACTGGGTCATAGACAATCCGTTGATGGGATTTCAAGGGTTCATAGAATACCCATTGATGGGATTTCACTGGGTCAGAGAAAATCCATTAATCAGATTTCACTGGGTCATAGAAAATCCATTGATGGGATTTCACTGGGTCATAGAAAATCCATTGATGGGATTTCACTGGGTCATAAAAAATCTATCGATGGGATTCCGCTGGGTCTAAGAAAATCCATTGATGGGATTTCACTGGGTAATAGAAAATCCATCGATTGGATTTCACTGGGTCATAGAAAATCCATTGATGGAATTTCACTGGGTCATAGAAAATCCACTGATGGGATTTCACTGGGTCATAGAAAATCAAAGGATGGGATTTCGCTGAGTCATAGAAAATCCATCGGTGGGATTTCACTGGGTCATAGAAAGTCCATTGATGGGATTTCACTGGGTCATAGAACATCCATTGATGGGATTTCACTGGGTCATAGCAAATCCATTGATGGGATTTCACTGGGTCACAGCAAATGCATTGATGGGATTTCACTGGTTCATAGAAAATCCGTCAATGGGATTTCACTGGGTCATAGAAAATCCATTGATGGGATTTCACTGGGTCATAGCAAATCCATTGATGGGATTTCACTGTTTCATAGAAATTCCATCGATGGGATTTCACTGGGTCATAGAAAATCCATCGATGCGATTTCACTAGGTCATAGGAAATCCATTGATGCGACTTCACTGGGTCATAGAAAATCCATCGATAGGATTTCACTGGGTCGTAGAAAATCCATTGATGCGATTTCACTGGGCCATGGAAAATCCATTGATGAGATTTCACTGGGTCATAGCAAATCCATCGATGGGATTTCACTGGGTCATAGAAAATCCATTGTTGGGATTTCAATGGTTCATAGAATATCCAGTGATGGGATTTCACTGGGTCATAGAAAATCCATTGATGGGATTTCACTGGGTCATAGAAAGTCCATTGATGGAATTTCACTGGGTCATAGAAAATCCATTGATGTGATTTCACTGGGTCATAAAAACTCAATCGATGGGATTCCACTGGGTCAAAAAAAAATCCATTGATGAGACTTCACTGGGTCATAGAAAACCCATTGATGGGATTTCACTGGTTGATAGAAAATCCATCGATGGAATTTCACTGGGTCATAGAAAATCCATTGATGAGATTTCAATGGTTCATAGAATATCCATTGATGGGATTTCACTGGGTCATAGAAAATTCATTGATGGGATTCCACTGGGTCATAGAAAATCCATTGATGGGATTTCACTGGGTCATAGAAAATCCCTTAATGAGATTTCACTGGGTCCTAAAAAATCCATCGATGGGATTCCACTGGGTCAAAGAAAATCCATTGATGGGATTTCACTGGGTCATAGAAAATCCATTGATGGGATTTCACTGGGTCATAGAAAATCCATCGATGGGATTTCACTGGGTCGTAGAAAATCGATTGATGCAATTTCACTGGGTCACAGAAAATCCATTGATGGAGTTTCACTGGGTCATAGAAAATCCGTTGATGGAATTTTAGTGGGTCATAGAAATTCCATCCATGGGACTTCACTGGGTCATAGAAAATCCATTGATGGAATTTCACTGGGTCATAGAAAATCCATTGATAGGATTTCACTGCATCATAGATAATCCATTGATGCGATTTCACTGGGTCATAGAAAATCCATTGATGGAGTTTCACTGGGTCATAGAAAATCCATTGATGGGATTTCACTGGGCCATAGAAAAGCCAACGATGGGATTTCACTGGGTCGTAGAAAATCCATTGATGCGATTTCACTGGGTCATAGAAAACCCGTTGATGGAATTTTACTTGGTTATAGAAAATCCATCGATGGGATTTCACTTGGTCATAGAAAATCCAATGATGGAATTTCACTGGGTAATAGAAAATTCATTGATGGGATTACACTGGGTCATAGCAAATTCATTGATGGGATTTCACTGGTTCATAGAAAATACATCGATGGGATTTCACTGGGTCATAGAAAGTCCATTGATGGGATTTCACTGGGTCATAGCAAATCCATTGAGGGGATTTCACTGGTTCATAGCAAAACCAACGATGGGATTTCACTGGGTCATAGAACATTCATTGATGGGATTTCACTGGGTCATAGCAAATTCATTGATGGGATTTCACTGGTTCATAGAAAATACATCGATGGGATTTCACTGGGTCATAGAAAGTCCAATGATGGAATTTCACTGGGTCATAGAAAACCCGTTGATGGAATTTTACTTGGTTATAGAAAATCCATCGATGGGATTTCACTGGGTCGTAGAAAATCGATTGATGCAATTTCACTGGGTCACAGAAAATCCATTGATGGAGTTTCACTGGGTCATAGAAAATCCGTTGATGGAATTTTAATGGGTCATAGAAATTCCATCCATGGGACTTCACTGGGTCATAGAAAATCCATTGATGGAATTTCACTGGGTCATAGAAAATCCATTGATAGGATTTCACTGCATCATAGATAATCCATTGATGCGATTTCACTGGGTCATAGAAAATCCATTGATGGAGTTTCACTGGGTCATAGAAAATCCATTGATGGGATTTCACTGGGCCAAAGAAAAGCCAGCGATGTGATTTCACTGGGTCGTAGAAAATCCATTGATGCGATTTCACTAGGTCATAGAAAATTCATTGATGGAGTTTCACTGTGTCATAGAAAACCCGTTGATGGAATTTTACTTGGTTATAGAAAATCCATCGATGGGATTTCACTTGGTCATAGAAAATCCAATGATGGAATTTCACTGGGTAATAGAAAATTCATTGATGGGATTTCACTGGGTCATAGCAAATTCATTGATGGGATTTCACTGGTTCATAGAAAATACATCGATGGGATTTCACTGGGTCATAGAAAGTCCATTGATGGGATTTCACTGGGTCATAGCAAATCCATTGAGGGCATTTCACTGGTTCATAGCAAAACCAACGATGGGATTTCACTGGGTCATAGAACATTCATTGATGGGATTTCACTGGGTCATAGAAAATTCATTGATGGGATTTCACTGGTTCATAGAAAATACATCGATGGGATTTCACTGGGTCATAGAAAGTCCATTGATGGGATTTCACTGGGTCATAGCAAATACATTGAGGGGATTTCACTGGTTCATAGCAAAACCAACGATGGGATTTCACTGGGTCATAGAAAATTCATTGATGGGATTTCACTGGGTCATAGCAAATTCATTGATGGAATTTCACTGGTTCATAGAAAATACATCGATGGGATTTCACTGGGTCATAGAAAGTCCATTGATGGGATTTCACTGGGTCATAGAAAATCCGTTGATGGAATTTTACTGGGTCATAGAAATTCCATCCATGGGATTTCACTGGGTCATAGAAAATCCACTGATGGAATTTCACTGGGTCATAGAAAATCATTTGATAGGATTTCACTGCATCATAGATAATCCATTGATGCAATTTCACTGGGTCATAGAAAATCCATTGATGGAGTTTCACTGGGTCATAGAAAATCCAATGATGGGATTTCACTGGGTCATAGAAAAGCCAACGATGGGATTTCACTGGGTCGTAGAAAATCCATTGATGCGATTTCACTGGGTCATAGAAAATTCATTGATGGAGTTTCACTGGGTCATAGAAAACCCGTTGATGGAATTTTACTTGCTTATAGAAAATCCATCGATGGGATTTCACTTGGTCATAGAAAATCCAATGTTGGAATTTCACTGGGTCATAGAAAATTCATTGATGGGATTTCACTGGGTCATAGCAAATTCATTGATGGGATTTCACTGGTTCATAGAAAATACATCGATAGGATTTCACTGGGTCATAGAAAATCCATTGATGGGATTTCACTGGGTCATAGCAAATCCATTGAGGGGATTTCACTGGTTCATAGCAAAACCAACGATGGGATTTCACTGGATCATAGAAAATACATCGATGGGATTTCACTGGGTCATAGAAAATACATCGATGGGATTTCACTGGGTCATAGAAAGTCCATTGATGGGATTTCACTGAGTCATAGCAAATCCATTGAGGGGATTTCACTGGTTCATAGCAAAACCAACGATGGGATTTCACTGGGTCATAGAAAATTCATTGATGGGATTTCACTGGGTCATAGCAAATTCATTGATGGAATTTCACTGGTTCATAGAAAATACATCGATGGGATTTCACTGGGTCATAGATAGTCCATTGATGGGATTTCACTGGGTCATAGAAAATCCGTTGATGGAATTTTAACGGGTCATAGAAATTCCATCCATGGGATTTCACTGGGTCATAGAAAATCCACTGATGGAATTTCACTGGGTCATAGAAAATCCATTGATAGGATTTCACTGCATCATAGATAATCCATTGATGCGATTTCACTGGGTCATAGAAATTCCATTGATGGAGTTTCACTGGGTCATAGAAAATCCAATGATGGGATTTCCCTGGGTCATAGAAAAGCCAACGATGGGATTTCACTGGGTCCTAGAAAATCCATTGATGCGATTTCACTGGGTCATAGAAAATTCATCGATGGAGTTTCACTGGGTCATAGAAAACCCGTTGATGGAATTTTACTTGGTTATAGAAAATCCATCGATGGGATTTCACTTGGTCATAGAAAATCCAATGATGGAATTTCACTGGGTCATAGAAATTTCATTGATGGGATTTCACTGGGTCATAGCAAATTCATTGATGGGATTTCACTGGTTCATAGAAAACACATCGATGGGATTTCACTGGGTCATAGAAAGTCCATTGATGGGATTTCACTGGGTCATAGCAAATCCATTGAGGGGATTTCACTGGTTCATAGCAAAACCAACGATGGGATTTCACTGGGTCATAGAAAATTCATTGATGGGATTTCACTGGGTCATAGCAAATTCATTGATGGAAATTCACTGGTTCATAGAAAATACATCGATGGGATTTCACTGGGTCATAGAAAGTCCATTGATGGGATTTCACTGGGTCATAGAAAATCCGTTGATGGAATTTTACTGGGTCATAGAAATTCCATCCATGGGATTTCACTGGGTCATAGAAAATCCACTGATGGAATTTCACTGGGTCATAGAAAATCCATTGATAGGATTTCACTGCATCATAGATAATCCATTGATGCGATTTCACTGGGTCATAGAAAATCCATTGATGGAGTTTCACTGGGTCATAGAAAATCCAATGGTGGGATTTCACTGGGTCATAGAAAAGCCAACGATGGGATTTCACTGGGTCATAGAAAATCCATTGATGGAATTTTACTGCGTCATAGAAAATCAAATGATGGGATTTCACTGGGTCATAGAAAATCCATCGATGGTATTTCACTGGGTCGTAGAAAATCCATTGATGCAATTTCACTGGGTCATAGAAAATTCATTGATGGAGTTTGCTGGGTCATAGAAAACCCGTTGATGGAATTTTACTTGGTCATAGAAAATCCATCGATGGGATTTCACTTGGTCATAGAAAATCTATTGATGGAATTTCACTGGGTCATAGAAAATTCATTGATGGGATTTCACTGGGTCATAGCAAATTCATTGATGGGATTTCACTGGTTCATAGAAAATACATCGATGAGATTTCACTGGGTCATAGAAAATCCATTGATGGAGTTTGCTGGGTCATAGAAAACCCGTTGATGGAATTTTACTTGGTCATAGAAAATCCATCGATGGGATTTCACTTGGTCATAGAAAATCTATTGATGGAATTTCACTGGGTCATAGAAAATTCATTGATGGGATTTCACTGGGTCATAGCAAATTCATTGATGGGATTTCACTGGTTCATAGAAAACACATCGATGGGATTTCACTGGGTCATAGAAAGTCCATTGATGGGATTTCACTGGGTCATAGCAAATCCATTGAGGGGATTTCACTGGTTCATAGCAAAACCAACGATGGGATTTCACTGGGTCATAGAAAATTCATTGATGGGATTTCACTGGGTCATAGCAAATTCATTGATGGAAATTCACTGGTTCATAGAAAATACATCGATGGGATTTCACTGGGTCATAGAAAGTCCATTGATGGGATTTCACTGGGTCATAGAAAATCCGTTGATGGAATTTTACTGGGTCATAGAAATTCCATCCATGGGATTTCACTGGGTCATAGAAAATCCACTGATGGAATTTCACTGGGTCATAGAAAATCCATTGATAGGATTTCACTGCATCATAGATAATCCATTGATGCGATTTCACTGGGTCATAGAAAATCCATTGATGGAGTTTCACTGGGTCATAGAAAATCCAATGGTGGGATTTCACTGGGTCATAGAAAAGCCAACGATGGGATTTCACTGGGTCATAGAAAATCCATTGATGGAATTTTACTGCGTCATAGAAAATCAAATGATGGGATTTCACTGGGTCATAGAAAATCCATCGATGGTATTTCACTGGGTCGTAGAAAATCCATTGATGCAATTTCACTGGGTCATAGAAAATTCATTGATGGAGTTTGCTGGGTCATAGAAAACCCGTTGATGGAATTTTACTTGGTCATAGAAAATCCATCGATGGGATTTCACTTGGTCATAGAAAATCTATTGATGGAATTTCACTGGGTCATAGAAAATTCATTGATGGGATTTCACTGGGTCATAGCAAATTCATTGATGGGATTTCACTGGTTCATAGAAAATACATCGATGAGATTTCACTGGGTCATAGAAAATCCATTGATGGAGTTTCACTGCGTCATAGAAAATCCATTGATGGGATTTCACTGGTTCATAGAAAAGCCAACGATGGGATTTCACTGGGTCATAGCAAATCCATTGATGGAATTTCCCTGGGCCATAGAAAATCCATTGATGGGATTTCACTGGGTCATAGAAAATTCATTGATTGGATTTCACTGGGTCATAGAAAATCCATCGATGGGATTTCACTGGGTCGTAGAAAATCCATTGATGCGATTTCACTGGGTCATAGAAAATTCATTGATGGCGTTTCACTGGGTCAGAGAAAACCCGTTGATGGAATTTTACTTGGTCATAGAAAATCCATCGTTGGGATTTTACTTGGTCATAGAAAATCCATTGATGGAATTTCACTTGGTCATAGAAAATTCATTGATGGGGTTTCACTGGGTCATAGCAAATTCATTGATGGGATTTCACTGGTTCATAGAAAATACATCGATGGGACTTCACTGGGTCATAGCAAATTCAATGATGGGATTTCACTGGTTCAAAGAAAATCCATCGATGTGATTTCACTGGGTCATAGAAAATCCATTGATAGGATTTCACTGCATCATAGGTAATCCATCGATGGGATTTCACTTGGTCATAGAAAATCCATTGATGGAATTTCACTGGGTCATAGAAAATTCATTGATGGGAATTCACTGGGTCATAGCAAATTCATTGATGGGATTTCACTGGTTCATAGAAAATACATCGATGGGATTTCACTGGGTCATTGAAAGTCCATTGATGGGATTTCACTGGGTCATAGAAAATCCGTTGATGGAATTTTACTGGGTCATAGAAATTCCATCCATGGGATTTCACTGGGTCATAGAAAATCCATTGATGGAATTTCACTGGGTCATAGAAAATCAATTGATGGGATTTCACTGGGTCATAGAAAATTCATCGATGGTATTTCACTGGGTCGTAGAAAATCCATTGATGCAATTTCACTGGGTCATAGAAATTTCATTGATGGAGTTTGCTGGGTCATAGAAAACCCGTTGATGGAATTTTACTTGGTCATAGAAAACCCATCGATGGGATTTCACTTGGTCATAGAAAATCCATTGATGGAATTTCACTGGGTCATAGAAAATTCATTGATGGGATTTCACTGGGTCATAGCAAATTCATTGATGGGATTTCACTGGTTCATAGAAAATACATTGATGAGATTTCACTGGGTCATAGAAAATCCATTGATAGGATTTCACTGCATCATAGATAATCCATTGATGCGATTTCACTGGGTCATAGAAAATCCATTGATGGAGTTTCACTGGGTCATAGAAAATCCATTGATGGGATTTCACTGGTTCATAGAAAAGCCAACGATGGGATTTCACTGGGTCATAGCAAATCCATTGATGGAATTTCCCTGGGCCATAGAAAATCCATTGATGGGATTTCACTGGGTCATAGAAAATTCATTGATGGGATTTCACTGGGTCATAGAAAATCCATCGATGGGATTTCACTGGGTCGTAGAAAATCCATTGATGCAATTTCACTGGGTCATAGAAAATTCATTGATGGAGTTTCACTGGGTCAGAGAAAACCCGTTGATGGAATTTTACTTGGTCATAGAAAATCCATCGGTGGGATTTCACTTGGTCATAGAAAATCCATTGATGGAATTTCACTTGGTCATAGAAAATTCATTGATGGGGTTTCACTGGGTCATAGCAAATTCATTGATGGGATTTCACTGTTTCATAGAAAATACATCGATGGGACTTCACTGGGTCATAGAAAATCCATTGATAGGATTTCACTGCATCATAGATAATCCATCGATGGGATTTCACTTGGTCATAGAAAATCCATTGATGGAATTTCACTGGGTCATAGAAAATTCATTGATGGGATTTCACTGGGTCATAGCAAATTCATTGATGGGATTTCACTGGTTCATAGAAAATACATCGATGGGATTTCACTGGGTCATTGAAAGTCCATTGATGGGATTTCACTGGGTCATAGAAAATCCGTTGATGGAATTTTACTGGGTCATAGAAATTCCATCCATGGGATTTCACTGGGTCATAGAAAATCCATTGATGGAATTTCACTGGGTCATAGAAAATCCATCGATGGGATTTCACTGGGTCGTAGAAAATCCATTGATGCGATTTCACTGGGTCATAGAAAATTCATTGATTGAGTTTCACTGGGTCAGAGAAAACCCGTTGATGGAATTTTACTTGGTCATAGAAAATCCATCGGTGGGATTTCACTTGGTCATAGAAAATCCATTGATGGAATTTCACTTGGTCATAGAAAATTCATTGATGGGGTTTCACTGGGTCATAGCAAATTCATTGATGGGATTTCACTGGTTCATAGAAAATACATCGATGGGACTTCACTGGGTCATAGAAAGTCCATTGATAGGATTTCACTGCATCATAGATAATCCATCGATGGGATTTCACTTGGTCATAGAAAATCCATTGATGGAATTTCACTGCGTCATAGAAAATTCATTGATGGGATTTCACTGGGTCATAGCAAATTCATTGATGGGATTTCACTGGGTCATTGAAAGTCCATTGATGGGATTTCACTGGGTCATAGAAAATCCGTTGATGGAATTTTACTGGGTCATAGAAATTCCATCCATGGGATTTCACTGGGTCATAGAAAATCCATTGATGGAATTTCACTGGGTCATAGAAAATCCATTGATAGGAATTCACTGCATCATAGATAATCCATTGATGCGATTTGACTGGGTCATAGAAAAGCCGTTGATGGAGTTTCACTGGGTCATAGAAAATCGATTGATGGGATTTCACTGGGTCATAGAAAATCCATTGATGGAAATTCACTGGGTCATAGAAAATCCATTGATGGGATTTCACTGGGTCATAGAAAATCCATTGATAGGAATTCACTGCATCATAGATAATCCATTGATGCGATTTCACTGGGTCATAGAAAAGCCGTTGATGGAGTTTCACTGGGTCATAGAAAATCCATTGATGGGATTTCACTGGGTCATAGAAAATCCATTGATGGGATTTCACTGGGTCATAGAAAATTCATTGATGGGATTTCACTGGGTCATAGAAAATCCATCGATGGAATTTCACTGGGTCGTAGAAAATCCATTGATGCGATTTTAATGGGTCATAGAAAATTCATTGATGGAGTTTCACTGGGTCATAGAAAACCCGTTGATGGAATTTTACTTGGTCATAGAAAATCCATCGATGGGATTTCACTTGGTCATAGAAAATCCATTGATGGAATTTCACTGGGTCATAGAAAATTCATTGATGGGATTTCACTGGGTCATAGCAAATTCATTGATGGGATTTCACTGGTTCATAGAAAATACATCGATGGGATTTCACTGGGTCGTAGAAAATCGATTGATGCGATTTCACTGGGCCATAGAAAGTCCATTGATGGGATTTCACTGGGTCATAGCAAATCCATTGATGGGATTTCACTGGGTCATAGAAAAATCCATTGATGCGATTTCACTGGGTCATAGAAAATCCATCGATGGGATTTCACTGGGTCATAGAAAATCCGTTGATGCGATTTCACTGGGTCATAGAAAATCCATTGATGAGATTTCACTGGGTCATAGCAAAACCATCGATGGGATTTCACTGGGTCATAGAAAATCCAATGATGGGATTTCAATGGTTCATAGAATATCCAGTGATGGGATTTCACTGGGTCATAGAAAATCCATTGATGGGATTTCACTGGGTCATAGAAAGTCCATTGATGGAATTTCACTGGACATAGAAAATCCATTGATGGGATTTCACTGGGTCATAAAAACTCTATCGATGGGATTCCACTGGGTCAAAGAAAATCCATTGATGGGATTTCACTGGGTCATAGAAAACCCATTGATGGGATTTCACTGGTTCATAGAAAATCCATCGATGGGATTTCGCTGGGTCATAGAAAATCCATTGATGGGATTTCAATGGTTCATAGAATATCCATTGATGGGATTTCAGTGGGTCATAGAAAATCCATTGATGGGATTTCACTGGGTCATAGAAAATCCATTGATGGGATTTCACTGGGTCATAGAAAATCCATTGATGGAGTTTCACTGGGTCATAGAAAATCCATTGATGGGATTTCACTGGGTCATAGAAAGTCCATCGATGGAATTTCACTGGGTCGTAGAAAATCCATTGATGCGATTTCACTGAGTCATAGAAAATCCATTGATGGAGTTTCACTGGGTCATAGAAAATCCATTGATGGGATTTCACTGGGTCATAGAAAATCCATTGATGGGATTTCACTGGGTCATAGAAAATCCATTGATGGGATTTCACTGGGTCATAGAAAATCCATTGATGGGATTTCACTGGGTCATAGAAAATCCATTGATGGGATTTCACTGGGTCATAGAAAGTCCATCGATGGGATTTCACTGGGTCGTAGAAAATCCATTGATGCAATTTCACTGGGTCATAAAAACTCTATCGATGGGATTCCACTGGGTCAAAGAAAATCCATTGATGGGATTTCACTGGGTCATAGAAAACCCATTGATGGGATTTCACTGGTTCATTGAAAATCCATCGATGGGATTTCGCTGGGTCATAGAAAATCCATTGATGGGATTTCAATGGTTCATAGAATATCAATTGATGGGATTTCAGTGGGTCATAGAAAATCCGTTGATGGGATTTCACTGGGTCATAGAAAATCCATTGATGGGATTTCACTGGGTCATAGAAAATCCATTGATGGTGTTTCACTGGGTCATAGAAAATCCATTGATGGGATTTCACTGGGTCATAGAAAGTCCATCGATGGAATTTCACTGGGTCGTAGAAAATCGATTGATGCGATTTCACTGGGTCATAGAAAATCGATTGATGGAGTTTCACTGGGTCATAGAAAATCCATTGATGGGATTTCACTGGGTCATAGAAAATCCGTTGATGGGATTTCACTGGGTCATAGAAAATCCATTGATGGGATTTCACTGGGTCATAGAAAATCCATTGATGGGATTTCACTGGGTCATACAAAATCCATTCATGAGATTTCACTGGGTCATAGAAAGTCAATCGATGGGATTTCACTGGGTCGTAGAAAATCCATTGATGGAGTTTCACTGGGTCATAGAAAATCCATTGATGGGATTTCACTGGGTCATAGAAAATCCATTGATGGAATTTCACAGGGTTATAGAAAATCCATTGATGGATTTCACTGGGTCATAGCAAATCCATTGATGGGATTTCACTGGGTCATAGAAAATCCATTCGTGGGATTTCACTGGGTCATAGAAAATACATCGATTAGATTTCACTGGGTCATAGAAAATCCATTGATGGGATTTCACTGGGTCATAGAAAGTCCATCGATGGGATTTCACTGGGTCGTAGAAAATCCATTGATGCGATTTCACTGGGTCATAGAAAATCCATTGATGGAGTTTCACTGGGTCATAGAAAATCCATTGATGGGATTTCACTGGGTCATAGAAAGTCCATCGATGGGATTTCACTGGGTCGTAGAAAATCAATTGATGGGATTTCACTGGGTCATAAAAAATCCAACGATGGGATTTCACTGGGTCATAGAAAATCCATTGATGGAATTTCACAGGGTTATAGAAAATCCATTGATGGATTTTACTGAGTCATAGCAAATCCATTGATGGGATTTCACTGGGTCATAGAAAATCCATTCGTGGGATTTCACTGGGTCATAAAAAATACATCGATTGGATTTCACTGGGTCGTAGAAAATCCATTGATGCTATTTCAATGGGTCCTAGAAAATCCATTGATGGGATTTCACTGGGTCATAGAAAGTCCATCGATGGAATTTCACTGGGTCGTAGAAAATCCATTGATGCGATTTCACTGGGTCATAGAAAATCCATTGATGGAGTTTCACTGGGTCATAGAAAATCCATTGATGGGATTTTACTGGGTCATAGAAAATCCATTGATGGGATTTCACTGGGTCATAGAAAATCCATTGATGGGATTTCACTGGGTCATAGAAAATCCATCGATGGGATTTCACTGGGTCATAGAAAATCCATTGATGGGATTTCACTGGGTCATAGAAAGTCCATCGATGGGATTTCACTGGGTCGTAGAAAATCCATTGATGCGATTTCACTGGGTCATAGAAAATCCATTGATGGAGTTTCACTGGGTCATAGAAAATCCATTGATGGGATTTCACTGGGTCATAGAAAATCCATTGATGGGATTTCACTGGGCCATAGAAAGTCCATCGATGGGATTTCACTGGGTCGTAGAAAATCCATTGATGGGATTTCACTGGGTCATAAAAAATCCAACGATGGGATTTCACTGGGTCATAGAAAATCCATTGATGGAATTTCACAGGGTTATAGAAAATCCATTGATGGATTTCACTGGGTCATAGCAAATCCATTGATGGGATTTCACTGGGTCATAGAAAATCCATTCGTGGGATTTCACTGGGTCATAGAAAATACATCGATTGGATTTCACTGGGTCGTAGAAAATCCATTGATGCTATTTCAATGGGTCCTAGAAAATCCATTGATGGGATTTCACTGGGTCATAGAAAGTCCATCGATGGAATTTCACTGGGTCGTAGAAAATCCATTGATGCGATTTCACTGGGTCATAGAAAATCCATTGATGGAGTTTCACTGGGTCATAGAAAATCCATTGATGGGATTTTACTGGGTCATAGAAAATCCATTGATGGGATTTCACTGGGTCATAGAAAATCCATTGATGGGATTTCACTGGGTCATAGAAAATCCATCGATGGGATTTCACTGGGTCATAGAAAATCCATTGATGGGATTTCACTGGGTCATAGAAAGTCCATCGATGGGATTTCACTGGGTCGTAGAAAATCCATTGATGCGATTTCACTGGGTCATAGAAAATCCATTGATGGAGTTTCACTGGGTCATAGAAAATCCATTGATGGGATTTCACTGGGTCATAGAAAATCCATTGATGGGATTTCACTGGGCCATAGAAAGTCCATCGATGGGATTTCACTGGGTCGTAGAAAATCCATTGATGGGATTTCACTGGGTCATAAAAAATCCAACGATGGGATTTCACTGGGTCATAGAAAATCCATTGATGGAATTTCACAGGGTTATAGAAAATCCATTGATGGATTTCACTGGGTCATAGCAAATCCATTGATGGGATTTCACTGGGTCATAGAAAATCCATTCGTGGGATTTCACTGGGTCATAGAAAATACATCGATTGGATTTCACTGGGTCGTAGAAAATCCATTGATGCTATTTCAATGGGTCCTAGAAAATCCATTGATGGAGTTTCACTGGGTCAAAAAAAATCCGTTGATGGAATTCTACTGGGTCATAGAAAATCCATCGATGGGATTTCACTGGGTCATAGAAAAACATTTGATGGAATTTCACTGGGTCATAGAAAAGTCAATGATGGGATTTCACTGGGTCATTGCAAATTCATTGATGGGATTTCACTGGTCCATAGAGAATCCATCGATGGGATTTCACTGGGTCATAGAAAATCCATTGATGGGATTTCACTGGGTCATAGCAAATCGGATGGTGGGATTTCACTGGTTCATAGAAAATCCATCGATGGGATTTCACTGGGTCGTAGAAAGTCCAGTGATGCGATTTCACTGGGTCATAGAAAAATCCATTGATGGAGTTTCAATGTTTCATAGAAAATCTATCGATGGGATTTCACTGGGTCATAGAAAATCCATTGATGCGATTTCAATGGGACATAGAAAATCCATCGATGGGATTTCACTGGGTCTTAAAAAATTTATCGATGGGATTTCACTGGGTCATAGAAAATCCATTGATGGGATTTCACTGGGCCATAGAAAGTCCATCGATGGGATTTCACTGGGTCGTAGAAAATCCATTGATGGGATTTCACTGGGTCATAAAAAATCCAACGATGGGATTTCACTGGGTCATAGAAAATCCATTGATGGAATTTCACAGGGTTATAGAAAATCCATTGATGGATTTCACTGGGTCATAGCAAATCCATTGATGGGATTTCACTGGGTCATAGAAAATCCATTCGTGGGATTTCACTGGGTCATAGAAAATACATCGATTGGATTTCACTGGGTCGTAGAAAATCCATTGATGCTATTTCAATGGGTCCTAGAAAATCCATTGATGGAGTTTCACTGGGTCAAAAAAAATCCGTTGATGGAATTCTACTGGGTCATAGAAAATCCATCGATGGGATTTCACTGGGTCATAGAAAAACATTTGATGGAATTTCACTGGGTCATAGAAAAGTCAATGATGGGATTTCACTGGGTCATTGCAAATTCATTGATGGGATTTCACTGGTCCATAGAGAATCCATCGACGGGATTTCACTGGGTCATAGAAAATCCATTGATGGGATTTCACTGGGTCATAGCAAATCGGATGGTGGGATTTCACTGGTTCATAGAAAATCCATCGATGGGATTTCACTGGGTCGTAGAAAGTCCAGTGATGCGATTTCACTGGGTCATAGAAAAATCCATTGATGGAGTTTCAATGTTTCATAGAAAATCTATCGATGGGATTTCACTGGGTCATAGAAAATCCATTGATGCGATTTCAATGGGACATAGAAAATCCATCGATGGGATTTCACTGGGTCTTAAAAAATTTATCGATGGGATTCCACTGGGTCAAAGAAAATCCATTGATGGGATTTCAATGGGTCATAGAAAATCCACTGATGGGATTTCACTGGGTCATAGAAAATCCATTGAAGGAGTTTCACTGGGTCATAGAAAACCCATTGATGGCATTTCACTGGGTCATAGAAAATCCAACGATAGGATTTCACTGGATCATAGAAAATCCATTGATGGAATTTCACTGGGTCATAGAAAATCCATTCATGAGATTTCACTGGGTCATAGCAAATCCATTGATGGGATTTCACTATGTCATTGAAAACCCATTGATGGGATTTCACTGGGTCATAGAAAATCCATCGATGGGATTTCACTGGGTCGTAGAAAATCGATTGATGCGATTTCACTGGGCCATAGAAAATCCGTTGATGGGATTTCACTGTGTCATAGAAAATCCATTGATGGGATTTCTCTGGCTCATAGAAAATCCATCGATGGGATTTAACTGGGTCATAGAAAATCCATTGATGGGATTTCACTGGGTCATAGCAAATCCATTGATGGGATTTCACTGTGTCATAGAAAATCCATTGATGGGATTTCACTGGTTCATAGAAAATCCATCGATGGGATTTCACTGGGTCGTAGAAAATCCATTGATGCGATTTCACTGGGTCATAGAAAATCCATTGATGGAGTTTCACTGGGTCATAGCAAATCCATCGATGGGATTTCACTGGGTCATAGAAAATCCATCGAAGGGATTTCACTGGGTCATAGAAAATCCATTGATGGAATTTCACTGGGTCATAGAAAATCCATTGATGAGATTTCACTGGGTCATAGCAAATCCATTGATGGGATTTCACTGTGTCATAGAAAATCCATTGATGGGATTTCACTGGCTCATAGAAAATCCATCGATGGGATTTAACTGGGTCATAGAAAATCCATTGATGGGATTTCACTGGGTCATAGCAAATCCATTGATGGGATTTCACTGTGTCATAGAAAATCCATTGATGGGATTTCACTGGTTCATAGAAAATCCATCGATGGGATTTCACTGGTTCGTAGAAAATCCATTGATGCGATTTCACTGGGTCATAGAAAATCCATTGATGGAGTTTCACTGGGTCATAGAAAATCCATTGATGGGATTTCTCTGGGTCATAGAAAATCCATTGATGGGATTTCACTGGGTCATAGAAAGTCCATCGATGGGATTTCACTGGCTCGTAGAAAATCCATTGATGGGATTTCACTGGGTCATAAAAAATCCAACGATGGGATTTCACTGGGTCATAGAAAATCCATTGATGGAATTTCACAGGGTTATAGAAAATCCATTGATGGATTTCACTGGGTCATAGCAAATCCATTGATGGGATTTCACTGGGTCATAGAAAATCCATTCGTGGGATTTCACTGGGTCATAGAAAATACATCGATTGGATTTCACTGGGTCGTAGAAAATCCATTGATGCTATTTCAATGGGTCCTAGAAAATCCATTGATGGGATTTCACTGGGTCATAGAAAATCAATCGATGGGATTTCACTGGGTCATAGAAAATCCATTGATGGGATTTCACTGGGTCATAGAAAGTCCATCAATGGGATTTCACTGGGTCGTAGAAAATCCATTGATGGAGTTTCACTGGGTCATAGAAAATCCATTGATGGGATTTCACTGGGTCATAAAAAATCCAACGATGGGATTTCACTGGGTCATAGAAAATCCATTGATGGAATTTCACAGGGTTATAGAAAATCCATTGATGGATTTCACTGGGTCATAGCAAATCCATTGATGGGATTTCACTGGGTCATAGAAAATCCATTCGTGGGATTTCACTGGGTCATAGAAAATACATCGATTGGATTTCACTGGGTCATAGAAAATCCATTGATGGGATTTCACTGGGTCATAGAAAGTCCATCGATGGGATTTCACTGGGTCGTAGAAAATCCATTGATGCAATTTCACTGGGTCATAGAAAATCCATTGAGGGAGTTTCACTGGGTCATAGAAAATCCATTGATGGGATTTCACTGGGTCATAGAAAATCCATTGATGGGATTTCACTGGGTCATAGAAAGTCCATCGATGGGATTTCACTGGGTCGTAGAAAATCCATTGATGGGATTTCACTGGGTCATAAAAAATCCAACGATGGGATTTCACTGGGTCATAGAAAATCCATTGATGGAATTTCACAGGGTTATAGAAAATCCATTGATGGATTTCACTGGGTCATAGCAAATCCATTGATGGGATTTCACTGGGTCATAGAAAATCCATTCGTGGGATTTCACTGGGTCATAGAAAATATATCGATTGGATTTCACTGGGTCGTAGAAAATCCATTGATGCTATTTCAATGGGTCCTAGAAAATCCATTGATGGAGTTTCACTGGGTCATAAAAAATCCGTTGATGGAATTCTACTGGGTCATAGAAAATCCATCGATGGGATTTCACTGGGTCATAGAAAATCCATTGATGGAATTTCACTAGGTCATAGAAAAGTCATTGATGGGATTTCACTGGGTCATTGCAAATTCATTGATGGGATTTCACTGGTCCATAGAAAATCCATCGATGGGATTTCACTGGGTCATAGAAAATCCATTGATGGGATTTCACTGGGTCATAGCAAATCGGATGATGGGATTTCACTGGTTCATAGAAAATCCATCGACGGGATTTCACTGGGTCGTAGAAAGTCCAGTGATGCGATTTCACTGGGTCATAGAAAAATCCATTGATGGAGTTTCAATGTTTCATAGGAAATCCATCGATGGGATTTCACTGGGTCATAGAAAATCCATTGATGCGATTTCAATGGGACAGAGAAAATCCATCGATGGGATTTCACTGGGTCCTAAAAAATTTATCGATGGGATTCCACTGGGTCAAAGAAAATCCATTGATGGGATTTCAATGGGTCATAGAAAATCCATTGATGCGATTTCACTGGGTCATAGAAAATCCATTGATGGAGTTTCACTGGGTCATAGAAAATCCATTGATGGGATTTCACTGGGTCATAGAAAATCCATTGATGGGATTTCACTGGGTCATAGAAAATCCATCGATGGGATTTCACTGGGTCTTAGAAAATCCATTGATGCGATTTCACTGGGTCATAGAAAATCCATTGATGGAGTTTCACTGGGTCATAGAAAATCCATTAATGGGATTTCACTGGGTCTTAGAAAATCCATTGATGGGATTTCACTGGGTCATAGAAAGTCCATCGATGGGATTTCACTGGGTCGTAGAAAATCCATTGATGGGATTTCACTGGGTCATAAAAAATCCAACGATGGGATTTCACTGGGTCATAGAAAATCCATTGATGGAATTTCACAGGGTTATAGAAAATCCATTGATGGATTTCACTGGGTCATAGCAAATCCATTGATGGGATTTCACTGGGTCATAGAAAATCCATTCGTGGGATTTCACTGGGTCATAGAAAATACATCGATTGGATTTCACTGGGTCGTAGAAAATCCATTGATGCTATTTCAATGGGTCCTAGAAAATCCATTGATGGAGTTTCACTGGGTCATAAAAAATCCGTTGATGGGATTCTACTGGGTCATAGAAAATCCATCGATGGGATTTCACTGGGTCATAGAAAATCCATTGATGGAATTTCACTGGGTCATAGAAAAGTCATTGATGGGATTTCACTGGGTCATTGCAAATTCATTGATGGGATTTCACTGGTCCATAGAAAATCCATCGATGGGATTTCACTGGGTCATAGAAAATCCATTGATGGGATTTCACTGGGTCATAGCAAATCGGATGATGGGATTTCACTGGTTCATAGAAAATCCATCGACGGGATTTCACTGGGTCGTAGAAAGTCCAGTGATGCGATTTCACTGGGTCATAGAAAAATCCATTGATGGAGTTTCAATGTTTCATAGAAAATCCATCGATGGGATTTCACTGGGTCATAGAAAATCCATTGATGCGATTTCAATGGGACATAGAAAATCCATCGATGGGATTTCACTGGGTCTTAAAAAATTTATCGATGGGATTCCACTGGGTCAAAGAAAATCCATTGATGTGATTTCAATGGGTCATAGAAAATCCATTGATGGGATTTCACTGGGTCATAGAAAATCCATTGAAGGAGTTTCACTGTGTCATAGAAAACCCATTGATGGCATTTCACTGGGTCATAGAAAATCCAACGATAGCATTTCACTGGATCATAGAAAATCCATTGATGGAATTTCACTGGGTCATAGAAAATCCATTCATGAGATTTCAGTGGGTCATAGCAAATCCATTGATGGGATTTCACTATGTCATAGAAAACCCATTGATGGGATTTCACTGGGTCATAGAAAATCCATCGATGGGATTTCACTGGGTCGTAGAAAATCGATTGATGCGATTTCACTGGGCCATAGAAAATCCGTTGATGGGATTTCACTGGGTCATAGAAAATCCATCGATGGGATTTCACTGGGTCATAGAAAATCCATTGATGGAATTTCACTGGGTCATAGAAAATCCATTGATGAGATTTCACTGGGTCATAGCAAATTCATTGATGAAATTTCACTGGTTCATAGCAAATCCATCGATGGGATTTCACTGGGTCATAGAAAATCCATCGAAGGGATTTCACTGGGTCATAGAAAATCCATTGATGGAATTTCACTGGGTCATAGAAAATCCATTGATGAGATTTCAGTGGGTCATAGCAAATCCATTGATGGGATTTCACTGTGTCATAGAAAATCCATTGATGGGATTTCAATGGCTCATAGAAAATCCATCGATGGGATTTAACTGGGTCATAGAAAATCCATTGATGGGATTTCACTGGGTCATAGCAAATCGGATGATGGGATTTCACTGGTTCATAGAAAATCCATCGACGGGATTTCACTGGGTCGTAGAAAGTCCAGTGATGCGATTTCACTGGGTCACAGAAAAATCCATTGATGGAGTTTCAATGTTTCATAGAAAATCCATCGATGGGATTTCACTGGGTCATAGAAAATCCATTGATGCGATTTCAATGGGTCATAGAAAATCCATTGATGCGATTTCAATGGGACATAGAAAATCCATTGATGCGATTTCAATGGGACATCGAAAATCCATCGATGGGATTTCACTGGGTCTTAAAAAATTTATCGATGGGATTCCACTGGGTCAAAGAAAATCCATTGATGGGATTTCAATGGGTCATAGAAAATCCATTGATGGGATTTCACTGGGTCATAGAAAATCCATTGATGGAGTTTCACTGGGTCATAGAAAACCCATTGATGGCATTTCACTGGGTCATAGAAAATCCAAGAAAATCCAACGGTCATAGAAAATCCATCGATGGAATTTCACTGGGTCATAGAAAATCCATTCATGAGATTTCACTGGGTCATAGCAAATCCATTGATGGGATTTCACTATGTCATAGAAAACCCATTGATGGGATTTCACTGGGTCATAGAAAATCCATCGATGGGATTTCACTGGGTCGTAGAAAATCGATTGATGCGATTTCACTGGGCCATAGAAAAGCCGTTGATGGGATTTCACTGGGTCATAGAAAATCCATCGATGGGATTTCACTGGGTCATAGAAAATCCATTGATGGAATTTCACTGGGTCATAGAAAATCCATTGATGAGATTTCACTGGGTCATAGCAAATTCATTGATGGAATTTCACTGGTTCATAGCAAATCCATCGAGGGGTTTTCACTGGGTCATAGAAAATCAATCGAAGGGATTTCACTGGGTCATAGAAAATCCATTGATGGAATTTCACTGGGTCATAGAAAATCCATTGATGAGATTTCACTGGGTCATAGCAAATCCATTGATGGAATTTCACTGTGTCATAGAAAATCCATTGATGGGATTTCACTGGTTCATAGAAAATCCATCGATGGGATTTCACTGGGTCATAGAAAATCCATTGATGGAGTTTCACTGGGTCATAGAAAATCCATTGATGGAGTTTCACTGGGTCATAGAAAACCCATTGATGGCATTTCACTGGGTCATAGAAAATCCAAGAAAATCCAACGGTCATAGAAAATCCATCGATGGAATTTCACTGGGTCATAGAAAATCCATTCATGAGATTTCACTGGGTCATAGCAAATCCATTGATGGGATTTCACTGGGTCATAGAAAATCCATCGATGGGATTTCACTGGGTCGTAGAAAATCGATTGATGCGATTTCACTGGGCCATAGAAAAGCCGTTGATGGGATTTCACTGGGTCATAGAAAATCCATCGATGGGATTTCACTGGGTCATAGAAAATCCATTGATGGAATTTCACTGGGTCATAGAAAATCCATTGATGAGATTTCACTGGGTCATAGCAAATTCATTGATGGAATTTCACTGGTTCATAGCAAATCCATCGAGGGGTTTTCACTGGGGCATAGAAAATCAATCGAAGGGATTTCACTGGGTCATAGAAAATCCATTGATGGAATTTCACTGGGTCATAGAAAATCCATTGATGAGATTTCACTGGGTCATAGCAAATCCATTGATGGAATTTCACTGTGTCATAGAAAATCCATTGATGGGATTTCACTGGTTCATAGAAAATCCATCGATGGGATTTCACTGGGTCATAGAAAATCCATTGATGGAGTTTCACTGGGTCATAGAAAATCCATTGATGGAGTTTCACTGGGTCATAGAAAACCCATTGATGGCATTTCACTGGGTCATAGAAAATCCAAGAAAATCCAACGGTCATAGAAAATCCATCGATGGAATTTCACTGGGTCATAGAAAATCCATTCATGAGATTTCACTGGGTCATAGCAAATCTATTGATGGGATTTCACTATGTCATAGAAAACCCATTGATGGGATTTCACTGGGTCATAGAAAATCCATCGATGGGATTTCACTGGGTCGTAGAAAATCGATTGATGCGATTTCACTGGGCCATAGAAAAGCCGTTGATGGGATTTCACTGGGTCATAGAAAATCCATCGATGGGATTTCACTGGGTCATAGAAAATCCATTGATGGAATTCCACTGGGTCATAGAAAATCCATTGATGAGATTTCACTGGGTCATAGCAAATTCATTGATGGAATTTCACTGGTTCATAGCAAATCCATCGAGGGGTTTTCACTGGGTCATAGAAAATCCATCGAAGGGATTTCACTGGGTCATAGAAAATCCATTGATGGAATTTCACTGGGTCATAGAAAATCCATTGATGAGATTTCACTGGGTCATAGCAATTCCATTGATGGAATTTCACTGTGTCATAGAAAATCCATTGATGGGATTTCACTGGTTCATAGAAAATCCATCGATGGGATTTCACTGGGTCATAAAAAATCCATTGATGGAGTTTCACTGGGTCATAGAAAACGCATTGATGGGATTGCACTGGGTCATAGAGAATCCATTGATGGAATTTCACTGGGTCATAGAAAATCCATTGATGGAATTTCACTGTGTCATAGAAAATCCATTGATGAGATTTCACTGGGTCATAGCAAATCCATTGATGGGATTTCACTGTGTCATAGAAAATCCATTGATGAGATTTCACTGGTTCATAGAAAATCCATCGATGGGATTTCACTGGGTCATAGAAAATCCATTGATGGAGTTTCACTGAGTCATAGAAAACCCATTGATGGGATTTCACTGGGTCATAGAGAATCCATCCATGGTATTTCACTGGGTCATAGAAAATCCATTGATGAGGTTTCACTGGGTCATAGCAAATTCATTGATGGAATTTCACTGGTTCATAGCAAATCCATGGATGGGATTTCACTGGGTCATAGAAAATCCATCGAAGGGATTTCACTGGGTCATAGAAAATCCATTGATGGAATTTCACTGGGTCATAGAAAATCCATTGATGAGATTTCACTGGGTCATAGCAAATCCATTGATGGGATTTCACTGTGTCATAGAAAATCCATTGATGGGATTTCACTGGTTCATAGAAAATCCATCGATGGGATTTCACTGGGTCATAGAAAATCCATTGATGGGATTTCACTGGTTCATAGAAAATCCATCGATGGGATTTCACTGGGTCATAGAGAATCCATTGATGGAGTTTCACTGGGTCATAGAAAACCCATTGATGGGATTTCACTGGGTCATAGAGAATCCATTGATGGAATTTCACTGGGTCATAGAAAATCCATTGATGGAATTTCACTGGGTCATAGAAAATCCATTGATGAGATTTCACTGGGTCATAGCAAATCCATTGACGGGATTTCACTGTGTCATAGAAAATCCATTGATGGGATTTCACTGGTTCATAGAAAATCCATCGATGGGATTTCACTGGGTCATAGAAAATCCATTGATGGAGTTTCACTGAGTCATAGAAAACCCATTGATGGGATTTCACTGGGTCATAGAGAATCCATCCATGGGATTTCACTGGGTCATAGAAAATCCATTGATGAGATTTCACTGGGTCATAGCAAACTCATTGATGAAATTTCACTGGTTCATAGCAAATCCATCGATGGGATTTCACTGGGTCATAGAAAATCCATCGAAGGGATTTCACTGGGTCATAGAAAATCCGTTGATGGAATTTCACTGGGTCATAGAAAATCCATTGATGAGATTTCACTGGGTCATAGCAAATCCATTGATGGGATTTCACTGTGTCATAGAAAACCCATTGATGGGATTTCACTGGGTCATAGAGAATCCATTGATGGAATTTTACTGGGTCATAGAAATTCCATTGATGGAATTTCACTGGGTCATAGAAAATCCATTGATGAGATTTCACTGGGTCATAGCAAATCCATTGATGGGATTTCACTGTGTCATAGAAAATCCATTGATGGGATTTCACTGGTTCATAGAAAATCCATCGATGGGATTTCACTGGGTCATAGAAAATCCATTGATGGAGTTTCACTGAGTCATAGAAAACCCATTGATGGGATTTCACTGGGTCATAGAGAATCCATCCATGGGATTTCACTGGGTCATAGAAAATCCATTGATGAGATTTCACTGGGTCATAGCAAACTCATTGATGGAATTTCACTGGTTCATAGCAAATCCATCGATGGGATTTCACTGGGTCATAGAAAATCCATCGAAGGGATTTCACCGGGTCATAGAAAATCCGTTGATGGAATTTCACTGGGTCATAGAAAATCCATTGATGAGATTTCACTGGGTCATAGCAAATCCATTGATGGGATTTCACTGTGTCATAGAAAATCCATTGATGGGATTTCACTTGTTCATAGAAAATCCATCGATGGGATTTCACTGGGTCATAGAAAATCCATTGATGGAGTTTCACTGGGTCATAGAAAACCCATTGATGGGATTTCACTGGGTCATAGAGAATCCATTGATGGAATTTCACTGGGTCATAGAAAATCCATTGATGGAATTTCACTGGGTCATAGAAAATCCATTGATGAGATTTCACTGGGTCATAGCAAATCCATTGATGGGATTTCACTGTGTCATAGAAAATCCATTGATGGGATTTCACTGGTTCATAGAAAATCCATCGATGGGATTTCACTGGGTCATAGAAAATCCATTGATGGAGTTTCACTGAGTCATAGAAAACCCATTGATGGGATTTCACTGGGTCATAGAGAATCCATCCATGGGATTTCACTGGGTCATAGAAAATCCATTGATGAGATTTCACTGGGTCATAGCAAATTCATTGATGGAATTTCACTGGTTCATAGCAAATCCATCGATGGGATTTCACTAGGTCCTAGAAAATCCATCGAAGGGATTTCACTGTGTCATAGAAAATCCATTGATGGGATTTCACTGGTTCATAGAAAATCCATCGATGGGATTTCACTGGGTCATAGAAAATCCATTGATGGGATTTCACTGGTTCATAGAAAATCCATCGATGGGATTTCACTGGGTCAAAGAAAATCCATTGATGGAGTTTCACTGGGTCATAGAAAACCCATTGATGGGATTTCACTGGGTCATAGAGAATCCATTGATGGAATTTCACTGGTTCATAGAAAATCCATTGATGAGATTTCACTGGGTCATAGCAAATCCATTGATGGGATTTCACTGTGTCATAGAAAATCCATTGATGGGATTTCACTGGTTCATAGAAAATCCATCGAGGGGATTTCACTGGGTCATAGAAAATCCATTGATGGAGTTTCACTGAGTCATAGAAAACCCATTGATGGGATTTCACTGGGTCATAGAGAATCCATCCATGGGATTTCACTGGGTCATAGAAAATCCATTGGTGAGATTTCACTGGGTCATAGCAAATTCATTGATGGAATTTCTTTGGTTCATAGCAAATCCATCGATGGGATTTCACTGGGTCATAGAAAATCCATCGAAGGGGTTTCACTGGGTCATAGAAAATCCATTGATGGAATTTCACTGGGTCATAGAAAATCCATTCATGAGATTTCACTGGGTCATAGCAAATCCATTGATGGGATTTCACTGTGTCATAGAAAATCCATTGATGGGATTTCACTGGTTCATAGAAAATCCATCGATGGGCTTTCACTGGGTCATAGAAAATCCATTGATGGAGTTTCACTGGGTCATAGAAAACCCATTGATGGGATTTCACTGGGTCATAGAGAATCCATTGATGGAATTTCACTGGGTCATAGAAAATCCATTGATGAGATTTCACTGTGTCATACAAAATCCATTTATGGAATTTCACTGGGTCATAGAAAATCCATTGATGGGATTTCACTGGGTGATAGCAAATCCATTGATGGGATTTCACTGGTTCATAGAAAATCCAACGATAGGATTTCACTGGGTCATAGAGAATACATTGATGGAATTTCACTGGGTCATAGAAAATCCATTGATGAGATTTCACTGGGTCATAGCAAATCAGTTGATTGGAATTCACTGTGTCATATAAAATCCATTTATGGAATTTCACTGGGTCATAGAAAATCCCTTGATGGTATTTCACTGGGTCATAGCAAATCCATTGATGGGATTTCACTGGTTCATAGAAAATCCATCGATGGGATTTCACTGGGTCATAGAGAATCCATTGATGGAATTTCACTGGGTCATAGAAAATCCATTGATGAGATTTCACTGGGTCATAGCAAATCCATTGATGGGAATTCACTGTGTCATATAAAATCCATTTATGGAATTTCACTGGGTCATAGAAAATCCCTTGATGGGATTTCACTGGGTCATAGCAAATCCATTGATGGGATTTCACTGGTTCATAGAAAATCCATCGATGGGATTTCACTGGGTCATAGCAAATCCATTGATGGGATTTCACTGGTTCATAGAAAATCCATTGATGGGATTTCACTGGGTCATAAAAAATCTATCGGTGGGATTCCGCTGGGTCTAAGAAAATCCATTGATTGGATTTCACTGGGTCATAGAAAATCCATCGATGGGATTTCACTGGGTCATAGAAAATCCATTGATGGAATTTCACTGGGTCATAGAAAATCCACTGATGGGATTTCACTGGGCCATAGCAAATTCATTGATGGGCTTTCACTGGTTCATAGAAAATCCATCGATGGGATTTCACTGGGTCATAGAAAATCCAATGATGGGATTTCAGTGGGTCATAGAAAACCCATTGATGGAATTTCACTGGATCATAGAAAATCCATTGATGAGATTTCACTGGGTCATAGCAAATCCATTGATGGGATTTCACTGGGTCATAGAAAATCCATTGATTGGATTTCGCTGGGTCATATAAAATCCATCGATGGGATTTCACTGGGTCGTAGAAGATCCATTGATGCGATTTCACTGTGTCATAGAAAGTCCGTTGATGGGGTTTCACTGGGTCATAGAAAATCTATTAATGGGATTTCACTGGGTCATAGAAAATCCATTGATTGGATTTCACTAGGTCATAGCAAATTCATTGATGGGATTTCACTGGTTCATAGAAAATCCATCGATGAGATTTCACTGGGTCATAGAAAATCCATTGATGGGGTTTCACTGGGTCATAGAAAATCCAATGATGGGATTTCACTGGGTCATAGCAAATCCATTGATGGGATTTCACTGGTTCATAGAAAATCCATCGATGGGATTTCACTGGGTCGTAGAAAATCCGGTGATGCGATTTCAGTGGGTCATAGAAAATCCATTGATGGAGTTTCACTGTTTCATAGAAAATCCATCGATAGGATTTCACTGGGTCGTAGAAAATCCATCGATGGGATTTCACTGGGTCGTAAAAAATCCATTAATGCGATTTCACTGGGTCATAGAAAATCCATTGATGGGATTTCACTGGATCATAGCAAATCCATTGATGGGATTTTACTGGCTCATAGATAATTCATCGATGGGATTTCACTTGGTCATAGAAAATCCATCGATGGGATTTCACTGGGTCATAGAAAATCCATCGATGGGATTTCACTGGGTCATAGAAAATCCATCGATGGGATTTCACTGGGTCATAGAAAATCCATTGATGCGATTTCACTGGGTCATAGAAAATCCATTGATGGGATTTCACTGGGTCATAGCAAATCCATTGATGGGATTTTACTGGTTCATATATAATCCATCGATGGGATTTCACTGGGTCATGGAGAATCCATCGATGGGATTTCACTGGGTCATAGAAAATCCATCGATGGGATTTCACTGCATCATAGAAAATCCATCGATGGGATTTCAGTGGGTCATAGAAAATCCATTGATGGCATTTCACTGGGTCATAGAAAATCCGTCGATGGGATTTCACTGGGTCATAGAAAATCCATCGATGGGATTTCACTGCGTCGTAGAAAATCCATTGATGGGATTTCACTGCATCATAGAAAATCCATCGATGGGATTTCACTGGGTCATAGAAAATCCATTGATGGGATTTCACTGGGTCATAGAAAATACATCGATGGGATGTCACTGGGTCATAGAAAATCCATTGATGGGATTTCACTGGGTCGTAGAAAATCCAACGATGCGATTTCACTGGGTCATAGAAAATCCATTGATGGGATTTCACTGGGTCATAGCAAATCCAGTGATGGGATTTTACTGGTTCATAGATAATTCATCGATGGGATTTCACTGGGTCGTAGAAAATCCATCGATGGGATTTCACTGGGTCGTAAAAAATCCATTAATGCGATTTCACTGGGTCATAGAAAATCCATTGATGGGATTTCACTGGATCATAGCAAATCCATTGATGGGATTTTACTGGCTCATAGATAATTCATCGATGGGATTTCACTTGGTCATAGAAAATCCATCGATGGGATTTCACTGGGTCATAGAAAATCCATCGATGGGATTTCACTGGGTCATAGAAAATCCATTGATGCGATTTCACTGGGTCATAGAAAATCCATTGATGGGATTTCACTGGGTCATAGCAAATCCATTGATGGGATTTTACTGGTTCATATATAATCCATCGATGGGATTTCACTGGGTCATGGAAAATCCATCGATGGGATTTCACTGGGTCATAGAAAATCCATCGATGGGATTTCACTGCATCATAGAAAATCCATCGATGGGATTTCAGTGGTTCATAGAAAATCCATTGATGGCATTTCACTGGGTCATAGAAAATCCGTCGATGGGATTTCACTGGGTCATAGAAAATCCATCGATGGGATTTCACTGCGTCGTAGAAAATCCATTGATGGGATTTCACTGCATCATAGAAAATCCATCGATGGGATTTCACTGGGTCATAGAAAATCCATTGATGGGATTTCACTGGGTCATAGAAAATACATCGATGGGATGTCACTGGGTCATAGAAAATCCATCGATGGGATTTCACTGGGTCGTAGAAAATCCAACGATGCGATTTCACTGGGTCATAGAAAATCCATTGATGGGATTTCACTGGGTCATAGCAAATCCAGTGATGGGATTTTACTGGTTCATAGATAATTCATCGATGGGATTTCACTGGGTCGTAGAAAATCCATCGATGGGATTTCACTGGGTCGTAAAAAATCCATTAATGCGATTTCACTGGGTCATAGAAAATCCATTGATGGGATTTCACTGGATCATAGCAAATCCATTGATGGGATTTTACTGGCTCATAGATAATTCATCGATGGGATTTCACTTGGTCATAGAAAATCCATCGATGGGATTTCACTGGGTCATAGAAAATCCATCGATGGGATTTCACTGGGTCATAGAAAATCCATCGATGGGATTTCACTGGGTCATAGAAAATCCATTGATGCGATTTCACTGGGTCATAGAAAATCCATTGATGGGATTTCACTGGGTCATAGCAAATCCATTGATGGGATTTTACTGGTTCATATATAATCCATCGATGGGATTTCACTGGGTCATGGAAAATCCATCGATGGGATTTCACTGGGTCATAGAAAATCCATCGATGGGATTTCACTGCATCATAGAAAATCCATCGATGGGATTTCAGTGGGTCATAGAAAATCCATTGATGGCATTTCACTGGGTCATAGAAAATCCGTCGATGGGATTTCACTGGGTCATAGAAAATCCATCGATGGGATTTCACTGCGTCGTAGAAAATCCATTGATGGGATTTCACTGCATCATAGAAAATCCATCGATGGGATTTCACTGGGTCATAGAAAATCCATTGATGGGATTTTACTGGGTCATAGAAAATCCATCGATGGGATTTCGCTGGGTTATAGAAAATCCATTGGTGGGATTTCACTGGGTCATAGAAAATCCATTGATGGGATTTCACTGGGTCATAGAAAATCCATCGATGGGATTTCACTGGGTCATAGAAAATTCATCGATGGGATTTTACTGGGTCATAGAAAATCCATCGATGGGATTTCGCTGGGTTATAGAAAATCCATTGGTGGGATTTCACTGGGTCATAGGAAATCCATCGATGGGATTTCACTGGGTCATAAAAAATCCATCGATGGGATTTCACTGGGTCATAGAAAATCCATCGATGGGATTTCACTGGGTCATAGAAAATTCATCGATGGGATTTTACTGGGTCATAGAAAATCCATCGATGGGATTTCGCTGGATTATAGAAAATCCATTGGTGGGATTTCACTGGGTCATAGGAAATACATCGATGGGATTTCACTGGGTCGTAGAAAATCCATTGATGCGATTTCACTGGTTCCTAGAAAATCCATCAATGGGATTTCACTGGGTCATAGAAAATCCATTGATGGAATTTCACTGGGTCATAGACAAGTCATTGATGGGATTTCACTGGGTCATAGCAAATTCATTGATGGGATTTCACTGGTCAATAGAAAATACATCGATGGGATTTCACTGGGTCATAGAAAGTCCATTGATGGGATTTCACTGGGTCATAGCAAATCCATTGATGGGATTTCACTGGGTCAAAGAAAATCCATTGATTGGATTTCGCTGGGTCATATAAAATCCATCGATGGGATTTCACTGGGTCGTAGAAGATCCATTGACGGGATTTCACTGGGTCATAGCAAATCCATTGATGGGATTTCACTGGGTCATAGAAAATCCATTGATTGGATTTCGCTGGGTCATATAAAATCCATCGATGGGATTTCACTGGGTCATAGAAAATCCATTGATGGGATTTCACTGGGTCATAGAAAATCCATCGATGGGATTTCACTGGGTCATAGAAAATTCATCGATGGGATTTTACTGGGTCATAGAAAATCCATCGATGGGATTTCGCTGGGTTATAGAAAATCCATTGGTGGGATTTCACTGGGTCATAGCAAATCCATTGATGGGATTTCACTGGTCAATAGAAAATACATCGATGGGATTTCACTGGGTCATAGAAAGTCCATTGATGGGATTTCACTGGGTCATAGCAAATCCATTGATGGGATTTTACTGGTTCATAGATAATTCATCGATGGGATTTCACTGGGTCCTAGAAAGTCCATCGACGGGATTTCACAGGGTCATAGAAAATCCATCGGTGGGATTTCACTGGGTCATAGAAAATCCATCGATGGGATTTCACTGGGTCATAGAAAATCCATTGATGGGATTTCACTGGGTCATTGAAAATCCATCGATGGGATTTCACTTGGTCATAGAAATTCCATCGGTGGGATTTCACTGGGTCATAGAAAATCCATCGATGGGATTTCACTGGGTCGTAGAAAATCCATTGATGCGATTTCACTGGGTCGTAGAAAATCCATTGATGCGATTTCACTGGGTCATAGAAAATCCATTGATGGGATTTCACTGGGTCATAGAAAATCCATCGGTGGGATTTCACTAGGTCATAGAAAATCCATTGATATGATTTCACTGTTTCATAGAAAATCCATCGATGGGATTTCACTGGATCATAGAAAATCCATCGATGGGATTTCACTGGGTCATAGAAAATCCATCGATGGGATTTCACTGCATCATAGAAAAACCATCGATGGGATTTCATTGGGTCATAGAAAATCCATTGATGGGATTTCACTGGGTCATAGAAAATCCATCGGTGGGATTTCACGGGGTCATAGAAAATCCATTGGTGGGATTTCACTGGGTCATAGAAAATCCCTTGATGAGATTTCACTGTGTCGTAGAAAACCCATCGATGGTATTTCACTGGGTCATAGAAAATCCATCGATGGGAATTCACTGCCCCATAGAAAATCCATCGATGGGATTTCACTGTGTCATAGAAAATTCGTGGATGAGATTTCACTGGGTCATAGAAAATCCATTGATGGGATTTCACTGGATCATAGAGAATCCATTGATGGGATTTCACTGGGTCATAGAAAATCCATCGATGCGATTTCACTGGGTCATAGAAAATCCATTGATGGGATGTCACTGGGTTATAGAAAATCCATCGATGCAACTTCACTGGTTCATAGAAAATCCATCCATGGGATTTCACTGGGTCATAGAAAATCCATTGATGGGATTTCACTGGGTCATAGAAAATTCATCGATGGGATTTCACTGGGTCACAGAAAATCCATCGATGTGATTTCACTGGGTCATAGAAAATCCATCGATAGGATTGCACTTTGTCATAGATAATCCATTGATGGGATTTCACTGGGTCATAGAGAATCCATTGATGGGATTTCACTGGATCATAGAAAATCCATTGATGGGATTTCACTGGGTCATAGAAAATCCATCGATGCGATTTCACTGGGTCATAGAAAATCCATTGATGGGATGTCACTGGGTTATAGAAAATCCATCGATGCAATTTCACTGGGTCATAGAAAATCCATCGATGGGATTTCACTGGGTCATAGAAAATCCATTGATGGGATTTCACTGGGTCATAGAAAATTCATCGATGGGATTTCACTGGGTCATAGAAAATCCATCGATGTGATTTCTCTGGGTCATAGAAAAACCATCGATAGGATTGCACTGTGTCATAGGTAATCCATTGATGGGATTTCACTGGGTCATAGAAAATCCATTGATGAGAACTCACTGGGTCATAGTAAATCCAATGATGGGATTTCACTGGATCCTAGAAAATCCATTGATGGGATTTCACTGGGTCATAGAAAATCCATCGATGCGATTTCACTGCGTCATAGAAAAACAAATGATGGGATGTCACTGGGTCATAGAAAATCCATCGATGCAACTTCACTGGGTCATAGAAAATTCATCGATGGGATTTCACTGCGTCATAGAAAATCCATCGATGCGATTTCACTGGGTCATAGAAAATCCATTGATGGGATGTCACTGGGTCATAGAAAATCCATCGATGCAATTTCACTGGGTCATAGAAAATCCATCGATGCGATTTCACTGGGTCATAGGAAATCCATTGATGGGATTTCACTGGGTCATAGAAAATCCATCGATGGGATTTCACTGGGTCATAGAAAATCCATCGATGGGATTTCACTGGGTCATAGAGTATCCATCGATAGGATTTCGCTGGATCATAAAAAATCAATCGATGAGATGCACTGGGACTCCAACCTGGGTAGATATACAACAAGCTGATTTTTTGAAGGGTTACTTTTTTTGATTTTGAACGGAAACAGCCGTTTTTTTGAACGCTTCTCAGAAAAAATTGAACCACCTCAGAGGATCAGTGAAGAGATTTAGAGACTAACTGTGTTCCGGAAGAAAAACGCCAAAATAAATTCAACTAAAATCAACCCACCAATTCAAATAATTAAAAGCTACTTCCCAAATAAGCCGTTTTGAAATTGAAAACTGTTAGGAAACCATATATCTAATGGCAAAAATATTACAAAATGTTACATACTTTCCACTGAAAAAACGGAAAACTTTGTGTGGCATGTAAAATTGCATTTAAGAAATCGGAAATTTGCCGATATTGCATTTAAAATCAGATTGTTTTGCGAGATTTAAAAAAAAATAGATGAAGTGAGTTAGAGCGTTATGAAGAAAGAAATGAAGAAAGTTAAAATCAAAAACCCTAGGTGAAATATTTATTCAAATATATGGAAATGAAGATCAGGTTAAAAAATTGAAAAATTTTCTGATAAAGTGGAAAAATGCGCAACCAGTTTGCTGATTTTAATTTCAGTTAATTAAAGAACCGAGTGAAATTTTTTCTATAAAGTTTTATGTGAATTGAGCTGACTTTAAAAAGTTCGTTGTCATTTTGCTTAAATTTTATATTTTTATGTATAAATTTGCTGCTTCGAATATTGAATTACGGTAAGGATTGATAAAGAACGTGTTTTGTAGAAGCACAGCGACAAAAAAAATAGTTTTGGACTCATGATGTATTTATACAATTCAAACCGTTCTAAATTTTTGACCCACTATATTTTTTTGAATCAATCCAAAATCTCTTATGCCATTTGATGAAAACCCACATTTCAGATCAGATTTGAAAAAAATAACAGATCCCATTTACGCTCAAAAGAATTTCAGTGAATTAGTATTTTTGTTTTCAGAGAATGGCTAATAATTTTCAGCGCTTCGACAACTTAGGTTCAGTTTTGGCAGCGGTTGTTGCACTCTTTATAGCCATTTGAATTTTACATTATCAATTAGCAAAATTCAAATTGGCCTCATTGAGAGAAGAATAAGGAAACCTAATGCTTTGACACAATACCTATTGGCTATTGTGACTTTGAAGATATTTTTTCAAAAAACTGTCCTTTTTTGTGAATTTTGTCCCCTTTGTAACCTCATTTCTGTCCACTTGTCAATCTCGCCAGAACTCGGACATTTGTACTGTCAAAATAATTTTTTTGCTTTTCTCATGGATGAGTCAGAATTAATTTGAAATTGCCTTCTTTAATTTTTCTATAAAGAAGGCAATGTTTGAAAGTTAAACTATTCTAGTTTCCAAATTGTTTTTTGAAACATTGTTGAGTAGTACCGCTCAAGAACCATGTTATGATTTAGAGCAAAATTGGTTGTTCTCCAAAGATTAATGATTAATGATAATAAAAATTAATGGAACACTTTGTTTAATTTTTCGTTCAAAAAATTTTGAAACCCTAAAACTTAAAAACCTATGTGCTCAGCTGTTTTTGTTGGGTCACTTTTGGCCGAGTGGTTTATTCATCGTTGAGAGTTGTGAGTGGTATAATTAGGAAGCACTCAGAGCCTATAATTTCAAATGAGAACATTTTTTGGTATTATTTATTCAATGAGTTTTTGACGTTTAAATTTTTGTGAAGATTGATGTGATTTGACGCAACCTTAATAACTTTTATCGTCGTTTGTTTTCTAACTTCACATTTTTGTTTACAAAATTGTTGTCTCAAATAATGAATTACTGTAAGAATTGATAAAGTTCCGTATATTTGTAGGCGCACAGTAACAATCTGCGTTCTTTTTGTTCTGTCAATTTTGGCCAATTTATGTATTATTATTCAACTTAGAAAATTCTGGGTGGTGTTATTAGGAATCACATAGAGCGTAACATTTCACGTGCAAGAATTTTTTTAATTTAAATTTCTTCCCGTATACATTTTTTTCGTACACATTTTTTATAGATGATTGTCCTTATTTGACGTGATTTTGTTTACTTTGGCCTCATTTTGTTAAATTTGGTAATGTATTGCGGTACGAATTGATAATACTACGTGTTTTCTGTCAATTGCAGAAATGTCAAAATTCGAATCAAAATTTAATCAATAAAAGTTTGATCCCATTCACTTTCAAACGAATTGCAGTGAACACTTTTTTTCAAAGAATGAAAGATGTTTTCTATCGCCTCGACCTTATGTATTCGGGATTCTCATACAGTTTTGAAATTTGGCTGCACTTTTCTGTGATTCATATTTATTAACCGACAGTCAAATTTGATTCGTACAGAAGATCAAAGGATTATATCTTATGCTTGGACTTGATACCTAATGTTGACCTGAAAACTTGAAGTTTACTCCTTTTTCAATATTATTTCTCTTATATTTTAGTCGACTCATTTAAATCAGGACCCCCTTTTTCTTCTAATGGTTATGAAAAATTAATCTATAGAGCGAATCTTGTTTCAATTAGGGGTTTTTGAGTTTGGGATTTCAAATTTTAATTTTTTCATATATTTGTTAATGTTTTATTTGTTAATGCGGTATAAATTGTGTGAATAAATATTGAGATCAATAACATTGTCAAATTCGGGGTGTTTTAACTTTTCTGGTACCTGTTTCTCTTGTAGTTACTGTGGTAAAATTTATTCATTCAGATTAATTGAAAGTTCCATTGTTTTTTTGAGGTATTTGCGAACGTAGTAAAGTGGAATGCTGTTCTAACTATTCAGCTGAATGCTCTTTGTTTTATTTTTTTTGAAACGGCAAATTTTAACACAAGTTTTGTCACAATATCACAATGCTGACAGCTTCCATTGGCATTGAAAAAAGAGAAAATGTTTTTAGGGTATAACTCTTGGTCTCTCATTTTTCATTGAAGTGTTGATTTTTTGCTTTCATTTGTTCTTTTTTCAAAGAGTCACCTAAAAATTACCAGGTAGCTAATTGCATCTGCTTTTGCAGTCGTAGGAATTGTCCTGATAGGTTATTCTGAGTATCTTTTAACTTAAACTGAACAAAAACAGGACTTATTCCTTTTCTTTTCAACCAAAGATTAAACTTTCTATTCCCTTTATGTTTAAATTGATGTTTTCATCACCTCGACACTATGCGGTTTCATCATTTTCTTTTAAATTTTTGATACTGAGCAAAATTTGTTGTTAATTTTGCTGTCTTTTCAACATAGTCCTTTTAATTACAGACCCCATCAGTTTGCGCATCAGACTCTGTGTAACATATACAATTTGTTTCAGTTAATAGTTAATGATTCTGATGGATCCAATACTGCGTGATTTCGTAAATTGTTTCTAAGTTTCCTTTAATTTTGCGTGTTTTAATTTTTATTTCACTTTTTGTCTTATGACTTAGTCTCACTACAGTTGAAAAGTAATGACTTTTGAGAATATTTGGTTTCAACTCGAGGGATTTTTTGAGCTTTGCCCCAGTTTTTTCTTCTTTTTGCTGAAAGTTTACCTAGTCCTATTAAGGAGAGATTCCAACTACTGTCTAGTGAAAAGTATTTGAATTGTTGTATTGTAGATTTTATCTGATTGTAATTGGCTTTGTTTCTAGTTCTGAGTTTTCGCTGTAATTAACGTTTTTTTTTTGTTTATTTTGTTGTCTGTCTTCTTGTTTCTCTAGTCTTTCTATTGGTAGGTTTCATCGGCCCTGTAATGCTGCAAGCCAAAATTAATCCAATTATTAGTTTCATTTTTTATCTCCTCTTCATTTGGTAGACAGTTAAGTCGGAAATGGTGATGAGCAGGGCCAGAAGGTAATGTGTGAACGCATATCACCAAGTCTTCTCGTTCTATGGCTTTGCATAATATATACCGATTTCACCTGTAGTCATATTATTTATTGTTTATTGCTGACTGAGAATTAGGAAAATTTTAAAACAAACTAGAAGTAAATGGTTTGCTCCAGTTTCTCATTTGACAAATTACCCAATTTACACTCATGTTTTTAATCATTTTCATTCCCTAGAAAATCGCATGCTGTTAAATGTAAATATCCTTTATTTGAAGACTCAAATTTCCACATCGTGTGCTTATACATAATTTTGATTTAAAGCCTAAACTAACTTTTCCGAATTTTGTCAACAAATTTTGTCAACAACTTTTCGTCAACAAATTTTGAACAATATGTGCGGTTTTAAAATAGCAGTTATTGCTATTTATGTTTCTGCTTAGCGAGCGTTTGTTCAATGCACACCTTAATTTCGATTGCAACTGAATTAAAAAAAGAAGACATGAAAATCGATGACGTCATATCCTGCTGCATTGGCTTTGAGTTCAAAATGGTGAACAAATTGATGAATAAATTAAAATCGATGAAAAATAGTCAAATTATGTGGCAATAATTTGGCTAATTAGCCTCGATTTGCTCCTTTTTGCTAATGTTGTTGTCAAATATTTGCAATTGATCAATAAAAATTGTGACGCACATCATGTTAGGGGAAATCAGAGCAAACGAAAAAATATATATCACTCTAAAAATAATTAATTCTCCATGCAATTCGAAACCTCCAGCTGTTGCCATCTCTTCTGAGATCAATATTAAAATTGTTCAGGACTTCTGTTATTTTTCCAATTTCAAAACACTGTCCAGACAGATTTCATACATAGAGGAAAGAATGCTTATAGCTTGTAATGCCTGAAAATAAGGATCAAAATTAGGTTTCAGAAGTTCAAAATAGCGCAAAAAGAATCTAGTTTTATTTTGCTTTATAGAGATTTTGCTTTTAAAATAGGTTGAATTTGAGTTCATGTAACTTTTAAAGAAGATATTAAATAGTCAAAATCTATCTTTTTTGTAAAACGATTTTTGTAAAGAAAACGGGCCAGTCATTGCGTTGCTTTTTCGCATGTTAGCAAATTTTGCCGAGATCTGCACGAAAACTGCAAATATCACCGACCAAAATTTCCTTTCATTGCGCCTGTGAGAGTCTATTTTACTTCATTAAAGGCAGCCATAATGTTATTCGTAAGGATTTTTAAAAAATTAAGAGAAACCCTTCTTCTTCTTGAAGTGCCGTGTCAAAAGACTTTGGCAACCGTTAATGTCCTGCTTCTGACTCTCTTCATGACATCAGCGACGCTTTGAGAATTGGTCCATCGCATTATCTGATCCAGAAACTGTGTCGGGCGTCTACCACGTTTCCTTTTGCCGTCGATTTTGCACGTTGTCACAACCTGCTCAATACCTTGTTTGCGCATGATATGTCCGAAGAACGATGTTTGTCCTTGCATCACTTTCGCAAGCAGGTTCCTCGAACCAATAGTGCTTTTCACAATTTCCTCGTTCGACTTCTTTTCCTTCCAGCTTATCTTCTGCATTCGTCTCAGAAACCACATTTCAGCTGCTTCCAGTTTCTTTATGTCTAATTTCATTAGAATCCAGTTTTCACATCCATACATCATTATTGGTATAACATCATTATTGGTATTATTGGACATAACAATTCAGAATTCTGTACCTCAGTTTGAACGGCATCTTTAAGTTCGAAAGGATGCTTCTCATTTCTGTAAACGCAGTCTTCGCCTCTGCGATCCGACATTTGATATCTGTGGAGCAGCTCCCGTCAGATGTTATCCAGCTGCCAAGATATTTGAACTTCTCGACTTGTTTAAGCGTTACTCCGTTCAACATTATTTCTGCCTTTTCTTTGTCCCAGTTGTTCATTATCATTACTTCTGTCTTCGCCGTGTTGATCTTCATACCGAATTTTTCACTTCGCTCATATATTACGTTTAACAGGTTTTGTAGGTCTTCCTGTGAGCCCGCGATCAGTCCAGTGTCGTCGGCGAATCGGATGTTGTTTATATTGTGTCCTCCCATATTTACACCTGGTTCGTCGTCAGAGTGTCTCATAATCATCTCCGTGTATAGTGAGAAAAGATCGGGTGAAGCTATAGAACCTTGTCTAACACCTCGTTTCAGGTCTGTATAATCAGACAACTCGTTGTTAACACGAACATTTGCCTGTTGTCTGAAGTACAAGCTTTGTAGCACTCGGATATCTTAGTCTGCAAAACCAAAATCGTTTAGAATTTCGAATAAGATGTTATGTTCGACTCGATCAAACGCTTTTGTGTAATCAATAAAACAACAAAAAATCTTCTTTTGCATTTCTTTATTCCGTTCTTGCAAGAGAAACCCAAATTGTCATAAAAAAGCAATTTCCATCAACCTCTCATCAAAAATGGCAAACAAGAACATCAATTGTTATGCTTTTGAAATAGAATTTTGAAAAAGAATTACAAGCAAAATGATACATGCTACTACAATAGTGAATTCATTAGTAGACATAACTGCAAAAGTTGTCGCAATGAATACATTTGTGTCATTTTTCATACCTTTCCTGAATTTAATATCAAGGGAACCACCGCCACGAGAAATTAACTCATACCAAAAATCAATAGTCGAATAATAGCACCACTGAAAATTATTTGAACAAAAAAGGAACTATCGGCCCATAAAAAATGCGAAAAGTCGTCAAACAAAAAGAAACATGACGTAACAGTTAGTCAAGACTTTGAAAGCAAAGCTCATGATTAAAAACTTTTGCTCTCTTATGAGAAACTATTTCCCCGAAATTAATCAACGTTTTCCCGTATCTATTCACAACTGATAAACAGAGTGATCTAAACGCTATTTTTGCACGCCCGTCATTTTTTAGTTCACATGGACTCAAACATAACAATGATAAAAAAACCCATCGCCTACACTACAATTGGCGGTGTAAAATCAATAGCTGATTATAACACCCATGTCACAATAAGTGCGCCTCATTTCTTAAGAATTTGACAGATCAACTTTCTTAGAAACAGGAGTGCGCAGAACTTAATCAAACATAATGAATTGACGCCAACGTCGATGGTCTTTCTTCGAAAATACCAGAGTTGTAAAACAACATGCAGATTTGAAATTCCAACTGGCTTCAAACTTAGATGCCTTAAGCAAACTATAAAAGCGTATTCTGATATTAGGGACGGCACCCATAGTTCAATTTTAATCGTATTACTTCATTTCTTTACTTTCCCTAGGAATGAGCGGATTCAAATATTGCAAGGATCTTACAAGTTGATTCAAAGCTTGCAAGATACAGTCAAAAATATCAGGGTACCAATGATCTAGAAAACACCTTGGAAGCGAATTATTGTTTATTAAACAAGTTACAAAACGGAAATCCAAGGAAAAACTTTCAGTCCGGGTTCAAAATCTTACAAGAATCGTGCAAAAATCTAGCAAGTTATTAAATTTCGGATATATTTTTTGAGCTTTTGGAGTATTTATGCTGATTTCTATTATCTGGTTTTGTCGTTTTGGTTGTTTCGGAGAACTCTGTAAGTGCGTAAGTGCGGTTTTTTTTGCCGTACTATATCACTACTCCCATTGTTAATTTCAGTCACTCCGCCACTGCTGGTCCCAAGCCCGGAATGAAAAAAGACGAGGGAAGAACCACAAAAATTACACTGCAAAATCTCGGAAAAGTCGGTTTTTAACTAGACTTAATTAGATTTTCTGACAGTTGATTAACTATTTCAACTCGATGAACCTCCAAATGCAGCCAGGAATAAGTATCAAAAAATTCTAAATCTTGCAAGAAACTTGCATTATAGATTCATAATCTTGAAAGATACTTGCAGCATTTTGAATTCAACAGCTTGCAATATTCTTATAAGATTATTCAAATCTTGCAAGAACCCTGTAAGAAGACATGAAATAGTACGCATAACCTTCCAAGATCGATTGCAAGATTCTTGCAAGATTTTGAATTCTTCGATCACAAGAGTTTGCTCAAGAGTTTTTCAACTAATTGTATTGTCACTATTGTAACACCGATGGTCGAAAAAAATTTTATAACTGCAAAACGAGATACTTTTTGATATTCGCAAGGATATGCTTCTTTTTCAAAGTGGAGTTGACTTTCTTTCCGAAAGACAAAAAAAAACATTTTGACTCCGATCTTACTCATATTTTGGACGCAGAATCTGCAACTTTGTTAACATCTATTTGCTCCACTTATATTACCTTACTGGTAAAACCTTTTTGCCATCAATACTAAAATAGAAAGTGTTGACTTTCCCGAAAATAATGCGAATAACTGATTCGACATAGAAAACACTCATCTATTAAGCTCCTCCAAATGAAATTCTCCTCCGAATAAAAAAAATAAACAAATAACAAGGAAGCTCGGTGATGTGTTCCGACCCCGCTCATCCACGTTTTGATTTAATCGTCTACTAAATGGGATGAGATAGAATACATTCCGAAAATTCACATATCGTTCAGCGAACAACTAAGTTAAAAAATAATGCTGGATAAATTTATAATATTTTTGATACTCCATTTATACGAGTACTGGAAAAGACAAACATAAAAATCAAACAATAGCAAACCTTAATTACGACCAAATTTCGATGACGACAAAAAACAACTAAAAAAAATGGAGTCATTTAAAACCAGAACTAAACAAACTAACCTGTACTTCGTTAGATAATATATGAGATTTGTCAATAATGGGACACGGTAACAGCTCGACAAAGAGCAAATAAAGCAAAGTTTAAAATACGTTTCATTTTTTGGAAACAAGCAATTTCAAATTGATTTAAAACCAGTACATATCAAAGCGGCTCATTGGGAGGGTTAGTTTATGCCTGATAGGAAAAATTTGAGACCTCTCATCATCAAGAATATGTCGGACGACTAAAAAACGACCAAAACAGAAAAAGTCAATTAAAATTAACAAGAAAGCGTTGTGGGAACCGTTAAAACCATAGACTATTCATTGAAAACATTAAATATATTCAATTACGCTTTTTCAACAACAATTGGGATGTACCATTAGTGTAATAATGGGGCAAGGCAACAAAAAAGTAAAAAATTGGCTAATATCCAAAAATCACATTCTTATGAATGAGCGCAGAATCAAGGCCGAAAAAATATTAATTGTAAAAAAAGGGTATAGGGACTGCAATTTTGTTCACCAGGAAGTGGATGAAACTTTTCGTCATGGGGACCATGCTACAAAAATCAGACACAAGTCAAAAGGCCGAAAATACCAATTATTCTTTGACACAAAACCAATGAAAACAGAAGTTTTCAAATTAAATTACAAACAAATTATCTTGTACGTACTCAGGAAGCCAGTTGAGCTGTTATTTGTGAGATTGAATCAAATTCAGGAACAATTTATCAAAAACGTAGTGTTGAAACCATTACAAATATCAGATACTGAAGACTTATATCAACCGCAAAGAATTTAATTTTTGGCTCGGGTCCCCTTTGATTGAAATGGGTCATCCTTGAAAAGGTACTTTATGAAAAAGACAGAAAAAGAAACCCAAATATTGACCAGGATCGAAAAGTCTCGAAATTTTTATGAAAATGCATACTTAAGCTCTAAAGAGGTCAGTCAAAACATACTCAACAGCACATATTTTGCTTCGAGCATCAAAAAGCTGATGCGTTCTGACAATAATGAGATAATGTTAATTATTGACGATAATGAGAAAAAAAATGGGAATACAGACATATTTTCTTTAGAAAAGAATTGAGTCATTAAAACCAGTAGCTATAAACTGAAATCAAAAAACAGATACAAACAAACATCCAAAGAAGCAATTAAGGTTTTCGATTTCTAACAACATGCCATGAAACAACAGAAAGAGCACGAGGGGCAAAACCAAAAGAACTCCAGTTACACCGTTAAAGGTGTAAGCTAGTCCCTGAAATTTGTAAAAAAAATGTTTTTTAACGTTGTCTGAGTGCCGATTTGCACTAGTCTTTATGTGATGTTTTAAAGGATGAAAGGGAAGAAATTATAACCTCAAGAATAGGCAAATAAGCAAAAACTTCCACCTTTTGAATTGTAATTTCTCGAATTTTGTAGTCAGAAAGCCAGGAAAACATTAGCTGAAATTAAACCACTCTAAACCAATCTTATTTGTTTCACTTGAAATAGGCCTTGCCTTGTATATATTGAGACTAAGCTACATGTAGACAAAAATGAGATAAAGTTGGTAAACTTCAAAACTTCATTGAAGTTCTCTTAAAACAATTATATTCAAAATCAATACAGGCATTAAAGAGCAACTGAAAGCGTTGCATAAGTTCACCGAAAGTATTTAGCTGAATCTTAAATAATTAATGAGGCTGCAAAATAACAAAAAATAAAAGCATAACAAATGCAATTAGCTAAAGTTTATAAAAAACACTTTGTCAAAGCCGTAAAAAAATTGAGCTTTTCTCTGAAGACATAATAAATTTTAGATTGGCCTCATTTTGCTGTAAGTTGGGCTTTGGTTTGAAATCCCTCTCGTCAGTAATCAGCATTTAAATTAACAAATTTCCGAAAAGATTTTGAAAAAGACCGCGCCCCAATATAATCCGATTATTTATTGATTGTAAGAATCCGAGTTGAGTCCAATAATAGCCTTAGTTTTGCTGCATGTTCAACGAAAACATTTATTTATTCCATACGCATACGTTTGCAAAAATTATCAATTAGAATGTCAAATATTTCTTTCAGCCCAAACTAAATGATGCATTTGTATTAAAATTGATTTAATTTTTCGTAAAACCAGCAAAATTTCAATACCCAAAGAGTCCTGCAGGAAAAGAAAATACAATCTTTATTGAGTTTTTCAAAAATTTTGACAGCGAGTGGATGTTAGGTCAAAAATGTGCGCGTATTTAAACAAAGTTGGATACAAAAAAGGTATTTACAGCCTTTTTCGGGTAAAAAGCCAGAAGTTCAAAAAAAATTAGCAAACATTTTTTCCAAAAGACTTGGATAAAACCAATCGACATGCTTACTCTATCCTTAAAAGTAAAACCAGTAACAGTGTTGTTATTATTATTAAAAAATTTTAGCTAAATAAACGACAATTTGGTCAAAAAGACGTAAAATGTGATTAAATAGCACGTAATAACGTCTACTATTCACAAAAAACCTCGATAACTCCCTTGAGTATATAGTTCCTCCCCACACAAGTGGGTCGGATCCAAAAAAATCCAGCTGAATGACAGCGCTGAATTGCAATGATGTTTGATTAGTATAAAAACTACGTTTGGAACTAGGGAACACAGTGGAAAAAGTTATAAAACATTCAGAGCATCTTAACTATTGTGATGCCAAGACAAGCTACCCCGGGATGAATTCCGCGACCCAAGACAGGTATTGGCCAGACCGATTTGGGTCGCGGACAGGGGGGTCCGTTGCAACCGTCCACAATGGTCATGAAAAAATTTGGCTCGCGCCTACCGTCTGGCCAATGGCAATTTCGGTCTGTTTGATCTGGCCAATACCCATATTTAGGTCTGTTCGGTCTGGCCAATACCCATATTTCGGTCTGTTCGGTCTGGCCAATACCCAAAATTTCGGTCTGTTCGGTCTGGCCAATACCCATATTTCGGTCTGTTCGGTCTGGCCAATACCCATATTTCGGTCTGTTCGGTCTGGCCAATACCCATATTTCGGTCTGGCCAATACCCATATTTCGATCTGTTCGGTCTGGCCAATACCCATATTTCGGTCTGTTCGGTCTGGCAAATACCCATATTTTATATCAAAATTTGGTCTGGAGAAAGTCTGTTCAGTCTGGCTAATGGTGGTCAAAGTCTGTTCGGTCTGGCCAAGGGTGGCCAAAGTCTGTTCGGTCTGGCCAATACCTATCTTTGGGTATGGTCGGTCTGGCCAATGCCTGTTTTGGGTCGCGGACTTCATCCTGGGACAAACTGCGTAAACTATAGTCAATCAATTAATTTGTTTCAGCACCCATAGCGCAGCAAAATATAAATATTGGGAAGGATCGGCTTGGGTTTATGGAAAAGTTTATCGTACGACAAACTTCTCTATAAAACCAAGCCGATCCTTCCCACTAGAGGTTCCAACTGCGGTTTTTAGAGGTGAAAAATTCTGACAAAATACTTCCGCACACGGGTTGGAACTTCTGACCTCCTGCTTGTCAACAACCTCGTAATCCACTGCGAAATCTCTCACTGACTACCTTGATATTTCCTTAGAATTTAAATTAGATTCAATAAATTTGTATGCTGCTGACTTTGCAAGGAGGACCAAATTAATGGAAAATGGAGCATTATGAATACAATTTGCAAAAATAGTTTACTGTTATAAATTAGCTTTGCAGTTACAGCCTAGGTGTTGCACTTATTCTAATCTAACGGTAGCGGAAAAGCATAGCCAAACTTTAAATAAGTATCGAAATGGCGAAACGGCACCATGAAAAACAAAACAAATGAAAACATGTTTCTTTTTTCAAAAAATTGACAATCTCGTAGATCTTAATTTTGATTTGGCCTATTTTTTGTTAAACTGAATGGTAGACACCGGTATATAGATAAACTTATTTTTGGAAAATTGAGGTCTCTTTTCATTATTGTTTTCATTTCAAAACTTTCATGTAATTCGAAAATTGTGGAAAGTAGTTTTCCCAGTAGTTTTTGTTTTTGTTTTTGTTGATCATTTGTGAACTAAATTATTTGAACTGTATGTTTGCAAACGTTTTAAAAAGGTTTTGTTTTTGAAATTTGCTTTGGCTTCAATGAAAAGTTCCGAAGTTAACTGTTTTTGGGAGCCAACAGTTTGGAGCTGGATGTTGCGACAAATCACAGCCAATTGCCATTTGAAACTTTGAAGATTTTATAAACATACTTTGTTGCGATCCGGACTCAAAAAGTAGAAAAAGAACAACAAAAAAATTGAGTTGCAATCGCTTGGCCAACTTTCTCAATTTCAAAAACTTGATAAGTTATAAAACGCAACTTCAATTGATTTAAAATTAACTCAACATCTCAATTGTATTTTATAATTACGCTAATTACCAAAGAACGCCCAACTTCAGCCTTACCAATTTTGTCAAATATTTCAATAACTGAACGAGTCAATCTCACAAAAAAATACAATTCTTTACAAAAAAATACTTCCGAACCATTAGGGTAAAATTGCCCCTACATTTGTCCCTCTATGGTTAATAAAATGAAAAAATTGTGGCTGAACTTTGCCTACTACTGCCTATAACTATGATTTGAATTGAAGTCCAATTCTAGTTTTCAATTTCCATTGATCGAAGTCATATTCTAAGTTTTTAAGCAACTATAAGTTCTATATTAAATTCGTCCTCTACAATTGCTGCAAAAATACAAATACAATTTTTATGCTCCTTTGGAGGACTTTGTGTTCGCCCCTAAAAAAGTTTGCGACAAATTGTTCAAACTCTGAATTTAGAAGTATTGATTAACAAAAAGAGTTCAACAGGTGCAACAAACAACCCATATGAGGTGTTATGGTCGTTGGTTTCATGCCTGTTTGTTATGTTTCAAATGCCAGCAATCTGATTTCGTGTTTCACAGTATAGCATTTCCTTAAGTTGTTTGCAAAGTTTTTGTCATCCAGTTTTTAAGGCACTTGTCAACTATTTGCATGTGATCTTCTCTGTTTCCGTTACAGATTGTCATAATATCGCCAAGAAGACGGTGTGTGCATAACAGGTCTGTTAGAGTTAAATCTAATGCTTTTTGGAACTGATATGTTCTGCTTGCTGATATTCTGTCAAAAAGTCATATGCATTGCTAATGTTGTTTCATCGAAAAACCCCTCAAATTTCTGAAGACTGTGTTTATAAAACTAGTCAAAAATAAATTGATATAAATAGAACTGATCCAATAAAATGAAATATGAGTCATTAAGAAGAGAATGAGACCTCTCAAAAGAAAAACTTAAAAACAGAACAGAGACGACTACAATAAGGGAGAGAACTCACAAAATTACCGCTACTTTTGGAAAAAATGGTGCCAAAGATGGTAGAAATTGTTAGCTGCATCAAAAAAATTGAAAACAAATCTGGTTAGTAAAAACTTTGCATTTATCCTCAGGTTGAGTTAGATACACACTCGAATAAAATGGTTTACAAAATATTTACAACTGTCTTCGACTATATTTATATAATTCTGCGAAATGAGTTAAAAAGCAACAAATTTTTTACAGTTTAAATACACTTAAAACATTTTATCTAAAATTAAAACATCCAACAAAATAAAATCTATATCCAGGTGTTTTCGAAAATTGTGGGTGTTTTTTTATCCCTGAACAGGAGGTTTTGCCCCAAACTCTATCTGTTGTTATCTTTGAGGTATTGGATGGACGAAATTGGAATTATGGTGTACAAAATTACTTTTCAAAATTCGAAATTGTTGCTTTCGAGCAAAAACTTTGAATTAATGTACAATTTAAATACTTTTACCAAATTTTATTTACATTTTCTGGGCGTTTTGTTTTCTCCTGAGCAAGAGTTTTTTCCTTCAATCATGTGATTTGTTATCTTTGAGGTTTTGGGATGGAAAAAATTTGAATTACACTGTACCTAATTAACTTAATGATATAGTTCTCTTCAATTGTTATTAGTTTTTCAATCCCGCGGCATGCAATCGGCATGTCCCATTAAAATTAATTTCTGTACCAAACATTAAACAAGTAGATATCCTACCGGAGAACCTGTCTTCTGTTTTTCTGCTGATTTGGCCAACATAGATAGAATTGCATCCATAAAAGTAGTTTTTTACAGAACACACGATTCAAATTTCTATATAAAGATGCGTTCGAGTTCGGCACGCAATTTCTTAATTATCCTGGGAAAATGATTTAAATATCACACATACTTTTTCATTCTACTTGCAAATTTTTGTTTTATGTTTTGCAATTTTCTGGGTGTTTTGTGCTTTTTCTAGAACATCAGTTTTAGCCCTCAATCAATTTCCCAAAGTCAATTTCGCGCATTTGAACTAATTCCTTAATCTCAATTCCCGCTCCCGGTATTCATAGGGTCAATCTAGGTGCAACCTCGAAATATTTTTTATAGATCGCTTCAATTGTCAATAGTTTTTCAGCCACGCGGCATGCGTCCAGTATGTGCCATTCAAAATTGAGCGCCGTACAACAAAATATTACTCTACTGGAGAAACTTTTTTGTTGCTCATGTAGTAAAAGAGTTCAAGTATCAAAATGTCAGCTGGTTTGGCCAACACAGATGTAACTTTATATAAACACTCGATTTTAAATTTATATCAAAAGATTATTTCGGTGTGGAAACGCAAATTTTTAAAATTCTTCTGTGAATATGATTTGAATAACACACAAATTTTTTCGGTCGATTTCTAAAAATTGTAAAATTTTGAAAAAAAATTCCTGTGTCTTGAACAAAAATCCTCGGCTTGTGATTATTTTGTTAAGATTTATGTTCTTTTTGAGATGTTGTTCATTCTCGGGACACTTTTGAGATGTACACTTTTGTGATTAGTTAAACCAACGTCTAATTAAAAATACTGGATCACCAATCAGTTTGATACCGGTTTTCTATCTAGATCGCTTGATCTTTATTATGAGCTACATCAGTTTTTCCAATAACTATTTGCATTAAGAATCTCCCTTATAGTCCATTGAGTCACTTTCATAATGCTGTAGTGGTAAGCAGGCACGGAAAGCTAAGATAATGCCGGTATAACAGGTCTTCTGCAAAAAATTGATAGCTTTTTTGTACCGTCATTTACCCTTATGTTCAGAACTAAGAAGACAATGTTTTCTTCACCTCTGGTCTCTCTAGGGTGATTGTAAGTTTTTGTGACGTGATTTTGCATAATTAAGGAATTTTTGAGGAATCCTCTTTTATAGTGCACACTATGTCATCTTCATACCTTTTGAACAATTTCAAAGTCATATGTGTCCTCGTTTGTACAGTCAATATTCCGGTCAATTGAAAAACTAAACTCAAGTGTTAGTCATTACCCAGCTTACTTTACCTTTCGTTAAATGATTAAGTGACGCAGCAGCAAAAACCTACAAAAAAGCATCCTACCCGAAATTGTTTTGATTTCATGAGGACAAATAGCGTCTCGGTCTAAAAAAACATAAGTTTCTTTTATTGGGACTTGCACAACTTCGAAAATATACCACTTTGAAAACATTCGAGAAGAAAATTAAGAGAACAACAAAACACGAAAATATTATTCCAGCAGGTGAAAAAAAACTTTCTTTCTCACAAACCGAATTTTTTTCATGCATATTTTTTGCTCCGCTTCAAAAGCAGCCTTTCATAACTATTTTCACATTTCTTAGGAATTGTTTGAACAGCAAAATTAGTATTCGAAATACTTTCTTCAAAGTCTGAGAATTATAAATTTGGGTTTCATAATTTTGTCGTATTTTTCTATCCTCTCCATTTTCAGTTACTCATTTCAATCTGTACTATGCCCTTTATTGTTTGGAATATGACTTGAAGCTGAATGACAATCAATTTGTTATCTTTATCGCCTATGATAAAGATTTTTTCACATTTTTAACACTTTTCTAAGCGGTGAATTTATGTAATTTCACCACTAAGTTAAGAGGTGAATTTATGTAATTTCATCGCATTCACTGCTGATCTCACACAATTTTAACATTTTTTTCTAAGCGGCGAATTTGTGTAATTTCACCACTAAGTTAAGCGGTGAATTTATGTAATTTCACCGCTTATCTCACATAATTTGGACACATTTTTCAAAGCGGTGAATTTATGTAATTTCACCGCTACCAGGTGATAAGGTTTTTTTCACCGCATTCACCGCCTGATTTATGTAACTTCACCAGCATTCACCGCTTATCTTACATAATTTTGCGTTGAATGACGGTGACACCTCGACCCGGGTCGAACCTTTCATTGGCGCTAGTTATATACGCTTTTTCTCTATACCTGTACTCTATTTTATGATGATCTATCTATTCCTAAATGGACCTTTTTTGTCTCTGATCCCATATGACAACTTTGTGAGGCTTTAAGGCAGACAGAATAAAAACTAATTTTATTTTTAATCTCCGTGACTTTATGATTATAACCAGATGAGGCCAACTTTTATGGTAAATACCCACGCAATCTCAACCGCCAGAAAATGAACATTATATTAATACTTTTTATCACTGGCAGCATTTTGTTGCAGACAGTGTACTACACTTTGTTAAAGTACTTCATCTCATTATCGATTTGATTAGAAGTCATTTTATAACTAATATTTGTACATTTTGTGCATTTGGCTTGAAAACTCATATTTTGAGCTCAGTAATAACTTTAGCTTGTTTGACTTCTCCGTGTGCGTATAATACGTTGATGTTAATAAAATTGAGCTGCAATTTAATCAGTTGTGCATTTTTTATGAACTGTGTCTTAAGTATCTTTAATCTTTTTTATCCGATCTGCGTGCGAGGTTGAATTCTTGATAGATATTGCATCAGAAAAGACAAAAAAGAAAAGAGTGAAATTAGTTAGTTTGTTGGGCGGAAGACCGAAAATGTTATCAGCGGAGCAGGTCGCAACATTTGCGTTCGACACAGGTAAAAGTTAAATTTCATCTTTCATAAACTGAACAAAAATAAATTTAGAAAAAGTATGTAAAGTATACTGAATTAAGGTATACTAAACTACTACTAAACTGTTTTAAGAATAATAGGAACCCAGTTCATCAAATTTACAAAAAAAAATAAGCTTTCACCTCAAAAAAAGAAGGAAATATTTTGTTTCTTAAACTAACAACTACAAAAAAGAGACCACGAACCAGCATTTTTGCTTAAATTATTGACATCATTCTCCAAATTACTCCAGGCACAATTTGATTACACTGGGACTTTTTGAAGACCTAGAAAGTGGGTTGTCTTTCTGTTGTAGCTTGGTTAGTTACAACAGTGCTCGTAATCTATTTGGAAACAATTTATTATAATTAAGCTCCGCTCCATAAAGGCAGAGAAGTATCTGCTATCATAATCTAGTTGCAATTATTTAAACTGTTGTCAAATTTTCAGCTTTTCAATTTTTTTATTAATCCAATTATTCGGTAAAAATTTAGAATTTAGGAAAATATAGTAAAAAAAATTTAAAAATTAAGCAGGTTTTTGACCGTTTTTCAGAAAAAGGCTTTTTGTGATTTTCAGCTCAATTAATGCTTGCTAAATAATTCTTTGAATTGAGCGTAAAATGTTGGTGCCGCTAAGGAGATGTTTGATTAATGGAGTTTTTTCTACCAACACCCTTAAACGGAGTTTTTTTTACATGAGTTTCGAGTGTACAATTATTTCGGTTACTTCGGTAACTTGGTGAATTAATTATTTCGTTTGAAACTATGCTCGAATTCAGTAACTGAGGATTGTATCTTTAACATATGTAGTAATTCAATTTGATTCCAACAATAACTATACGTTTCTTTTAATATTAAAAAATCAAATAGTATAAAATGTGTTGAAAAATAACCAAAGACAATTGACGTTTTTCACTATTAGTTTCTATTATAATTAGAGAGAATGTAACTTTTAACAGTTTTTGAGGCCAAAACTTTTTGCCTAAAATACTGCTAAAAGTTACGTTCTTTTTAATTTTTTCGACCCCACTTGAGGGGGGGGACTATATACTCAAATGAGTTTTCTTTTGTTCAGACAATTTTGGCCGAACGATATTTTCACCGTAGAGGGTTGAGACTGGTATCAAAAGAAAGCTTGTCCAGCGTAGAATATGAAAATAGAAAGATTTATTTTGATTTTTGTTTTTTACAGGGAGTAACCGAGGTTTAAACTTCTGAGAAAATAGAGTGAATTCCGTTGATTTTATTTACATTTTTTGGAATTTTTGAATATAAATTTGCTAATTTTGCTAAAATATGTTAACTTTTTTTCAGAAAGTGTTGCTGATTTTATTTTTACAGACAAAAAATACTATTGGCTACCTCAATGTAATTTGTTTTGTCAAAAATGCTTGCTAAAGCTTTTCAAAAATCAGACGTTTTCATCAAACACAGCACGAAAAACGTTTCTTTAGTCCACTTTGATTAAATTTGCAGGAAGTACACAGCCAATCACCACTAATACAATCTTTGTAGACTCAGAAGGGGGCTATTTCTACTTGAACTTCCGATGCGAGTGCTCCGTGATTAAAATTTTGCCGTTTTTTGCTAACTTTACTCGTTGAATATCAAAAACGCAGCTTTTGGTTTTGATTTTTAAATAACAAATTATCTATATCTATAATATTGAAAAATTAAGTGTTCCTAATGGACAAACAGCATTATCAAGGCTTGTTTTGGACCATTCTTGGACTGTTACAATCAAAAAAAGATTCGGATTGTAAAGAGTCGGTCTTTTTATTAAAACATCGATCTTTTTATAAATTAATTAAACAACAGAACATTTCAAATCAAAGCTCATCATGACTTTGAAAACAATTGTTTTCTAAAATAAAAAAAAAGATACTTTTTAGTCCGCAATTTTGTTCCTTTTGTCTGTTTGTTACCTAGTCTCGTTAATTACAGGCCAAATCGGACCATATTGTTGTCAAGGGAAGGTGTCAAAGAGATTGGTGTCACAAAATCTAATGTTTTTAAAGAATTCGTTATGACTTTACTGGATTCGACACGGGTTTTCACAAAAAAAGTAAACTAATTTTTAATTTTTGTCAAATTTTACGTTTTTTTGTAGACGCAAGATATATTCTGGATAATTGCAGGTCTTAGGGGCCTACTTTGGAAGGTTAAATGAACCTATTTAGTTATTTTATTTTGTAATTATTGTCTTTCATGTCTTTGGAAATAATTTTTTTTTTCGAAAAAAAACATGTATTACTTAATTTAGCCATTTTTCTCTTTTTTTTGTCTACTTGTTACCTGGTTTCATTAATGAAAGGTCAAATAAAACATTATCCCATCAAACTATGTCCCATCAAACTACTTTGGCCATCAAACTATGTTCAATTGCACAGTTCGAAGAAGGTGCAATTGAATTTAGTTTGATGGCCAAAGTCTGGCTTTACGGCTTCGAAAGCGTTTGCTGGCAAAATTTAACTGATTTTTTGTTTGTTGTCTATTTGTTGTTCTTTTTGTAACCGCTTAAAAATTGAACACCAACAATTCTTAATTCCCATATTTAACAAAACTGTTAATCATAAACCTCTGGGATTCTTTAGTTGATTTATAATGGTTTGCATTACTTTGACAATAATTGTTTTTAAAAAAAATAAGCGAATTTTTCAAATTTACTGTTTTGGTTCTTTATTGTCTAATTGTTATCAAGCCTTAATGGACTGGTCCCGTATCTGTTCTGATGAATTACAAGTTATTTTGTTTAGTTTCAATTTTATCTGATGCTATTTTGACTTTGTTATTAAGTTTTGTTTTTTAAAACGAACATAAACTTCTTGATGTAATTAATGTTTGTTGCTGTCGTTTGATTTTGCTGTTCGTCTTGACTCGCTTTCTTAATATTGGCATACCTCATCAATCTAATGCATCATTTTCTAATACACTGATTTTATTGCTTTAGAGGCTATCTTTTCGTTTACACACCACTGTTTTTTGGTAAAATACTTGAATTTTTGGGGTTTTCTATCTGTTCCTCATTTGGTAGACAATTATGCCAAACTTGTGGATGAGCGGGGTCGGAAACTTATGTGCAATCGCACATTACCTAGCCGCCTTGTTTTATAGAAACTGATAGTGAAAAACGTCAATTGCCATTGCTGATTTTTCAACACTCCTGCCAACTGTACAAAACTCGAAAAACCTAAAATTTGTCCCCTATTGAACGCTGAG